>NC_092113.1:10514752-10818830 GCF_045679555.1 Salvelinus alpinus
CAGGCCTGATGAGCCGCACTGCACTGTAATGTACTTTACTGGGCCCCAAATGTGTAGGAAGTGTGTGTGTGTGTATTGTAACCCTCACACACATGGGTCCCAAGCTCCCTAGCTCCCCACTTCACTCTGTGTGGGTACACTGTCTGTGGTCTGGGGGATGCTATTGCTGGGTGTATGGCGAGGAGCAGAAGAGGACTGGATGTCATTTTGTGAAGCGTAAATATTTATTTCCCATCCCTGGACTTGTCAGTGGCAGAGTGATTGATTCTCCGCCTCGGTCTGCCCTGATGTGTTCAAAATCATATGTTGCACAAACACACTGTTGCTATTCACAAAATAGACTCTCCAAGCAAGCGGTTCTCCCCCCCCGGAACATGAATAACAATTTGGCTTTCCACTGAACAATTGATTTCAGCCCAAAAGCTTCATTACACTAGTCAATGTTGTGGGAGGATAGATGTAATGATTGACAGGTACCTAAATACACTCACTTAAGGGATTTGCTGATTGTTCAGAACTCACACACGCGCACACAGACTAACATACGCACACAAAAATGTGCAAGCACACACACTCACTCACTTCTGTGTCGTTGAATGGGGCTTTCCAGTGTTTCTGGAGAGACTTCAAAGTGAGTATTCAGTATTCCCTATTCAGTACTCAGTACTCAGTATTCTACAGAATAGTGTGATAAACAGAGCATTCTGAAAGTATTCAGACCCCTTGACTTTTTACACATTTTGTTACATTACAAACTTATTCTAAAATTGATTTAATCGGTTTATCCCCTCATCAATCTACACACAATACCCCATAATGACAAAGCAAAAACAGTTTTTTTTAAATTAAAAACAAAAAAGAGAATTTGACATTTACATAAGCATTCAGACCCTTTACTCAGTACTTTGTTGAAGCAGCTTTTGCAGCGATTACAGCATTGAGTCTTATTGGGTATGACACTACAAGCTTGGCAAACGTGTATTTGGGGAGTTTCTCCCATTCTTCTCTGCAGATCCTCTCAAGCTCTGTCAGGTTGGATGGGGAGCATCGCTGCACAGCTATTTTCAGGTCTCTCCAGAGATGTTAGATCGGGTTGAAGTCTGGACTCTGGCTGGGTTGCTCAAGGACATTCAGAGACTTGTCCAGAAGCCATTCCTGTGTTGTCTTAGCTGTATGCTTAGGGTCGTTGTCCTGTTGGAAGGTGAAACTTCGCCCCAGTCGGAGGTTCTGAGCGCTCTGGAGCAGGTTTTCAACATGGATCTCTCTGTACTCAGCTCGGGTTCATCTTTCCTTCGATCCTGACTAGTCTCCCAGTCCTTGCCACTGAAAACATCCCTATAGCATTATGCTGCCACCACCATGCTTCACCGTAGGGATGGTGCCAGGTTTCCTCCAGACGTGGCGCTTGGCATTCGGGCAAAAGGGTTCAATCTTGGTTTCATCATGGTCTGAGAGTCTCTAGGTGCCTTTTGACAAACTCCAAGCGGGCTGCCATGTGCCTTTTACCGAGGAGTGGCTTCCATCTGGCCACTCTACCATAAAGGCCTGATTGGTGGAGTGCTGCAGAAATGGTTGTCCTTCTGGAAGGTTCTCCTATTTCCACAGAGGAACTCTGGACCTCTGTCAGAGTGACCATTGGGTTCTTGGTCACCTCCCTGACCAAGGCCTTTCTCCCAGGATTACCCAGTTTGGCCGGGCGGCCAGCTCTAGGAAGAGTCTGGATGGTTCCAAACTTCTTCCATTTAAGAATGATGGAGGCCCCTGTGTTCTTGGGGACCTTCAATGCTGCAGAAATGTTTTGGTACCCTTCCCCAGATCTGTGACTCGACACAGTCCTGTCTCGGAGCTCTACGGACAATTCCTTTGACCTCATGGTTTGGTTTTTGCTCTGACATGCACTGTCAACTGTGGGACCTTATGTAGACAGGTGTGTGCCTTTCCAAATCATGTCCAATCAATTAAATTTACCAGGTGGACTCCAATCAAGTTGTAGAAACATCTCAAGGATGATCAATGGAAACAGGATGCACCCAATCTCAATTTAGAGTCTCATAGCAAAGGATCTGAATACTTATGTAAATAAGGTTTTTCTGTTTTACATTTTTTATAAATTTGCACAAATTTCAATTTTTTTTTCTCACTTTGTCATTATGGGTGTATTGTGTGAAGATTGATGAGGAAATTGTTTTGTTTAATCCATTTTAGAATAAGGCTGTAACGTAACAAAATGTGGAAAAGGTCAAGGGGTGTGAATACTTTCTGAATGCACTGTACTGTCAAGAAAAAAGGAGTAAATAATTGTCCCTGCTCAGTTGTAGGACATGAAATGCTGTGCATGTGTGTATGTGTGTGTATGTGTTTGTGTATGTGGGTGTACAGGAGGTTAGACTGTTTCTTTAGGAAAAGCCCTGGCTCAATTTATACCTACCACAGCACCCATATCACCTCTGACTCGCATTCACCCCTCTGCTTACAGAACCATCGCCTCCGGAGAAAGAGGATCAAGATCCCATTAAACATACGCTTTGATATCAATTACTCCCCCCCTCCGACACTCTTTCTCTCTCCCCCTCTCAGTCGCTTTCTCTGCTTCTCTATATCTCACTGCATCCATCCTCCTTCACTCACTCACCACCATTCCTCCCTACTTTCTTTCTTTGTCTCCCTCGTTCGTTCCATCCACCAACGGTGGGGCTCTCGCGCCTCTGAGTTGGATCGACATGCCATTTTGTTTCTCTCCATTTAAAATCTGTCTTAATGTTTACAACAAAACTTGAACGAGGTAAAAAACGAGAGACCCCCTTTAGAATTGACTTCCGCAGACACTCGATAAAGAAACATTATTTTATACCAAATCAAGACGCCCTACAAAACGTCACAGTTCAAAGAAAACCCTCAGAGGAGATGACAGGGTCACAGTGTGTGCCGACTGCAGAAAAGCATTTTCTGCTGAATACGTATATAGCTACACACACGACTGACTTCGAGCATCAATATGGCGATGTCAATACCAAAGTGTGGCATTCGGGTCAATTGTCCCTCTATTTTTTCAGGACACCTTTTTTCTCTCTACCTGGCTTTTTTTCTGTTCATTTGTGTGGGTTTTGTAATCGCATCTAGGGAGTCTGCATGTGTCCAGCTCTGTAGGAACCTAGGTTTCCCTTCGAGACCTCTGCAGGGACGGACCTGTGTTCCTCGTGAAGTACTAACGCTACGGTTTTCTATCCTCCAACACATTTTGATTGGAGTGACTGTTTTGTACGCTTGCTTCCTTCTTGGCGCCCCTTTTCTCGGTCAGTCATCTCATCTTTCTCTCCCCGATTCAGAAATAGGCTGCTTCTCTTCTCCCTAACGAGCGCTTACTGGAGTGCCCATCCCAGCTTCCCAGCTATGAAAACAGGCCTTCGGTCTGAAGATGCTTGGAGGATGTGGTTATTATTGCGCACACCGGCCCGCGGCCAGTTTTCAGTAAATGATGCCCCAAACTTAGCCAGAGGAATGACTTGGGCTTCTTGCTCGTTGTTCCTTTATTGCAGCTCAGCCCCATGAGTCAGCCCTAGTGATATTATTTGTTCCAGAGAAAAACACACGGCTTCTTTTACTTCTCTTTCCCTCTTTCTCTTGCTTTCGCTCTCTCACACTCGCTCGCTCCCTCTCTCTCTCTCTCTCTCCCCTCTTTCTCTCTCTCTCTCTGACTTGCTCAATAAACTTGCTTTTCAATTTTTTTCAGCTCCCCGTCTGCTTTAAGGAGCAAGCCTGAGTAATTCAAACAACATGGCTGTAATTTGCTATGACATGTTTCATTTCTGACCTCAGTGCAGATATCCATCTCTTTTTCGTGAGGGAGCAGAGGAGCAGTGGAGGGGTGGGCCAGGCCGAGCTATTTAGGGCTGATTTCTATGGTCTTTCCTTGTACACCACTGGAATTGTGGGTACTTGGAGACCAAATTGTTTGTTTAGTCTTGAGTTGATTTATACACAAATGTGTATCTTCAGAGCAGTTCTGAGTCAGGCGTTCTACACGAATACTATCAGTCAAAGTCGAGTCTGCATTTCAGCGAGGGGCCTCTTCATATGAAAGACGAACGTTGCTGGCGAGGGACTTCCAGTGGAAGGCACACACAACAATGGTCGGCTATTTGATAGGAAAAGACTTCAAGGCTTGACGCGGAGATAGCGTTTGCTTGTGGCACATAACACCGAATTTCAAATACATCTGACATGATTCCAGTTGTTTTTTATTACAGGCAGAAAACGACTGAACAGTTCAATTTAGATGGACGAGGGGTAAGTCAAAGTTGAGAAACTGACAGCCCAAGCACACTTCACTGCCAACCGAAAGCCACAAATATGAGAGCGTTCCCTGAGAAGCCGGGCATGTGAAAACAAAAGCGTCTGTAAGGGGAGAGGGAAGAGAGGAAAAGCGAGGGAAGGAGGAATGAGCGGGCAGAAACAGAGGGAGAGAGAGAGAGACCTGCTGAGGTTTAATATGGGTGAGAGGTCAGTGCTGAGCCAGAGGCGGGCACAGAAGAGGACATGTCTTTCTGCTGCCCTTCACCGACACACACAGTCTCCATCATTGCTTTCTCTCTCCTGTATCTTTTCAGCCTGTGACAAGCGCCCTGAGGGATGGCACAGTGATAGCCAGGCTACTCTAAGAGAATGAGGGTTGACACCCCAAAAGGTCAAGCACACACCAAGTCACATTCTAGTTCTTGTCACTTCACACACACACACACACACACACACACACTCACGCAGACGCAGACGAACACACACACACACACACACACACACACACACACACACACACACACACACACACACACACACACACACACACACACACACACACACACACACACACACACACACACACACACACACACACACACACACACACACATCTACTGTTATCCATCTACTGTTAAAAAAACAGCACCCAACTAACAAAAAAGAATTGTTTATATTTTCCACAATATGCCATAAAAGTATTTGGTTCAATTAATGTTTATTTTCGAATCTCAAAACATTCACAATTGTATACTTGAGGTTTTGAAGAGAACGAGTGAATAAATAGTTGGGACATGTCATAAATATTCCAGTAGCGCGGGTATAAAATGGAGCCATTGTGGACAGACTTATTGAAGGCTGCCACACAAGGCCTTTATCTGTGTCCATCTCTGACGCCCATTCATAAAGGACGGAATGTGCTCATCTTTGTCTAGCGGAGATGTTATCATGCATATTTAGTACAGCTCATCAGTAGGAATTCCATTGGCTCCTTTGAGAGCAGAGAGAAAGAGAATGATAATGAATGAGTATTGAGCAGAGTGGTGAACAATGCCGGTTGGAGGTTTAGGCTCTTCCACAGTAAGAGACGACTCTTAGAAAAGAGCACAGGCTATTGGTCTCCACACACACACTACACACGCACACACACACACACCAAAAATGTGGACAGATGCTACGCATCTATCAAATAAACAAACCCCTGTAGGCGTTCCCCCTTGCGCCGTTGAGAGGTAGCAACCCCAAAAACAAACCCAGAATCCCTAAGAAGCGACTAGAGCGACCCGGTCGGTGAGTGGAGGGGTGCTAATTGCCCCACTGGTTGAACAGCTGCACAAGCTGATGTGCTTTAGGAGTGAGGGGTGTGTGTGTGTGTGTGTGTGTGTGTGTGTGTGTGTGTGTGTGTGTGTGTGTGTGTGTGTGTGTGTGTGTGTGTGTGCGTGCGTGCGTGCGTGCGTGCGTGCGTGCGTGCGTGCGTGCGTGCGTGCGTGTGTAATGTGTGTGTGCATTACCATCCTCGTGGGTACCGGAAATCTCAAAAAGTCCCCACAAGGATAGTAAAACAAGTAAAATTCTCCCTCAGTGGGACATTTCCCAGGTCCCCATGAGGACAACGGCTATTTTAGGCTGAAGGGTTAGGTTTAGGGTGAGGGTTACAATTAGGGTTAGGATGTTAGGTTTAGGGTAAGGGGTTACGGTTAGGGAAAAGAGGATTTTAAATGGAAATACATTTTAAGTCCCCATAAGGATAGTAAAACATATGCTGTGCGCGTACGTGTGTACGTACGTGCGTGAATGTATGCGTGTCTATGTGTGTAGTAAGAAAGGGCCTCTTTCAGAACCAGGCCCCTTGGCTGCGACTGGACAGGCCCTGCACAAGATGTTCACACCCCGGACCTGCCAATTGTAAACAGATTGCAGTCTGTCTGTGTCCCTCTCTCTACTGGCTTTGGCCAAGACTAGGTCTGTGAATTGCCAGGGACCTCACGATACAATATTATCACGATACAATATTATCACGATACAATATTATCACGATACTTCGGTGACAATGTGATATTATTGATATTCTCACGATTCATTATGTATTGCGATTCAATACTGAGATTTCATTGGGATTTCATGTTCCAAACCCAGATAACACGCATGCCAATGGCCGACAGATCAAACTGCGTGGTAAATATGTAGTTTGGAGAGTGTTTGCACATTGGGAAGATGTCGGCGAGACATCAGAATAGAATGTTGATGTCTGGCTGACGTATAAACGATGTAGAACTGTAGAATTCTGTAGAATTTAGAATGTAGATATTCTAATACATCTGCAAGACGTGTTGCAAATGAGCAAACTATGTCTAAACTGCAACTTCCCAATGTATCCTGTATACATCGTGCCTCCGTTGAGCAGAAGTATGTGTGCTATCTGGGAACATATTGCTCACCATACGTCTGTTGCAGAGAGACAATTCGTTTTACAATAATGGAAATAAATGCTGAAAACATGTTGGCTCACTTTTAAAAAATAACATGTAGAACAAGTTATATACTGAAGTTTTAGCACAGGAAACTACTTAGCGGGGGAAAATGATATACGCTACCAGTCAAAAGTATTAGGACACCTACTTATTCAAGGGTTTTTTCTTTATTTTTACTATTTTCTACATTGTAGAATAATAGTGAAGACATTAAATAACCTCATTCAAAACTATGAAATAACACATATGGACTCATATGTAGTAACCAAAAAAGTGTTAAACAAATCAAAATAGATTTTAGAATCTTCAAAGGAGCCACCCTTTGTGTTGATGACAGCTTTGCACACTCTTAGCCTTCTCTCAACCAGCTTCATGAGGAATGCTTTTCCAACAGTCTTGAAGGAGCTCCCACATATGCTGAGAACTTGTTGGCTGCTTTTCCTTCACTCTGTGGTCCAACTCATCCCAAACCATCTCAATTGGGTTGAGGTCAGGTGGTTGTGGAGGCCAGGTCATCTGATGCAGCACCATCACTCTCCTTCTTGGTCAAATAGCCCTTACATAGCCTGGAGGTGTGTTTTGGGTCATTATCCTGTTGAAAAACAAATGATAGTCCCTCTAAGTGCAAACCAGATGGGATGACGTATCGCTGGAGAATGCTGTGGTATCCATGCTAGTTAAGTGTACCTTGAATTCTAAATATATCACTGACAGTGTCACCAGAAAAGTACCCCCCACACCATCACACATCCTCCTCTATGCTTCACGGTGGGAACCACACATGCGGAGATCATCCGTTCACCTACTCTGCGTCTCACAAACACACAGCAGTTGGAACCAAAAATCTAAAATTTGGACTCATCAGACAGATTTCCACCAGTCTAATGTCCATTGCTCGTGTTTCTTGGCCCAAGCAAGTCTCTTCTTATTGGTGTCCTTTAGTAGTGGTTTCTTTGCAGTAATTCGACCATGAAGCCTGATTCACGCAGTCTCCTCTGAACAGTTGATGTTGAGATGTGTCTGTAACTTGAACTTTGTGAAGCATTTATTTGGGCTGCAATTTCTGAGGCTGGCAATTTTAATGAACTTATCCTCTGCAGCAGAGGTAACTCTGGGTCTTCCTTTCCTGTGGCGGTCCTCATGAGAGACAGTTTCATCATAGCGCTTGATAGTTTTTGCGACTGCACTTGAAGAACAGTTCCTGAACTTCTCTGGATTGACTGACCTTCATGTCTTAAAGTAGTGATGGACTGTCGTTTCTCTTTGCTTATTCGAGCTGTTCTTGCCATAATATGGACTTGGTCTTTTACCAAATAGGGCTATCTTCTGTATACCACCCCTACCTTGTCACAACAGATTGGCTGAAACACATTAAGAAGGAAATAAATTCCACAATTTCACTTTTAACAAGGCACACCTGTTAATTGAAATACATTCCAGGTGACTAGCTCATGAAGCTGGTTGAGACTGATTTTATATGAATAGTATGAAAATACATATATATATATTTTTCTCCATTGAAATCGATACTTGGAGTCAAAGTATCCATATAAAATCATCCAAAATAATTATATAGCGATATGTAACTATCGATTTTTGGGGGGGGGAAAGTTGAAATTGGCCCTAATTAATCGGCCATGTCGACCTCTAATTCTTATGTCTCCAAAATGTCAGCTCGCCTTCGTTCAATTCTTCAACTTTTCAGAGGAGGATGGTTTCTGACATGCTGACCAGAAATCCATGTTATTCAATTATTGCAGCCACACCGCTCGCGCGCGCCAACGAGCGTCTGCGACGCCAAGGGCTAAAATAGAATGTGTTTATATCCCAGGACAAATTAGCTAGCAACAGCAAGCTAGCTAAATAGGACAAATTAACGTTAGCTAGCAAGTGCAAGCTAACTAGCTAAATCGCCATACATGTTTAATGCTTTTCGACCTGTCCCCAAATTAATGTCATTGGTTCAGAGTTTGTTTTTGATATTTTAACCTGCGTGTCGTGATCGCGTTTGGTGTGGGGGGGGGGGGAATAAATTCATGCACGATAGCGCACGATGGCGCACGCGCGCAGCCGGTTTGGGTTCCGTGTAAGACCTCTTTTAACAGAGACTAATGAAAGTAATTGCCTGGATTCTACGGTCGGAGGAAACTAAATTAGCCAATTGGATTTGACTCTGGACCTTTCTTTTCCAACCCAACAGGTAATTAACCATGTCTGGGGCGATTGAATCAAGAGGATGGAGGGTGGGATGGAGGGAGTGAGCAGATAAGTGGTGCTGTGCCTGGGACCGATACAGGGGGAACGTCCTGTTCCTCCACATCAAAGGATTGGTCACGAATGAGGATCACAAACATTTTAAGGGGGCATACAATGAATGAAGAGCTCAACCGAAACCACTTGTGACCCCCCTGTTCCCCCTCTTCTACCTCCAGACCCCTGGTTTATGAACCTCTTGTCAAGACAATGAGAAACACAAAGCATGACCTCCTGCAATGGGAAATGGATCCAGGTTTGAGGTGGGGGGGTTCAGAGTCTCTTTTTGGCCTGTAATTGTAATTGAATCAAGGCTGCGAAGAGAGAGAGAGAGAGAGAGAGAGAGAGAGAGAGAGAGAGAGAGAGAGAGAGAGAGAGAGAGAGAGAGAGAGAGAGAGAGAGAGAGAGAGAGAGAGAGAGAGAGAGAGAGAGAGAGAGAGTAGCATTGATGCTGTTCAAGGCCTTGGCATAAATCTCATTATCCTACTTCAATAGGAAGAGAGGGGCACCAGGGTCACTTCATTAACAACCGTCAACCATATTGAGATCATTTGGTTGGTCGGCAGATGAACCCAATGCTGTTGCTTCCTGACAACGAAGAGCATTAGTGAAGCGGATTGTAGGGCAGGAGGGGTTGAGTAAAGCACCCAGGGTTCGCCCTCACATCCTTGCTGCAATGTTAAGGGAACCGACGTACAAGTCCTTCAATTATCCCTATGACAGTTTACACTGAGCAGTGGTCAACCTCCAGCCGCACCGTGAGCTCATCGGCACCGCTGGCGGCCACCAGCACCACTCCGATTATATCATACCTTGGAGGAACCTTGGGAAAACAAACTAGCTCTTCTGCTTACAAGCCACACATGAAGTGGCAATTGCAGACCAGGTGCCGACTAGAATAATATTTAACATTTAGATTTATACCCCAGATGAATATTTTTCAAACTCTTCCCAGAGTCGTTCCTGCTTTTTCACTGACCCACTTCACTTCATTCCGGGTCCATTTTATTTGATTTGGGACACGCAGCATACTAAATAAGCATGTCGTCAAATGAACGTATACTGAACGTATTGGAAGAATCCAAGTCGTATTCTGTTTTCTTGAATTGCACAGAGACAATGTTCATCTTAACAGAAACTAGCTTGTCATTTAGAAACGATATCCATGTTAATGCAGGAGGGTAGGGGCGATCTCTGTTCTGTTTCGAAAAAGTTTCAAATTGTCCTAAAAAAGACTGAAAGGTCCTATCTTTGAAAGTAGTGTAAACTGACATTTCGGCGAGCAGTTTGACCCCTCTGTTGTCCACGTTTCAGAGGAGAATAATGAGTTAATGTCTTCCATAATGTATGAGGAGTGGAGAGCAAGGACAACTGGTGGAAGTAACTCAAGAGGAAGGCAGCCCACTGTCTGAGGATGGGTGCCCTTTCCACATTCATCTCAATGACCTGGCACACACACACACACACACACACATTCGCACATACCCATGCATAGGTTAGTGATGGGGGGAGGATATATAGCAATATTATTTTTTAGTCGGCTGTACCTGCACCAGGCTTGTAGCTTGTTCATCTTCTTTTTAAATAGGGAGCGAATTTGTTTTCAGCACTTTTATTTTCATGTCTGATGCAAAACTCGTTAGTATTGTGACAATATTGTATCATGAGGTCCCTGGCAATTCCCAGCACTAATAGGCATGCACACACAGACAGACGCACACATTTCACACAGTTGCAATCGCGCATACACACACCTCAACAGGCCTGGAACTGTCTGGATATTTCTCTACATTATACGGGACGGTTAAAAACACCTTCTACAAAAAGAGATATATGTTCTCTAAATAAGAGACATGTCGATTATTTACAAAAAGGCTACAAATCATGTCATGTTTCACCGGTCCCCTAAAGAGACTGCACTCATCCCTAAATCGTTGCCCGTAGGGGCCATACGTTCCAATGTCACCGCAAGACATCCTCCTAAAATAAATACTCCTCCCCTTCACTCTCCTTTCTCAAAAGGAGGAGAGGACCTGGTCGCCCACTCTCTCTGGGAAGAGAACAAGTCGCTCTAAAACCAATAAGCTTTTAACAGGCACCTGCAGCACAGAAAATAAACACCTTGTATTTGTTTTCTTTCTCTGTCCCCTTAAACACTTGACTCGAAGGATAGCTCGCACGCCGCCAGGATAAACAATTCTATTTATCCACTTTCATCATGTCCTGGGTCTTTTCTCTCATGCTTTTGCTCCCTCACTCCCTCCCTCCCTCCCTCTCGCTCTCTTCACAGCTACTTAAACAGGCCTTCATCATTCAAACACTCCACTCTCTCCCTCCCTCCCTCTCTATAGCTGAGGCAAACAGTTAGTTTGTTTAGCCAGCTGCACACACCCTTCCTAGCAAGACAACTTTGCCCTCTGCTCAGACAGACAGATAGATTTTTTCCCGTCTCGCTCACTGGAGGGCTGACACGGACAAAGGCTCCTCCTCTAACTATAACATATGCCATTTAGCAGACACTTTTATCCAAAGAGACTTACAGCCATGCGCGGGTTAATGTTTACGTACGGGTGGCCCCAGCAGGAATCGAACCCATGGCGTTGCAAGCTCAACGCCTCACCGACTGAGCCACCGACTGAGCCGCAACGGCGTCTGCGCTATCAGGTGAGAACCTCAGAAAATATACATTGATTTGTTATACTCTGGTTTACGTCATTTCAAATGTGACCGAACGCGGCTCTTCAGATCTCGGAAAGGGTTACATATCACCTCGAAGGTTCAACGAACATCCTGTTTTACACCAACACCACTCAGTAGTAGGCTGAGAACAGACAGAAACCTTGACGTTGATGCACATTTTCCCCCTGCGTTTCATTGTTCTTGTATTCTACTCTCCCTCTCCTGTATTCTACGTTGTCGACACCCTCAGTGAGATGAAAGGGGAGAAGAGGAGCCACTTTGGGAGACGCACAGCCCACTGTCATTGACAGTGTCATGCATACACCCCGCTGGCCATGTGCCAGCCACCCAGCGCTGTCCCCAGGTACACCTGACACTGCACAGAGAGAGGAGAGAGAGGGGGGAGAAAGAGAGGAGAGAGAGAGGTCTACCTGGTGATCTGACCTCAGACACACCTAACACACATGATGCCCTCAAACAGTAGCACCACCATCCAGCTAAACACACTGCCCCCTCTCAGACCACTCTCTTCACACACACACACACATACACACACACACACATGCACACACACGCACACATACACACACTTCGACAGAGGACCAGAGGAGAGGACAGAGGCGGATAGAGCTAGGCTTTGATGTTGGCGGTGTCTTTGAGTGTGCAGAACCCCTTTGAGTCTAGACCAACGACCAACCTCCTTGGCATTGTGACGGGGTAGGTAGCCAGTAACGGACTAGAGCAGAGTTTCTTGATTCATTCCTGAGGGAATCCCTTGGTTGGGGTTGCACCTTTTCTACGGGACTTGGCGCCAGCTACTAGTGACTATGTAGCAGTGATGAGCGTCTTCAACCCCACCCCCCCCGTCAGTGGACTAAATACGCACACACACCGGACTGTTAACTGTGTCATAAAGGTTACATTTTTGATGTGAGAATCCAGACCTGATCTCTAAAGTCAGGAGAGAGAGAGAGAGAAAGAAAGAAAGAACGAGTAGGAGAGAGAGAAAGAGAAAAAGAGACTTTCATCAGTTCCCCGAGTGATATTAGTTTCAAAGTGGGATTGGATGGGACGGGGTTAGGAGGACAGTGACCCCTGTACCACGGCTTTTGTTTTTTAAAAAGCTCCGTCTCTTTATCCATATGGCTGGCGAGGCGAAGGCCTCTGGGACCACAGGAAACCATAAAACCAGGGGCTTTTTTTACGAGGCTCAGACGTAGGATGTGTGGATCTCAAAGACGCCGCGCTAAAGGTGTGCCTTACACCCCGGGCAACAAGAGACACACACAAAGACATTCTCTCTCTTCATCCTCATCCCCCAGTCGTACACACACACACGCACACCAAGGCTACACACACGGCATCTACCTGTTCGCTGCGGTCCCTCACGGATCCACTTAAAAGGATTGCCGCCGTATCAATTCTCGGCGGCCATGTTTAGTTGTTTAGGCCCGCTCTCCTCTCTCTGATGAGGACCAGACCGTGGAACATTTTCATCCCATTAGCCACATGTTGTTTCTAACATCTCTTCAAGAAAATGCTATTTCCCGACCGCCGTAAAGCAGGCGCGTAAAGACAGTCTAGGCCTGCTGCTAATTTCCCAGCCTGAGCAGAGTAATCTAACGGGGAGATTAAGGTAAAGGAGTTATTCTTCACTATTTTATTAAGAGGCGCTTTAGGGGGCTGGAGAATCGGCTTTATTGCTCCTCGAGCAGCGTGCCATACAATACAAGACAAACATTTGCTGTTATTCCAGCAAACCGGTCTCAGATGTGCGGCTCGTTTCTGCAGAGGAACTTGGCATCAAAGACAAGGCTCTGAAAACAAAAATCTTCCCTGTTTCCACGGGTCCTGCCCCGAGCAGTGTCCGGTAGATAAATAGCGAGGTGTCAAAATAGGAGAAACGAGAATCCCACACCTAGTTTTAATTAAACGCCAAAGTGCTGACATTCACGTTGCCTTTAGAGAGAGAGAGAGAGAGAGAGAGAGAGAGAGAGAGAGAGAGAGAGAGAGAGAGAGAGAGAGAGAGAGAGAGAGAGAGAGAAAGAGAGAGAGAGAGAGAGAGAGAGAGAGAGAGAGAGAAAGCGAGAGAGAGAGAGAGAGAGAGAGAGAGAGAGAGAGAGAGAGAGAGAGAGAGAGAGAGAGAGAGAGAGAGAGAGAGAGAGAGAGAGAGAGAGAGAGAGAGAGAGAGAGAGAGAGAGAGAGAGAGAGAGAGAGAGAGAGAGAGAGAGAGAGAGAGAGAGAGAGAGAGAGAGAGAGAGAGAGAGAGAAAGAGAGAGAGAGAGGTGATTCGAGAAAAAGAGAATATAGAAAGAGAAAAAAAAGACACAACGTGTGAACGTGCCATTTCAGGACACGATGGATATTTGTAAGATCTGTTCTGAGGTCAGGGAGAAGACTGTCAAGCTCAGGAGATATTGCAGTGCAGCAGAACTCATCTTCAACGAGGGAACAGGAAGAATCAGAAGGTTTCCAAGCCTCTGACACGTTTCTGTGTCATTTTTGTGTCATTTCCGTGGTTGGTTCTCTTGAAATGGACCTACTAGAATACACAGAAATTGGCAGACATACTCAGGCACTTAACTCTTTTCAAAATAATCACAGGTTATGTGTGAGTGAACTAAATAGCAAGGGGTGGCCTATTGAGTGTGTGATTGTGTGTATAGAAATGGCTGACCTTTGACCTTTAAAATAGTACTGCAGCATGACTACCTCATGCCAGACGAGTGTGAGATTTCAACATGTTTTCACGGCAGCTCGAAAGATGAGGGGAAAGAATTTGCAAGGCCAGCATAGAGCAACAAAAAAAGAACAAAGAGGGAAAATTGTAAAAGTAAACAGGTTTGTCTGGAGCTTGGGGGGGTTTGACAGACAAGCCGGGCCTCGGGTCCAAAACATTTGTTTTGAATAACGTCATCTTCCCAATTAAAAGTTTCATTGGCATCTCCCCGAAAAACCTCAGGAACTTGAACGAATGGTCAACGCAGTTCGAGGATGAGAGAAAACCACAGAAGTCGCCGTTTCAACCGCTCGTAAAACACAATTCAGAAACTGGATCGTCCTTTTTTTTAAGCTAAAGGATGTGGGTTTACTTGATGGAGAGAAGGGCAGAGTGAAGAGACTTCTGCGTTGCAAAAACTTCCTCATAACAGCCTACAGAAACAGTCTGTACTAGAGGATAACTTTATTATCATTTTTATTAACATGTATTGAGATTTTTACTGTTCTTTTTTATACACTGTAAAAAAAAAAAGACTAGTTGTTTCAACTCATTATTATTAAATAATTGCTTTCACAGACTTTTAAAATGTACTCAACTTTTCAAAGTGTTACCTGAACTTAGCCCAAAAAAGGATGTGTTTGCTCAATTTGTCTCATATGTTCATTCAACTAGAAAATATTATTTGGGCATCTTCACTAAAAAAGCATGTGGAACTAGTTACGCACAGAGCTTTTGACATAGCATGTTTTGAACTTACATATTTGACACACATTGACATAAATGATTATGTTAATTTGTACAGTAATTATTAATCAACATGTCCTCACCTGGGATTTGAACTCACAATCGCTCCGTTCTTTCTGCTATGCCACCGTGTTTGTGCCGATGACTGATTTCACCCGTATTGCTACAATTTGCACTTCAAAGTAAATATCAGCTCTATTAAAAATACACTCAAGTAAAAATATTGCAGAAATGAGTCAGCAGGAAGATCGGAATGCCGTAAACCAAAAGGTTGTGAGTTCAAATCCCAGGTGAGGACATGATGAATAATAATTACTGTATCAATGAACATGCACAATGTAATCATGCATGTCAACTTGTGTCAAATATCTAAGTTTAAAACATGTGTTTGTAACCAGCTGCATAGCCTTTTTTTATAGTTAAGATGCCCAAATAATAGTTCAATGAACATATCAGATAAGTTGAGCAAACATGTTAAGTTCAGGTAACACTTTAACCGAAAAGTTGAGTGAACTAAAAAAAGTCTGTGGAACCAGTTACTTAATAATAATTAGTTGAAAAAACTATCAAAACATTTACAGTGTAGCATTTATACTACTGAATACTATTTACTGTAAATGCTTTTAGATTTGAATTCGATTCATGTCAAGCATTGCACCACAGGTTCATGTTGAACCAGGTGAGATGACCAGCTAGGCCACGTATCCATGACATGCAGCAGAACATTGTTGATTTGATTTGAAAACAAATCCTACCAGTAGATATTCATATGACTGTGGGAAAACCCCATTGAGGAATATTAGGGAAGGTGAATATCTTGTTAATATGACACCCAACTGTTTCCTGAATGATCTGTGGCTGGTTATCACCCTGTCGGGCCACATGGAGGGCAACGTATCAAAGAGAAGCAGTGTGTTGTGGGAGGACAGCTGTCTGTTTGTTTGGGACGAGAGTTAATGATTATCTCTGGGGGCCTCTGCTCTGCTCTTTGCTGCTCTGCTGGGTGTCAGCCGTGTGCTGCCTGACGCGCTGGGCCCTGTGCTGCAACCTGCCTGCCCTCGCCTGCCTTTTGTCTAACAAGAAGATGCAAATGGTGGCCGTGCTAGCTGGCGGTTTGCCTTGGGGACTCCCAGGTGATGGCGTCACACAGAACAGGGTTTTAATAGAGCAATTTGTTTTCCGCCAAAACGCTGCCCGACCTTATCCCCGTCTCCTCCTCTCCTGCCGGCACAATGGAGCTATGAATTGGCTGAACTGCGCAGGGATTTTATTGATTTGGCCATTTAAAAGAGCTGTCTGTAATGGAACGCAAATAAGAACCAATTAGAGGATTTGGGGGGGAGGGGTTGCATGTGTGTGTGTTTGTGTGTGAGGGAGGGAGAGCGAGAGAGTTCGGAAAACCTCAATGCAGCAGTTATACATGAATACATGGCTTTAGCCAAACGGGAACATTGTTAGCATAATTAGCATACCATTTAATACAGTTATAAAATGTTCACAATGCAATACAATTAGCAAACGTGATGTAAATTACCTAAAATCGAAATACAGTCAACTGCTTATTGTTGCAAAAAAAAACATTGGACAGAAACACTGTGTGTATTTGCACCTTAATCTGTTTTAGGAGTCAAATCATCCAGTGTGTACTGAACGGTATTAGCGATAACTTGAAATGTTATCGCTAGTTTAGCCTAGCCTAGCTTAGCCTAGCCTAGCCTAGCTTAGCCTAGCGTATGGAGACGCAACAGCCCCGAGCCTAGCATAGCCTAGCCAAGCGTATGGCTGTAAAGAGCTCCACCAGCAGGGGTAGAGGCCTTAAGTGAATGGATAGACTAAAGGAGTAGAGCAGTCGACACTCTTCCTCTGTGTATTCTTTTCTCACAAAGCAATGTTCTGTCTGTCGGGGGCAGTGGGAACTATGTGTGTGTGTGTGGGGAGGGGGCTCCTCGGGAGACCCTACAGAGTCCAGGCCAATGGTAATGGACTTCAGATACAAACTTTACAAACTCTCTCTCTCTCTCTGACCCCCCCTGCCTCCCTAAACCCCAGCCCCTCAACCCCACTCCCCTGTCACCTACAGCCCCCAACCTTCACCCCTCCAACCCCTTCTTCTATCCCACCCACCCACCCACTCCTCCTCCTCCTCATCTCCCTTTCAACAAGAGCAGTTTGTCAGAGTCAGAAAGCAATTTGAAACCCAGATTAATGAGAAGGGGAGAGAGAGAGAGAGAGAGAGAGAGAGAGAGAGAGAGAGAGAGAGAGAGAGAGAGAGAGAGAGAGAGAGAGAGAGAGAGAGAGAGAGATGTCAGCCATCAAAGCCGGGGAGAAAAGAAGGCCAGGTGGTTGTGGGAATCCGGCCTTCTTTCTCTCTCCTCTTCAGGACTCTCTGGGTTCTGTGTGGTAATTAGCAGGCAGCAATGCAGCGGGGCCCGGGACCCGGCCGAGGTTCAGGATAGCCCCTCAGAGAGAGGACAATTTGCACTTCTACGGGAGCCGCCAGCAAGGGCACAAAGAGGAGGAAAAGGGAAACTATGGCATCTTTTATCGGGCCAGACAAAGACGCCGCATCTTTTCAAAGAGCTCCTGAGAGTCTCCCCCGCGTTCCTGCAGGAGGAGGAAAGGAGAGAAAAAAATAAGAGAAAAAAGCGAGAAAAGAATCCCAGAAGTCGACGTCAGAGAGAGAGAGAGAGAGAGAAAGAGAGACAAAAGAAGGAGAGAGAGGATGCCAACGTGTGGGCATTGAAGTGGGACAGAAGGGTGAAGGGACATACCGTGACCCACTGAGTCCACCGAGACATCAGGAATCTACTTACCCCACACACACAGTCACACACAGGCACACACACCTTCTGGAGTGAACTGCTCAGGGTGTCTGATAAGGTGCCAGTCACAGCAACAGAAAGTTTCAAAGGAGTCAAAGTCGGCATGGGGTGTACAGTGTGTTACTTCCTGTTAATACAAAGAACATGGTGTCTAGGCACATTTCTCAACAGCAAAACGATAACACACTTAGCATCTTTCCTGACAACTTCCAACACCTTGCAAACTGAATGAGTCAATACTAATTTCCCAAGTTCACAAACACGTTAAAATGAGTTGGCCAAATGCAATGCATTACTGTTACATTTAACCTCCCTCCCTCTCCCAGCCCATGCTCAACTCTGTTGAGAAACTGAGCTAGAGTGGAACCAAAATGGCCACCACAAGTACCTTTGACATAATCCCCCAATCTAAAGAGGTTTGACCTCCCACGTCCCAGGAAAGTGGAGGTTATCGTCATTACTTTTACCTATTACGCTACCCCCTTAGATTTTTTTGTGAAGGCACTGCCTTTGAGTGTGCCTGCCCCCCAACCCCTCACTCCCTCTCCGTTGAAGTGCAGCCAGGCGGCCATGGCAGGGAGGGTCAAAGGTCAGATGGGTCATGTGATAACCCTTTCCAGGCCTATATGAGGCTTAAAACCCCTTTAACCCAATGTCTTTCTCCCCTTTCTCTCTCTCTCTCTCTCTTCCCCTCTCCTTCTCTCTGCTGGGGACACAAAATGCCATTTGTTGTCCGTCACTCAGTAGCCCCGGGTTTCGCCCAGCCTCGGCGCTGAAAGCTCCATTCACACATCCTCTCACCCAGGGATGTTTTTGCAATTCAATATTTTCACACGCAGCCAGCCTCATCGTTACTTTGGAACCGGACACTGGGCAGGATGAGGCTGGGGGGCTCCGAAGCAGCACAGAGGAATCAGTGTCGAGTGGGAGAGAGGACGGGCACGGGGGAGATGAGGGGCTAATGGCTAATCTTGAAATGTTTTAGTGAACACCCAACACCCTGTGTGCAGACACACACCAACATCCTACTCATCGTTTCACAAACAATCTGACTCCAGGTTAATGATGAGGGTGGGGGGGAAAGGGGGAAGGGGGTGTTTTAACCACGAATCAAATCACATTTTATTGGTTGAGTACACATATTTTGCTGATGTTATTGCACGTACAGCAAAATGCTTATGTTTCTAGATCCAACAGTGCAGTAATGCATAACAATACATAACTGTACACACAAATCTAAAAAAATAAGAGAAAAAAATATCAGAAATATCAGAAAAATCAATGTCAGAGTTCAGAATATAAATATACACTGAGTGTATAAAACATTAAAACAGCCTGAATTCTTCGGGGCATGAACTCTACAAGGTGTCGAAAACATTCCACAGTGATGGTGGCCCATATTGACTCCAGTGCTTCCCACAGTTGTCAAGTTGGCTGGATGTCCTTTGGGTGGTGGACCATTCTTGATACACACGGAAAACTGTTGAGCATGAAAAACCCGGCAGAGTTGCAGTTCGTGACACACTCAAACCGGTGCACCTGGCACCTACTACAAGACACTTAAATCTTTTGTTTTGCCCATTAACCCTCTGAATGGCACACATACACAATCTATGTCTCAATTGTCTTGAGGCTTAAAAATCCATCTTTAACCCGTCTCCTCCCCTTCATCTACACTGATTGAAGAGGATTTAACAAGTGACATCAATAAGGGATCATAGCCTTCACCTGGATTCACCTGGTCAGTCTGTGTCATGGAAAGAGCAGGTGTTCTTAATGTTTTGTACACTCAGTTTATATGTATATTATGGTGTGAAATAGACAGTATGGACAGCATATTAATAGAAAAGGTATATATAGCAGTAGTTCTATAGGATGAGCCATGACTAAAATACAGTATGTACATATAAAGTGGGTAAAACAGTATGAAAACATTATTAAAGTGACCAGTATGCAATGACTATGTACATAGGGCAGCCGTCTCTAAGGTGCAGAGTACCGGGTGGTAGCTGGCTCGTAACAGTGACTAAGGTTCAGGGCAGGGTACTGGGCGGGCGACGACTAGTGGTGACTATTTAACAGTTTGATGGCCTGGAGATAAAAACTGTTTTTCAGTCTCTCAGTCCAAGCTTTGATGCACGTGTACTGTCCTCCGCCTTCTAGATGGTAGCGGGGTGAACAGGCCGTGGCTCGGGTGGCTGAGGTCCTGATGAATACACATTACTGCCTGGACAGTCTTTCATAATAATAATCATCGTATGAATTACTTGAAGATCATAAGTATATATACAAAGAGAGAATAAATATTCTGTCTGTATTCACATGAGAATATATTCAGTTTCTCTGCAGGTATTTGGGGGGGGGTATGATGTCAGTGTGTGGCTTTCTAAAGCGGCTTGGCATTGTCCCGAGGATCTGAAAGAGTCCATATCAAACCAGAGACGTGGATAACAAACTCATAACTGCAATAACAGAGGGATCTGCAACAATTATTCTAGGGTGTGAAAATCTAAACATTTATGTGTAATCACACAAACTGCAAACAGGCCGATATAACGGTTACCACGTAAACGCGAAAAGATCGGCATCGCGTTCTGCACATTTATGTGCTCGCCCTCCCTTCACATTTCTCACTGTCAATCGTGAATGATAAATTCTTCCAGTTTTACTGGCGAAACGTCCATGCAGCTTCTGCATGCCAACCATTTGATCTCAATCAGTTACATGGGAATACGCATTTAGGTCTTCTTAGCTATGCACAGAGTTTCAAATGACGTAGGCTACAGTGAGCGGATCTCTGGAGCAGAAGGTGTTAACAAACTGCAGCATACGTTTGTTAGGTTTCAATAAAAACACATATTTTGCCTAGTAGCCTCGCGCTGTTGAGTTGTGTGGCCGCATGAGAAGAAATGCCACCGTTCGCACAATCATCATAAAATCTCAGAAGAAATTAGGTGGTATTTGTCTTACAGTAATGTTATACTATGCTATTATATTCAGTTCTCTAGAGTACTGTTTACATTGTGTGATCTTGCAGACATTGATTCAGCTTTGATCTAACTTTATTAAAGGAGCACCATCCGCCAGAGTAGCGTGCTCTCGATGAGTAGAGCAGAGGCCGTGCATACAGGTGAGAATAAATACATATGGAAGAAGCTTCGAGCCTTTAGCCGCCAGGAGGAAAGGTCCAGAAAAGTCCAATTCGCTGCCACTCTGTGTAAATACATAGGTAAATACCACACATCTTTGGTTGTGTGGCAATAAATCTGTATCTGAAGGTGGGACTGAGAAGAATTAGCTTAACAAAGCCACAACAAAACCACATCAAGCACACATCTTTAGACATAAGAGCAGGAGGAGAAGTTAAGACCAAACGCAGTAATGATTTGTTTGTCATGCCGGCGTCTAAAGTGGCAGTGGAGGAAAATGGAGGTAGTCGGTTTTATATATTTTTCCAGCGAGCTGACTGTAGTTAATGAAGTTAAACAAACCAATAGCTCCCTCTCTCTCGGGAGTCTCCATAATCAACATGCCACCACCTGTAGAATTTTTTTTTAGGAAATAAATGGCGAGCCAGCCAGATGGGCTAATTGTGTTGCAAACAGGGGGGGGGGGTGAAAGAGAAACATGCCATTGATATAATGAAGGCAATTTTCAGGGACAGACAGGAGTGGTTGAAGAGGGAGTAAAAGAAGCGGACCTTTCTTCTGAAAGGGGACCGATGCCCCTTCTCCTCTGCCCCTCCCCCCAGCTCATCATTCACCCACCAGAAAGTTAAGTATGAAACAAATAGAGGTGCTGCCTGCTTCAGGCCTGGTGAAGTCTGCCTGTCGACCAAACGCCAGTGGATAATGATAATGACACCTCAATTACTGATGGAATCTCCACATTCACATTCCCCCATCCTCTCCCGTCCGACAGCAAATTTGTCAAAAGCCCAATGATCGTCTGACAGCGTAATCGTCCGGACTGTCCTCACAAACATGAAAGGGGGGCTTTATCGTGGCAAATCAAAGAACCTGATCTCAGAGAAGAAGGGAAAAGAACTAGGGAAGAGAAGAGAGGAGAAAAAAAAAGAGTCCCGGTTTGGCCCGAGCCCCTGAGACGTCCCATCCTAATCCACTCGTAATGAGACACTACATGCCCATCTTTGTGCTAATGACAACACAGAGGGAGAGAGGGAGGGAGGGAGGGGATATAAACACACAGGGGAGACCAGAGGGAGCCAACGCTTTGAAAGTGCCGTCCAATGAGTGTGTGGGGGGGGGGGGGGGGGACTTTAAAGCAGCGCCGCGTAGAACGCATCTCCAAGAGAGAGGGACTCTGGGGAGGAGAGTCATTTTGTCTCCTTATCTTTGTCTCTACAAGATGAAGGGAAAGTCAGGGTCTGGGGCACCAGTTTCTATCTGTAGACATACTCTTCTGATAGGGGAAGCAAAGAAGCAAACAGGGAGCGAGCAAGATGGAAGTCACTGAGTATTTACTGTATGTGGGAAAGTAACTGAAGCAAGCAAACACGTGTGTAATTTCCATGATTTATCAAGACCATACGACATAGTGAACCTTATTACAAAAGTCCAATGCCAAGTACTGCAGTTGCTACCTTTACATTCACCTCAATAGAAACGTGGCTGTGGTCGATATAGGCCACTGTATTGCAAAACACTGGCCTACCATATTGAACTTGAGCCCAAGTTGTGTGTTGAGTGTTTTCTGTCCCTTATTTGTGACGGAGGGAGTCTCTGCTGGAGGAGGACAGAGCTCAGTGCCATTTGAGTCTGGCAGGGTTGCGTCGTGTTGTAAGATAGAGTGTGTGTGTGTGTGTGTGTGTGTGTATGTGTGCGCTCGTCAGGTCTTAAGGCTCCTAAAGAGACCAACTAGCAGGCTAACACCAGGAACCCACACTGTACAGACCCTACAAGATACCAGAGCAGAGAAGCACTGGTAAAGTGCGCGAGAGAGAGAGAGAGAGAGAGAGAGAGAGAGAGAGAGAGAGAGAGAGAGAGAGAGAGAGAGAGAGAGAGAGAGAGAGAGAGAGAGAGAGAGAGAGAGAGAGAGAGAGAGAGAGAGAGAGAGACAGACAGACAGACAGACAGACAGACAGACAGACAGACAGACAGACAGACAGACAGACAGACAGACAGACAGACAGACAGACAGACAGACAGACAGACAGAGAAAGAGAGAGACAGAGAGAGACAGAGAGAGACAGAGAGAGACAGAGAGAGAGAGGTAGAGAGAGGTAGAGAAGAGAAAATGTGAGAGAGAGAGAGCTGGAGAAGGCTAAGACCAAACAAACCAGGATTAGGTCCAGATAAGACTAGTCACAATGGAGAGCAATCCCCAGGATATTACGATTTCTGTGAATCATATGAGTGCGGCTCAAACGCCTTAATTACCCAGTCAACATCCCCTCTGTTTTGCAAACAACAAAACACTGTCAAACAGCGGGGTTGTAATCACACCTATAGGCAGGTTTGGAGAGAATCATTCTGGTTGAATTCCGTAAAGAAATTAGAAGGAAGCAGGTTTTTTTTTTACAGACAGGGTTGTGTTCATTAGGCACCAAACTGAAAAAATGGGGGTGGGATAGGGAGGGACTACCTGGATTTGTCCAACAAGAAATGCTCACGTTCTATCACAAAGCATTTGAAACGTTGTCTGTTGTGTGCCGTAATGGACAAGACCCAGGCCCTTTCTTAGTCTTTTTGGTTGTCTAGGTGATAAGTTTGACTGACTCCGGTAGACATAGCACAGCACCGGTTGGAATATGATACTCAGGCCGGGTCACACAGAAATGCCTTGAACTGGTGTAATGGCTTTTTCTTTTGCCCCCTCGCAAATGCATACCACTCTGCCGTATTCCTCCTGTCTATTTATATCACATCTCATCTTCGTCTAAAAATGAACAATTCTCCACATCAGGGGTGGGGGGTGGGGGGGGGGGGGACAGCTTGCTTGAAGAGAAAACATACAGAGAGGAGATATCTTTAACTCTCTCAGGCATGCAAGTCAAACTGCCAAAACATTGGGAGATTGCGGCGCTTTACAAACATGGCGAATGAAGTCACATAGTATTGAGGGGTGGTGGGCTGAGGAGATATTTTCCATGTGGATCTGCTGGGGCCCAGGGTGGATGGAGCCACGGAAGGGTCCGACTGAGACGCCTGTCACACTGCGTTGACGTTGTCAACAGGTTATATATACTGGGTTGTGTTCATTATACACCAAATAGGAAGACAACGAGCTGAAACAGGGAGGGACTATCTGGACTTGTCCAATAAGAAACACTCGTTGCAAAACGTTTTAGAACGTGTGCTCTAATGAAAACGACCCGGTACATATGGCCAGCAGTAGTGTGCCGAGTCCACGTTGGATTATGAAGAATGTGACATTATGAGGCAGACCTGGTGGCAAGGTCAGTGCTTAGAGTACTGACTGGACTGCACTGCTCAAAAACTACAGCAGGCTTCAAAGACAGAAGGCTGCATCAGGTGTGCCTCTCATTCATACACACACACACACACACACACACACACACACACACACACACACACACACACACACACACACACACACACACACACACACACACACACACACACACACACACACACACACACACACACACACACACACACTTCCGACAGAGCCAACTCCCGCTGGCAGGGCGGCATTTACACTCAACCTTTCCACTTCGTCAAAGATTGGGGGTGACATGGCACGCTGGTCAGAATAATGTGTCCCAGTAAAATGTTTGCGTGAGAGAGTGTGTGCAAGAACGAGTGAGTGAGTGGGTGAATGAGTGAGTGACACACGCCACGGAGCTTCTTCTAAAAACGAATATTTATGAACGAACCCCAGTCAAATTCATCCAGATCACTAGTGAATGCCGAGTCCTATGGTCTTCAGTTTGCAGAGACAGGACCAGCTGCATAGGAGAGTCACCATGATTTCAGCATCAAACCTCCACTCAAACAAGTGACAACCAGGCAAAGATGGCTGGTATGCAAATGTACTAAAGGCGACCATCTTATCAAACGGCAGCCATGTCTGTTCAGTTCTATGCTCTTCATGCTGCAAGTTCTTCTGTCCATCAAAAAAAAAACTAGTGGAAGTATTTTGAGTTAGCCCTAATCTTTCCTGTACCTGAGCAGAGTCTTGTGTCAGCCATTTTATGCGTGTAAGCCCGGGGTCTTGTATGGGGCCTAAGCGTTTTGCCAGAAATTCAACATAGCGCCCATTGTTGTTTTACAGTGTTTTGGAGCTGGTTTTATTAACTCTGTCAAAACATCA
This sequence comes from Salvelinus alpinus, assembly GCF_045679555.1. Lineage (NCBI taxonomy): Eukaryota > Metazoa > Chordata > Actinopteri > Salmoniformes > Salmonidae > Salvelinus > Salvelinus alpinus. The sequence continues at coordinate 10,540,033 of NC_092113.1, forward strand.
GAGGCTGTTCTACAACATGACATGGGTTCATTATACTACAGTCCATCTAAGGAAGTCACTAAAGCGAGAGCAATCCTATCGAGCAATAACTGCTTCCCCAAATACCGATAGAGTACAAGGAGGCTATGGGAGCAACAAGACAATATGGTGCTCCATACATGAGCGGCGATTCAATGTGACGCGAGCGAGAGATGAGAGAGAGCGCGAGATGAGCATTCGAAAGTTTTCCTTTCACTTAAAATGCGTTTCAGTGAATACATAACTGGGTGGTGTGCGCTAAATAAAAGGCTACCTCTCATGTCTATGATAAAATGCTCATCTTTGGAAAAGCGGGGCAGCCGATAGTCAACATATTTACATAATGATGATTCTAATATGATCTTTCATTAGCCTACTGCGTTTGGTTCATTCTATATGACAATATTTCGTCGTACAACATGTTCTATTTGAAATTACGCTATTGATTATATTATTTTCTGTTTTGATAATTGATCATTCCGAACCAATAAATTGTTTGCCTGCATTCCAAACATTTCTGGATATAATGTAATAACCTTCAAAATATGAGTAGGCCTAATTTATAAACATCCCTTTTGCTGACCTCTGACTTATGTCGGTTGCATGAGGTAGTGCGCGCGTGCCCCTTCAAAGCATGGCCTTCACCTGTGCAACCTCAAATGTTGACTTGTGTACATTAAATTATCATTTCAGATCAGAGGATGAATTTAATGAAACGTTTACTTTTAGCATTACCGAATCTGCGGCCCAATTTAACATAACACACAAACAGACTGCATTTACACAGAAAAATTAGCCAAGTCAAATTATCATACGATTTTACAACAGGCCTATGACTCATTTTTAGAATCTACAATGTTTGTTCGGTTTTAGACACGAGGTAGGCTTGCTGTAGTAGCCTACCGGAGAAGTCACCTGTAATGTCCAACAATTGAATACTGCAATGACGGCATGTTGTCACCACACAGCTGTTGTTTCAGACCAAATTGCAAACATTTGAACCATACGATAGGCATTTTTATTTTAAGTAGACCTATTGTCTAATGAACTACTTTTTTTAGTAAGCAAGCAATTTATCCCAGTGGAGGTCAATCGAAGAGGTAGCCTTTTCCTACAAAAAATGTAATTAACTGTATACTGATAAACTTCTATAGGTTCTGTATACGTTCTCCTGCCTCAAATAACAAGAGCGGGCAAAAAGACAGTTTAAAATATTGAAAGAATAATATGGCATTGATTGTATTGTAATAGGCATACTGTGGGTTAATAGCGTATAGTTGCATAACGTAACGGTAAAATAATAATAATCATCATAAAACATGAATAATGATTATAATTATAATAGTTATAATAAATATGCCTAATAATAATAAATTGTGCAATTTCGAAAGATTAAAATAGGCCTATAATTTACGCAAAATAATATAAACAAACTAAACCACAGTCATCTAAATGACAGGCCACCTGGCTATGATAACAAGTAACATGTAAAACTAAACACATAAAAGTGTTTGCAAATATCACAACATATCCAAATATACATGGGGGGAAATATAGAGCCGTCACAGTATTTATTGATCAATGTGAGCTTATCCATTTCGACACCGCTCAGGGAGGCGATTCTGAGTGCCGAATCCCTGTGGATTTGAGAATTCTGGACCGGGTAAATCTGTATAAATCTACTTAAGTCCTTAAACCACGCCAGGTCCCTTTCAATTTAATCAGGCCTATGACAACTCTGTCGGATTCAAAAAGGTGCCACCACCACTGAGTACAAAACTGAATTTTAGGCTAATACTGTACTTTCATTATGCCCATAACCGTTTTTTGTGGGGGGAAATGTAATAAGTGTAGCCTGCTATAAAGCTAGTCTACATAACAGGTAGAGTGTGACCACTATCCCACGGTGTGTATAGCCTCTGAAACTGCACACGTATGGGCGTAAGGTGTTGTCAACTCGGACCCTGATTTAAATATCACAAGGCCATATTCATATGATGATACTATTTCTTAGTTTCTAATGTGCTACACTGCAGCTAGTCGATAAGGTCTCTATAAGGTCTCAAAGCTTAGCAAGACGTGAATAATTATTGTCGAGTGAGAGGTCTAGTCAAAGCCATGCAGGCATTTATTTTAATTAGCACTAGGATCAAGAGGCAATCAACGCTACTTAGAGATCAAGGTCTATTTCAATTACTGAGAAAAATACATTCCTGAATTGATAACTATTCTCAATGAGTGCTAGGCCTACTTTCTCTTTGCAAAGGCTTAACAAATGTCCGCGCTTGACACCGACAATTATCAGCATATTCCTAATAACTTGGACCAAAAATACAAGCACGGTTACAGGAAACGCTGCTTACAATGTAATTGTTTATTTCTGGTTCCAAAACACAATATTTAACTGTTGAAATGTTTACATGTTTTGTCCTCAATTACACAATTTATGGATCATAATGCATAGAAAATGGAGGAGGCATACAACCAACGTATTAGGCTACTCGTTTACAGCAAGGTCATTTCACACTGTTAACATAATTGTTTGTTAAATAATCCCCACTGTGAAATAGAAACAACCTGGTCTTCTTTAGAAAAACAGCATGCATTAAATCGGGAATATGAGGATTTTGGATTAACAAAGGCCATAAACAAAGTTTTTCAGAAGCCTATGCTGAAGTTAAAATGAAGTTCAAATCAACGATTTCCTAAATCATTGTAAATATCGATACATAAGATCTTATGCTTTCGGATTCGTTAATACTGACGGATTAAATGCATTATACATTTCACTGAACCCTTACTAGGTTCATTGCATTAATCGGCTCGTAGTTCTGCATCAGCAATGACCAACTGCTACATGTCCATAATCGAAACTCACCTTGAAATAATAGATATCACTCATAACAAAAAATAAATCCGCGTTGGTGTTTTAAAATAGGCTATGTGCAACACACCTTATTGGTTTAACTTTTATGCAGAACATTTATAACACGTAAATTGATCCAATGCATATACAGAAAAAGTTAAGTCTATTCATGCATGCGTAATAAACCAATAAACGTTGCAAAGATAGCAGTAATCAAGCTATAGAATCATCCTTCTTTCTACACAAACATATGCATGATGTTCACAAAAGTGAAAATGATTTGTCCGTGTGACGAGAGCAACAGTCCGTAAAGTAGCAGGGCCATTTCTTGCACAACAAGCATTAGGCCTATTGATTGCCATTCCCCGAAGGAGGAACAAAACACAATAGTAGTTCAACGGCCAGAGGGAAAAAACTGACTTCGTGGATGCAGTTTCTTCGAAGGTAAAACGGACTTGGATAAAATGCTGCACGAAAACAGCGATTTCTTTCCAATTTCACATCTTAACGTCTCCCACTTGTCGTGAATGAAGCTTGTGCGCACAACTCGGTCTCTATACTGTGCTCCCTCTGTAGCCATGAGCAGTGCTAGAGCGCCCACTATTTCAAAAACTAGGAATACTATTTCACAAGACTTGGAAGAACTTAATAAAAAAGTTACTATCCCTTTCGACAACTTTTTGTTAACTTTCGGGTAACGATTCTTCGCCGTGTCTAACCTCCGAGAACAGAAAACAAAACTACTCCCCGGCGCAGTTTGTACGGCAATGTTTTTTCTCTCTCATATCTTTTATACAAAACCACCAGCAGTGTTTCTCAGCATATATGAAAGTTCTGACGTTGTGAACAAGCGAACACAAGGCTGTAACCGCGAAAAGGCTGGACACACGGACTAGGGTGTTTTATCGTTACTATTCACAAGAAGAGCGAAATTATCTACGAGGACAAAGACGCGTCCGACTAAGGAACTGACAAATGACAAGGACACATTGGTGACCGGCACGAGAGTTCGAGCCGCCGACCGAAAGCGTAAGAAGGGAAAAAGACCTACTTTTGGCCAGTTTTCTCGCCCTCGCCTTGGATCTCATCTTGTCGGCTTGTAGATTCCTCTCGTCCTCCGTGAGCCCAGAAGCAGCAACAACACTATCTTCATCTCACAAGCATTGTCAGTTTGGACACCTTCGCACATGCGCACAGGCCATTCAATCTGACACCCTCATCAGGGCCAAAAAACTTTGTAATGTATTCATCATCACTTTTTGTCCTATCGTCTCCCCTTTAGATCACTTATCTCTTCCCCTCCTCCCTCTCAGCACCATCTCGGACCCCCTCCCCCCCATACGCTCCCCTCCCCCTACCACCGCCTTTGCCACCACCACCTTCTTGACTACCCCTTTAAGAGCAATAACTTATTTTTCGCAAACCTGTGGGATCCGGACTAGCAATGGATACAGCATGGTATGTGATGGGGTCAAGGTCGCATCCCTCAACTGCAAGGTGATTGTTATCAAATATCACAATTGACCATTCAAAATGATTACATAAAACATCGAATTTAAGGTCAAGTAAAAATAATAATAGCCTACTATTGTTATGATTGGCTATTATTAGCCTATTTATTATAACATTCATATGGTTATTAGGAATATTATGGCTTTAATGTTACCATTGTTCTTGTCATTATTATTGTTATAACCTAATGATGAATTACGAGAAAGATATGCCCTGATTTTAACTTTCTATATTCTATTACAGATAGGCCTAACTCGGAAGATGATTATTTACAATTGATGCAGTGGATGTCTTATCTGGCATTGTGTTCAAATGTAGGCTAATCAAATGTCAACTTCTTCCAGGGGTTATTATTGACTTCACTTATTCAGATGCATAAATTGGAGTTGCGCTTACGATAGCGCTCCGTATGAAAACATAACGTTGCACACACATGCTTTGCCTGCGAGCAAGCCACACGAAAACGGCAGCTGTTGACGCATGCAGCAGCCTACTCTCAACAGACGAGAAGACGAGTAGGCTACAGAATCGGGCTAGTTTTCATGAAATGTATTTCTATAGGAAGCATGTATGAGTAAGTTAAGGTTTTTCTAATTGAAAAGATGCCTTATTTCTGCACCCCTGTCATCTCTGTGAACTATGGCGCGATGTAATGAATGAAAACATCCATCGTCATTGTGGCACACGGGCTCCAGGTAAAACCAGCGAGGAGGAGAAAGAGATTGTGAATTTCTAATGTAAGTATGACTTTGCCTTCCACCTGTTTTACGTGCAGCATGCATGGCGTTCAGACGACGCTCGGTGTATGAAAGCAGGCGTCTGTTGATCGTCGCATGCATATATTAACGGTCAACGTTATGAGTGTGCCTTTGATGTCAGTTGGAGGTTAGGCTATATATTGTGTAGCTTAATCTGCAGCTCATAATGCAGCTAAGCAATTGAAATAGGTAAGTCTGAGCGACTTTATGTACGAATGAATAAAATATTTACGGTGAACTATATGGATGTTGAACGAAAGAAAGGAGAATATTTCTAGAGGATTTTCAAGTGACAGTAGCCTAGTTCTGTGCTAATCTTCATGTAGGCTAGGTTTTATTTCGGTGCAATTGAAGCAGTAAAGAGAATAGCCAAACAAATATCAGAAAAATATACCTGGCAAACTAAAGTTTGTTTATTCGGCATAGGCCTAATGCATTATTTGCATTTGAAGTTCATTTCATTATCTGTCCTATTGCATGCAGTTATTTGACAATTATTAAACCATATTACTGTATCGTTGTTATTATAATAATTATGAGTATTACGCTATATTGTAAGAACTATTATTATAAATATTATTATTAGCAACAACAGACGCCACATTTTTATGCACAGGCCTACATGCATGTAAAACCAAATGTTGTTCATTAAAAAAGCATGTAAAAATAGATCGTTTTGAAACCTTTTGAGAACATAGACCTAGAAAATAAAGGAGTTGCATGATCACGATCAGTTGTTTTACCAGGCATTTGATCTCGGAGCGAGTTCCATTTTGTGATTTGTAAATGGGAAAATAGAGTGTCTCTTTGCAAGATAGACGGGTTAAGTAAGACCTTTAACCAATCTCCCGTGGGACAACGCGTGCATGTGATCACAACCTTGATTGAACATCAAGAAAATGATTATTATTCATTTATTATTCATGTATTATTACTTATTACAAATGTATTATTACTTTTGTTTTTATTATTGGACTATTACGGTAGTAATTGGGCATGAGATGGAATAAGAAACATGCAGACGGTTGAATATTCACCAAAAAGGCCTACTGCAATTGCATGTTAAATCCGTTGTGTGATACTATAATTACATTTTTTTTTTTTAAACATCAGCACAGGACGACAATCAATTCAACCATAATTGATAACTTAAGCAAATATTAAATAATCAACCATTTGTTTCAATGAGCAATACAAGTTCAAATGCAATCAACATGTCGTGTGGTTGACTAGGCGTCTACATTTCATATCCCAATAGCAAAACATTTAGTAATTTCAACTATTGATCTAACATTGTTGTTTGTGGAATCGAATCATACGTTGCAAAACAGAGTTCTTACAAAGTGGGGGTAAGAAGAAATCTTACTATATAGCCTAACGGACTGACATTGAGCCAAGAATCCTCAGGTGAGTATTCATTTCATTTATCAATGCTACTTTGTTGAGCCAACTCCTGGGTGTGAGTGTGATAGAATGACGACTGGGAACATCAAGTCTTGTCTCAATCGATTTATTGTATAACATTTCCTATTTAAGTGTGAAAAAAAGGTCCAGTCAACAGCATTTTTTTCTTATTTTTCCCCAAAATGTTTTCACCCAAAATGTTTTCACCAGCTCTCCAGAACAATTTAAACGTGGGTCGAATCTCTCTCTCACATTGGGCTGGACAAATTATTTCATATGGTGCAACACCTTTTTTTAAGAGCAATTAAGCCTAACTGTGATTACGCTTGTAAAGAAAAGTGTTGCTCTTCGGTACCCGTTCATTTGGGGAATAGTTTTCTGCGTCATTTAAACGTCTGCCTTTTACGAGCTCAACGTGACGGCTGTGTAACCCCGCATTTTTGAGTATTTTCTTTCCAGATTGTTGCAATTTTCCTGCGGTTTTAACACGGGGACGGAGAGAGGCTGGCGCAGACCCCGGAGGAGAGGTGTGCTGCTGCAATCCAGGCCACAGTAGCAATATTCGTAATTTGGTCATTTACAGGGCATCAATCCAATATGCTAATTAGTCAAAAAGAAAAAGTACCCTACGGCTATTCAGAGCAGCAAACATCACTCTTCGAATTTATTGATCGTACACGAGGGCACTAAATATAAAAATTATGCTTTCAAACACTGTATTATTTTGTGCATTTCTATATATTTTTTATCTATTAGGCAACCTATTGTATTTATGCCCATCTGTCGGCAAGACCACAGAGACAACATAGTAGGCCTAGGCTTGCACTGAGTATACACTAAAATGTTCCTGCACTCTTAGAAAAAAGGTTTCTTATAGAACCAAAAAGGGTTATATCGCTTGCTTCATATATGAAACCGCTAAAAGTTATATTTAGAACCTTTTTTCTCGGGTTTTTGATCAGAACCCTAGAGGTTCTTCACTGAACCAAAATGGTTCCATATAGAACCCTGCATGGTGCCATTTGTGAATTATGACTACTACTATTAAATAGTATTTTTTGTTGTTGCTAAGAATATCATTTAATAAACAATTAAATAATGGACAAAAGAATACCAGCATAGTTTTCAGAATTTGTCATGATATGCAAAATTGCCAGGGAGGCATCTCTTTGTTTGAATGAAGGCCCACGTCAACTCTGGCTGACTTCTTCACGATGCAACTTTGACCATTAGTTACAGTGAACGACAAAAACGTGTCTTCTGCTCCATTTTCAACTCCCTCAAACGGCAGACCTCACAGTTAAGATGAGCACAGGTTCAAACTGCAGTGCCCCTGGATGTAGAGCATGTTGTGGGATTAAGGGCCTTGCTGAAGGGCCCAACAGTAGTGGAATATTTTAAGGATGTGAACCCAGCAGCCCTCCAGTTGTAAGATAAATTCCACCCTTTTTTCCCAGCACCCCATCCGGGATTCGAACCAACCCTGCTCCAACTCCTGCCACAGGATCCAACACCTTAGCCGCTGGGTTACCTACTGCCAAGGGGAAGGAAGTGTGGAATGGAGGAAGTGGTACTCACTAAGCAAGCAGCGAGACGTCCTTTACAGTGGTGCCATGACCCGGATCTACATTGGTGCTCAGCTCAGCTGGGGTCGCTGTTGAGGAAGTTTGAGGGGTGAATGTAGCACATGGAGATGTGTGAAACTTACTCCACAGCCTGAAGTGTCTCACCTCATTGGCAAGCTTTTTGAGGTGGCGCGATCGGCTGCTTGAGGAGAGCAGTCACGTGTGTTTGTGAGACAGAGATCCCGAGTTCGAGCCAGGTATGGAAGTGGTACTCGCTAAGCAACAGCGTGGCGTCCTTTACATATACACTGAATATACAAAACATTAAGAATATCTGCTCTTTCCATGACATAGACTGACTAGGGGAAAGATATGATCCCTTATTGATGTCACTTGTTAAATCCACTTCAATCAGTGTAGATGAAGGGGAAATATTTTTAAGCCATGAGACAGATAGTGTATGTGTGCCATTCAGAGGGTCAATGGGCAAGACAAAAGATGTAAGTGCCTTTGAACGGGGTATGGTAGTAGGTGCCAGGCACACCGGTGTGTGTCAAGAACTGCAACGCTGCTGGGTTTTTCACACCCAACAGTTTCCCAAGTGTATCAAGAATGCTTCACCACCCAAAGGACATCCAGCCAACTTGACACAACTGTGGGAAGCATTGGAGTCAACATGGGCCAGCATCCCTGTGGTATGCTTTTGACACCTTGTACCGTCCATGCCCCGATGAACTGAGGATGTTCTGAGGGCAAAAAACAGGGGGGGGCAACTCAATATTAGGAAGGTGTCCTTATTGTTTTGTACACAGTGTGTATATAGCAAATACACTGAACAAAAATATAAATGCAACATGCAACAATTTCAAAGATTTTACTGAGTTACAGTTCATATGAGGAAATCAGTCAATTGAAATACATGAATTAGGCCCTAATCTATGGATCTCACATGACTGGGAATACAGATATGCATCTGTTGGTTACAGATAGATACCTTATAAAAAAGGTAGAGGCATGGATCAGAGAACCAGTCAGTATCTGGTGTGACCACCATTTGCCTCATGCAGCACGACATCTCCATCGCATAGAGTTGATCAGGCTGTTGATTGTGGAATGTTGTCCCACTCCTCTTCAGTGGCTGTGCAAAGTTGCTAGATACTGGTGGGAACTGGAACATGCTGTCATACACATAAACCCAGAGAATCCCAAACAGGCTCAACGGGTGACATGTCTGGTGAGTATGCAGGCCATGGAAGAACTGGGACATTTTCAGTTTTCAGGAATTGTGCACAAATCCTTGCTATACGGGGCTGAGCATTATCATTTTGAAACATGAGGTGATGATGGCGGATGAATGGCAGGACAATGGTCCTCAGTATCTCATCATGGTATCTCTGTGAATTCAAACGGCCATCGATAAAATGCAATTGTGTTCATTGTACGTAGCTTACGCCTGCCCATACCATAACCTCACCGCCACCATTGGGCACTCTGTTCACGCTGCTGCGCCTTCTTCACCCTGCTGTCTGTGTGGGTGGACCAATTCAGTTTGTCCGTGATGTGTACACCGAGGAACTTAAAACTTACTACCCTCTCCACTACTGTCCCGTCGATGTGGATAGGGGGGTGCTCCCTCTGCTGTTTCCTGAAGTCCACGATCATCTCCTTTGTTTTGTTGACGTTGAATGTGAGGTTATTTTCCTGACACCACACTCCGAGGGCCCTCACCTCCTCCCTGTAGGCCGTCTCGTCGTTGTTGGTAATCAAGCCTACCGCTGTAGTGTCGTCTGCAAACTTGATGATTGAGTTGGAGGCGTGCATGGCCACGCAGTCGTGGGTGAACAGGGAGTACAGGAGAGGGCTCAGAACGCACCCTTGTGGGGCCCCAGTGTTGAGGATCAGCGGGGTGGAGATGTTGTTACCTACCCTCACCACCCGTGGGCAGCTCGTCAGGAAGTCCAGTACCCAGTTGCACAGGGCAGGGTCGAGACCCAGGGTCTCGAGCTTGATGACGAGTTTGGAGGGTACTATGGTGTTGAATGCTGAGCTGTAGTCGATGAACAGCATTCTCACATAGGTATTCCTCTTGTCCAGATGGGTTAGGGCAGTGTGCAGTGTGGTTGCGATTGCGTCGTCTGTGGACCTATTGGGGCGGTAAGCAAATTGGAGTGGGTCTAGGGTGTCAGGTAGGGTGGAGGGTGGAGGTGATATGGTCCTTGACTAGTCTCTCAAAGCACTTCATGATGACGGAAGTGAGTGCTACGGGGCGGTAGTCGTTTAGCTCAGTTACCTTAGCTTTCTTGGGAACAGGAACAATGGTGGCCCTCTTGAAGCATGTGGGAACAGCAGACTGGGATAAGGATTGATTGAATATGTCCGTAAACACATCAGCCAGCTGGTCTGCGCATGCTCTGAGGACGCGGCTGGGGATGCCGTCTGGGCCTGCAGCCTTGCGAGGGTTAACACGTTTAAATGTTTTACTCACATCGGCTGCAGTGAAGGAGAGTCCGCAGGTTTTGTTAGCGGGCCGTGTCAGTGGCACTGTATTGTCCTCAAAGCGAGCAAAGAAGTTGTTTAGTCTGTCTGGAAGCAAGACATCCTGGTCCGCGACGGGACTGATTTTCTTTTTGTAATCCGTGATTGACTGTAGACCCTGCCACATACCTCTTGTGTCTGAGCCGTTGAATTGCGACTCTACTTTGTCTCCATACTGATGCTTAGCTTGTTTGATTGCCTTGCGGAGGGAATAGCTACACTGTTTGTATTCGGTCATGTTTCCGGTCACCTTGCCCTGATTAAAAGCAGTGGTTCGCGCTTTCAGTTTCGCGCGAATGCTGCCATCAATCCACGGTTTCTGGTTTGGGAATGTTTTAATAGTTGCTGTGGGTACGACATCGCCGATGCACTTGCTAATAAACTCGCTCACCGAATCAGCGTATTCGTCAATGTTGTTGTTTGACGCAATGCGGAACATATCCCAGTCCACGTGATCGAAGCAATCTTGAAGTGTGGAATCAGATTGGTCGGACCAGCGTTGAACAGACCTGAGCGCGGGAGCTTCCTGTTTTAGTCTCTGTCTATAGGCAGGGAGCAACAAAATGGAGTCGTGGTCAGCTTTTCCGAAAGGAGGGCGGGGGAGGGGTCGGGTGATTGTGTAGGCCAGATAATCTGATGCAGCACTCCATCACTCTCTTTCTTGGTCAAATAGCCCTTACACAGCCTGGAGGTGTGTTGGAACATTGTCCTGTTAAAAAACAAATGATAGTCCCACTAAGCGCAAACCAGATGGGGTGGCGTATCGCTGCAGAATGCTGTGGTAGCCATGCTGGTTAAGTGTGCCTTGAATTCTAAATAAATCACAGACAGTGTCACCAGAAAAGCACACCATCACACCTCCTCCTCCATGCTTCAGGGTGGGAACTACACATGCGGAGATCATCCGTTCACCTACTCTGCGTCTCACAAAGACATGGCGGTTGGAACCAAAAATCTCTAATTTGAACTAATTTGACATAATGACAGATGTCCACCGTTCTAATGTCCATTGCTCGTGTTTCTTGGCCCAAACAAGTCTCTTCTTATTATTGGTGTCCTTTAGTAGTGGTTTCTTTGCAGCAATTTGACCATGAAGGCCTTATTCACACTGTCTCCTCTGAACAGTTGATGTTGAGATGTGTCTGTTACTTGAACTCTGTGAAGCATTTATTTGGGCTGCAATTTCTGAGGCTGGTAACTCTAATGAACTTATCCTCTGCAGCAGAGGTAACTCTGGGTCTTCCTTTCCTGTGACGGTCCTCATGAGAGCCAGTTTCATCATAGCGCTTTATGTTTTTTGCGACTGCACTTGAAGAAACTTTCAAAGTTCTTAAAATGTTCTGTATTGACTGACCTTCATGTCTTAAAGTATGATGGACTGTCGTTTCTCTTTGCTTATTTGAGCTGTTCTTGCCATAGTATGGACTTGGTCTTTTACCAAATAGGGCTATCTTCTGTATACCACCCCTACCTTGTCACAACACAACTGATTGGCTGAAATGCATTAAGAAGGAAAGAACTTCCACAAATTAACTTTAAAGAAGGCACACCTGTTAATTGAAATGCATTCCAGGTGGCTATATCATGGAGCTGGTTGAGAGAATGCCAAGAGTGTGCAACGCTGGCATCAAGGCAAAGGGTGGCTATTTGAAGAATCTCAAATATAAAATATATTTTGATTTGTTCAACACTTTTTTGGTTACTACTTGTTTCCATATGTGTTATTTCATAGTTTTGATGTCTTCACTATTACTATTATTCTACAATGTAAAAATAAAGAAAAGCCCTTGAATGATTAGGTGTTCTAAAAGGTTTGACCTGTAGTGCATATATATATATACACACACATATATATATATATATACACACACACACACACACATATATATATACACACACACACACATGTTTTAGTAAAGGGTTCTTTGGTCTCGTCCAAATAACCTAAATGTTGTATACTGTTGAACCCAAATAACCGTTTTTTCTACGCGTGTGGAGGTTCTATCTATAGGGACAATAAAGTTCGCATTTCCGATTTTGAGTCTTACTAAAACAATTTTGTATAGCCTACGTTCTTTGGAGCATTTATTCATCAATTAAACGTTAGGCCTTTTGATCAGTGACTGGTTGCCTTCTGGAGTGGACAGAAATATTTAGACATTCGGGTGAGAAAAAGGAGCCACGGTTCGGAGGCACTATCCCCCACTACTTCTTATCATAACCATCTTTATCTAGGAGTAGTAGGCTAACGTAGGCCTATCATTCAAGTAACCTGACCTAGTGGTAGGCAATATGCTACAAGTAAGAATTAAAAATACAAAAATTTAAATATTATACATTTCATAATGAATAATTAGGATACTAACTATTTATTATTAATAATAGGCCTATCTATTTATACATTAATGAATTAAGTAATTTAGGTTAATCTAACGATGACTTGGTGTTGGTAATATTAACCACCATAATCTTCATCTTCACCACCACCATCATCAGTAAGGCTTAACTCGTAGGCTACAGTTTTAGTTTCAACCCATCATCGGTTAGTTGAAAGCTTTGAAGAAATTAGAGCTAGAACGGGATCAGGCGTGACGCAGCAGGCCCAGAACCAACAATACATGAATTGGTGTGGTCTGTGGTACGGGTGAAATATTCCCCGACACAGGATGAAACCCAAGCTTTATCCACGGTGGAAAAAGCATCGGGATTATGCGTAACGCAGAGATAACCGAACTGTAGGCTACATTATAGATATGTGAAATAAAACACCTTGCGGTCGGGATGTGGGACAGCGCGGTCAAACGACATCAGAAGGTGGGGCATATTTGTAGGCTATTATGGGAGTAGCCTATTGTACATTTGTGAACTGCAATTCTGCCAATGTAATGGGAGAGTAAACATGGCAACTGAAGGGTGGTGGAAACTCCAGGTTGACTACCCACACACACAGAGCAGCCTGCCTTCTGCTCTGCTCCCTCTCTCTCGATCTCATGTGTGCGTGTCCCTCTCGTTCTCTCGCACGCGCATACACGTTTTACTCCTAGACGGCGCTATTGTGACTCAGTGGTCTGCGCAACAACGAACTACCAGTGACTGTCGAGTGTGAACACTGTGTGTGTGGACTCTGGTGATACAGTAACAATTTATAAAGGGACGGCCTCAGTGGCAAAAATTAAATTAAACAACATATGTGAGGATCAAAGTTTGACCATCACTCACCAATATTTAACCTACATGTTAAGATTTACCAATGTCCTCCGACACAATCTATAATTAGAATATGTCCCTTACAGTTGGGTAAGTGGGGTCCACAGACAGACAGACCACTCCAAGCCAAGGTTTCTGGTTGACGCACTGGAGTGGGCCTTCCCCTGGCGCTGCTCAGACTTGTCCCTGTTTGTACATGGGCTAATGAAGTCCCAAAATCGGTCAGTCAAGTTGCCTTGGTAAATATTATTCATTAATTGGGTTCAAGACCTTGAGCGTCTATGGGAAATGGGAAATCTGACCGCTAAATCCTAAACTATTATTTCAGTCTTTTTCCTGTGTGTTAAGGCGCAGTCAGCGACTTTCTGACCACATAAGATATTAAAAAAATATGGAAGATACAAAATGGTTAGGAGGGAGCAATATCATAATATGGTTTGTAAAATATTAGCCTATAGAATTACCCTACATAGGCCTATTTAATCGGTATATCGACATTTCTTGTTTAGCCCTATTAGGCCTAATTGAAAGCTAACTACCGGTGTCAATAAGTAGGCTTACAACCTATTCAGCGAAATAATATTCCACCTGGAAATATTAATTCCATTTAGTTAAGAACATTGCTTAACCTAACTATTTGTATACTAACTGCATGCATGAGTAGTGACTTGTTTAGGGCAAACTCTTTATGATAAATCGCATTTAGGAGCATAATTGACGTGTATGCCTGATCATGTGGAATAAAGAAATAAATACGACTTTGAGACGTGGATTAAGTCATTCGACAGTCAATGATACGTGTAATATGTTTTGATCATCTCTCTCAGGTCTCGGTTCATTAATCCGCCCTTTTCAAAATTCATAGGCCTGTACCAAAAAATGCCAGGTTGAACATCGCGCACATGTTCGTCATGAAGCTTGCTTTTCTATAGGCATCTCTGTCCAAAGGCAGGTGTCAGTCAAATGAGAAACATGCTTTGTAAAATGTCTCATAAATTATGTCAATTATAATAGGCCTATATTTTCCATTGCCTCTGTAGCCATATCATGTAGCGACTCTTTACAAAATAAATAGCCTACTTAGCTATTAGTGAGTAAAAGAAAAGCAAAGGTGACTCCTGGCCCAATTATCAAAACAAGGTGAAATCCGAAAATTTCTAAGTCTATTAATGGAGAGTTTTGACCATCCTCCATTTATTATATATATATATATATATATATATATATATATATATATATATATATATATATATATATATTACACATAAAATTGAAATAAACTAAATTAAAAGCTTTATAAAAGTATTTATAAATGTATGCTTGCACCAATGCCACCTACACATATAACAGCACGACAACTGCGTCGTGTTAGGCCTACACCATCATTATTGTATTAATTAATCGGTTGTTAAATTGCCGTCCATATCCCTGAAGATCAAAGGAGCGTGGAGTCTAGCCCGGGGCTACAGAGAAAATTACCCCGGTGTAGAAATGACCCCTTATGATGTAATCAATCAAACGTGTCTACAGGGACACTGGAATCACAGTCTTAATCTTGCACACTAGGGTTTGGGGGAAATACGCTGTCATATTGTAGGACTACTTCAAAACAATGTCGTTATCGATATGCCTACAGTAAGACATAGAATAACAGAAATATGTTGGCTTATTTCTTCATCTTCATCATGGAATTATTAATATAGCCTAAATGAAAAAATATATAACTTAATATTAATATTATTATTAGCCTATAGCTAGGCCTCCTGCTGAACTATGCTACTGTGAAACGAAATATTATAATGGCGATGTTGTCATTTTTGATAATGCTATAGAAACCATACAATTATGTGATCAATTGTCAGTCAAATCATTTAAATATCACGGAACCGAACAAGCTGCTCACGGATCTCAAATAAGTACCTATTTCGTCCTAACAAATTGCAAACTAGACCAGCGACATGCTTTGTTACAGCGATCCATCAAGCTGTGTCCGACTCCTGTCCCAACAAAATATTGTAGGCAACATTGAAATTTCGCTCTCGATCGCTCCATCCATCCATGTATGAAATTAGATGTAGACCTACGCAAGTTCGTTCGAATAAGTCACGGATATCCTACAAACCGATGGTGTGCTTTGAAAACGTTACAATAAATACAATAATAGGCTACTTACAAGTTTGTGACCGGGTCACAAGTGGACAAGAATCTGTGATTCATTTCGTGTAGGCCTACTGTAGTCTACTATGAACCTACAGTAGTAGCCTATACCTTAACGACCTTGTGAGAAGATACAACTAATTGCTAGGTTCTATTCCATTCGCCCATTTTTTTATTGAAAGGCCATGCCAGCTTTGGGTTTGCAAAAATATGCAATGACCAGTGGTGGAAAAATTACCCAATTATCATACTTGAGTAAAAGTAAAAATATCTTAAGATACCTTACTGGCCAGGTCGCAGTTGTAAATGAGAACTTGTTCTCAACTAGCCTACCTGGTTAAATAAACATTAAAAAAATAATAGAAAATGACTCAAGTAAAAGTCCCCCAGTAAAATTCTACTTAAGTAAAAGTCTAAAAGTATTTGGCCTAAAATATACATAAGTATCAAAAGTAATTGCTAAAATATACTTAAGTATCAAAAGTTAAAGCTAAATTATAAATCATTTAAAATTCCTTATATTAAGCAGACCAGACAGCACCATTTTCTTGTTTTTATTTATTTAAGGATAGCCAGGGGCACAGTCCAACATTCAGACATAATTTGCAAACGAAGCATGTGTGTTTAGTGAGACCACCAGATCAGAGACAGTAGGGACGACCAGGGGTATTCTGTTGATAAGTGCGTGAAGTGGACCATTTTCCTGTCCTGCTAAACATTCCAAATGTAACCAGTACTTTTGGGCGTCAAGGAGATTTGTATGGAGTAAAAAGTACAATATTTTAAGAAATGTAGTGAAGTAAAAGTAAAAATAGTAAAGAATATAAATAGTAAAGTACAGATACCCCCCCAAAATTACTTTAGTAGTACTTTAAAGTATTTTTACTTAAGTACTTTAAACCAATGGCAATGACAACAGTATTACAAGTTATACACGTATCACTTTTGAATATAGCCTACAGTATAGTCCTCATAGCCTATATCAAGCCATTACGAGAACTCCCACATTAAAATGGTGGAACAAATGTTCTGCAATTGAACAAGAGTGCTGATGTGTCGACAAGACTGGTCAGTTCATGGCTATAGAGCACGTGTGAAACTCATTCCACGGAGGGCCGAGTGTCTGCGGGTTTTTGCTCCTCCCTTGTACTTGATTGATGAATTAAGGTCACCAATTAGTCAAGAACTCCCCTCACCTGGTTTTCTAGGTCTTAATTGAAAGGAAAAAACAAAAACTCGCAGAGACTAGGCCCTCCATGGAATGAGTTTGACACCCCTGCTATAGAGGAGGGTCTAAGATCATGTTCATGACACGTGCCCAGAGCAGAGGACAACTGACCGGTTTATGACTAGACAGGCATATATATACAGTAGCTCACACTGTATATGTTCACTGTCATGCCACAGCGGTACCCGACTCCAGAGAGAAGTCAACCGGACACATGATTCCGTTTAGCCCATACGTATATCTGAGACAAAGCATATTACATTTCTTTCGTAAAAAAAAAGCAGAAGTCTGTGGTCTAATTCCTTTAAAACTTGAATTTTAACAATGAAATGCTGATTTTTTTGTCATGTTTTTTTAATCATTATAATTCGGGGATTTTAAATAATGTTCCTGCGTTGACTAAAATCAAAATATTGATGCACACATTTCAACCTGTTACTATCATATAAATAAATCACCATAGCCATCTTAACGTCAGAAAAAATCCAAATATTTTTAGATTTTCACCTCTGTAACAAAAATGGACCACATTATCGATTTTGATATTAATATCCCCCATCGTATATCTAATGGTTTAACATCTTACAGGCCTTTTCCACTGGGAGGTGCTTGGCCTGGTGCTTGGCTCAAAGCCTCAGACTTTAGTGCTTCAATGGCTGAGACCAACAAAAACAAGCTGAAGGCCGGGCTGACTACTCTAACCGGACCGAGGTTCTAGTGGAAAAATAGCATTAGTGGTGGAAAGGGTGTTTTAGTACTTCAGCACAGACATGATTGAATCAACAGAAAAGGGCATCGCTCCCATCTTTACTGTACTGTGGCTGGAATTTAATCATTGCAGATACAGGTTTTCTGAACTCAAGTTTCAGAGGTGCGTTTGATTCGCACAGCAGCATGTACCGGATGGAGGGAGCGGACATTTGATTTAGAACCCAGCAGTCCCGTGGCGTGCAGCGAATCTAGCTGAGAAGACATACAGAACTGAGAAGCTGAGAAGACATGCAACAGGACTGCATGTTCCCAAATCAAGTGTCTAGAACAGAGATGCAAATCAAACACACTTCTGAGCTAGCATTTCTAATTGGACAAGGTGGTCCCTGCCAGTTACAGTCCCTTTTTTTCAATTTGGTGCCTAATAAATACCACCCTGGATCCCATTCCCAGAGGTGGTGCATGGTGGTGTCTAGTAATGGCTGCCACCGCCCTCACTATATAGATCCCAAGCTCTTGTTGAGATACACTGTAAATGCTTTTGCATTTTTGTAACATGCTCTCAATGCCAAGTCGAACAGACATGGAGTCCAAAACGGCAACCGCAAAGGATTCAAGAAACATAGGTTTTAAAAAAGCACACAGGATAATGGGGTGTACACCCAGCCAAACAAGCCAGAATTCAAACTTTAGCTCCAGAGACACAAATCTTCAGCATAAAAACAAACTTTAAACCACTACACTTAGGCTACAGTGTTCGCTTCACATATCACACTTACAAAAAAAACACAACTAAGAAACACAAAAACTTCGTCCCTCAAAACAAAACAAAAAATAGGCTTTGACACACAAATGCTTCCGCATGTGGAAAAACAAAAGCGGGAAACCGTTTCAATTTGCTCCGGTTATTTTCTTATTCGCTCTCCGCAGTTGTAAAAAAAAAAAATAATTACACTTCCACACGGCTCGGCCTTATTTACCAGTTTATTTTTGCACTAGGGTTTCATTAGAGGCCGGTCCATCTGCGGAGGAGAGGAGAGAGGAGGTGTGCTACTAGCCGCCTGACAGAATGATTAATAGGGGTTCTGGGGCCGGGCCCAGGCGACACATCAAAAACAACACCGCTTCCACAGGCCTCACCGCCACTTCCTGTGGAGGGCCCCCGCCGCAAATGAAGTGAGAGGAGGGGGGTGTAGGTAGTATTGGTGGTGGGGGGGTGAACAAACCGACGTTAATGAAGTTCCACCAATCTCCCTCTCCATCTCCCTGAGACAGCCCAGGAGTCATCTTTAATTAGGGCTTGTTCATTGCCACTCGGGGGGGAAGGGGTGGGGATGCGGGAGGGAGAAAAAACGTATTTTTTTTTTTTTAAAGTTCTGGAGAGGATTTAAATGCCCTTAAAAGGGCTGAAACTGTTTGTAGAATGAGCATCAGGCAATTACAGACACGTTGGATACCCGCACACAACAGACACATATTGTTTTTGGACCAGTTTGAGTCGTGACACAGTCATTAGCAGGACTAAACGGTGGTGGTGGTGACGATGATGGGATAGGTGTTGCTGAGAGGAGAAGACCAACGACGAAAATCAACAACACACTAGGACTAGGAAACGTCCAGACCAAGACAGCAAAATAACCTAGAAGGCTTTGCTGACAAATTCTCTGAGGAAGTAAACTGCTGTTTAGGTACAGTGTGGTGTCTATGGTGCCATGGGAAAACATGTCAAATCAAACCACCCCTGTATTAACTTTACCACCTCAGAGTTAAAGCAATGTGTTGGTGTTGGTTTGTGAGCGTTGAACAAAGACAGCCATCCTGTGTCAGCACACACGCGCGCACATATCCGTGTGTGTGTCTCACTGACGGAGAGCTACTTTAATAAAACACCAAGCATGCAGGTCTCTGGAAATTAACCATGTTGTCATCCTCTTGCTTTTTCGAGATGGGAGAGGTGCACGCTTAATCCCGGAGCATGCTTAACATTTCCATTACCGCTCGGAACACCCAAGGTATCCTTTTGAAGCGGTTACTTGTATTAGCAGGGTTTATTAACGTGCGTGAACAAATTGTTACCACTTGGCCCTCTCCTTTTCTCTTCTTCACTCTGCAGCAACGCGCACGCAAACACAGAGAATAATAATAAACAGCCTTTGGAACAGACACTGGTGCTGTTAACCTAGGGCGGGCGTCTTGCAGCTTTTTGTTGAGACATGGGGGTTTGGTGAGTGTCTGCTAAACTGATCAGCCCGTTGTTGGGCTGAACGGTATACTAGCATGTGGTATTGCTAATGGCTCATCACCGGGTTTTATTGGCCCGTGGCTTCTTCTCTTGTTTGTGTTATTATGGAAATGAGCTCATCTGTGCCCCAAATGAATCATTTATGAATGTAAAGTAATTGAGAGGATGTGTGCATATTGGTGGTATGCTAATAAAATTGTGACTCCCGACTAAAATTAAATCCGTCTGTCCTTTCTTGCTTTTTTTTATGAGGCCAATATATGTCAACACACTGACATTCACCATGTGTTGAAACTACACTGAACAAAAATATAAACGCAACATGTAAAGTGTTGGTTTCATGAGCTGAAATAAAAGATCCCAGAAACGTTCCATACACACAACAAAAAGCTTATTTCTCGAAAATGTCCTACAGGATTCCTGCAGGAATTCAAACTTTTGTGAAGGAATTGTGCAGGTGTCCTGCAGGAATCCTGTAGGATTGACACAATCCTAAAGGAAAAGTCCCTGATGCTCCTGCAGAAGTATGACTTGTCCTGCAGAAATGTAAAAAAAATCCTGCACAAACATGACTATTCCTGCAGGAATCCTGCAGTACCGAATCCTGCAGGATATTGATATTCCTGCAGGATATGGCAATTCCTGCAGGACCAATTCCAGCACGAATCCTGCAAGATGTTGATATTACTAGGGCCATATCAGCTAGTCAAACTGCTGGAGGAGATAAAGTGGGTGTGGAGGTGAGTGCACATCATTTTGTATATAGCTAGCTAGTTTTTGATTAAAAACAGTTACAATTTACAACAAGATGAATGGTCATGTGACATCTTGGTCACAATAGCAACAGTTGACAGCTGGCAGTTGAGGAAATGGCTGCCAGTCAGTTTAGTTAGCTAGTTCAAGTATCGCTAATATGACTCTTTTTTTTCTCCTTTTTTTTTTTTTTTACAGGTAAAGGAGTCAGAGAAACATACTAAAACTACAACAAATGTTTATATGAACATGTTATGGGTAGCATAGTTATTTTTTTAATGTGTTGTGTTTGCAGAATATTGATTATGATTAAGTTAGCTAGCATGTTCTCTACCACTGGCTGCTAGCCAGTGGTAGAGAACATGCTAGCTAACTTAATGCTAAGTGCTAACTAGCTTAAAAAAAACTGTTTAAAACTCTTGCTTCCATGGAAAGGGACAAATGAGGTATGATACCCCTCTTGCCATGTCTCTTTTGTACTGTTGTCACAAGTTAGGCTATAATTTTTAAATGTTTTGAAACGGATAGTGATAGATTTGATGTTTTGAATGACTAGGCTAATGGCTTCTTGGAAAGCACTTGACGACAGTAATCAAGTCACATGACATGTAAATAAGGAAGTGATTGCATTTAAATAATAAAAAGGAGTTTAAAACATTGGCTATGTTCCAAATTGCATACTTGCGTTCTCTCAAGGGTGATCTTCCAAGAACACCTGAGAGAGCATACATTCTATTATAGGAGAACGCAGAGCGCTTAAAATCTGCTAAATTTGAAACGTACTTCGACGTGCCCTCTAACCTAAATAGGAAACTGCATCATCATACAGTCGGTGTCAACAAAGCTAGCTTTTATGTTAGCTAGCTTTTTCTGTTTACATTGTAGCCAATGCAGCAGTTTTTAATTTTTAATACACTACCGTTCAAAGGTTTGGAGTCACGTAGAAATGTCCTTGTTTTTGAAAAAAAAAAAAAATATCCATCAAAATAACATAAAATTGATCAGAAATACAGTGTAGATATTGTTAATGTTGTAAATGACTATTGTAGCTGGAAATGGCAGATTTTTTATGTAATATCTACATAGGTGTACAGAGGCCCATTATCAGCAACCATCACTCCTGTGTTCCAATGGCACGTTGTGTTAGCTAATCCAAGTTTATAATTTAAAAAAGGCTAATTGATCATTTGAAAACCCTTTATCCAACTAAGTTAGCACAGCTGAACACTGTTGTCCTGATGAAAGAAGCAATAAAACTGTCCTTCTTTAGACTAGTTGAGTATCTGGAGCATCAGCATTTGTGGGTTCGATTACAGGCTCAAAATGGCCAGAAACAAAGACCTTTCTTCTGAAAATCGTCAGTCTATTCTTGTTCTGAGGAATGAAGGCTATTCCATGCGAGAAATTTCCAAGAAACTGAAGCTCTCGTACAACGCTGGGTACTAATCCCTTCACATAACAGCGCAAACTGGCTCTAACCAGAATAGAGAGGAGTGGGAGGCCCTGGTGCACAACTGAGCAAGAGGACAAGTACATTAGAGTGTCTAGTTTGAGAAACAGACGTCTCACAAGTCCTCAACTGGCAGCTTCATTAAATAGTAGCCGCAAAACACCAGTCTCAAAGTCAACAGTGAAAAGGCGACTCCGGGATGCTGGCCTTCTAGGCAGAGTTCCAAAGAAAAAGCCATATCTCAGACTGGCCAATAAAAATAAAAGATTAAGATGGGCAAAAGAACAGACACTGGACAGAGGAACTCTGCCTAGAAGGCCAGCATCCCAGAGTCACCTCTTCGCTGTTGATGTTGAGACTGGTGTTTTGAGTGTACTATTTAATGAAGCTGCCAGTATAAAACTTTCAGCAAACCTAGTACATACAGTACTTGCGATTTTCACGTTCTCAGGTTTGGAATCCCACTTGAAAAAAAACAGTTGACTTCCGTACTCGCTATACACTCTTGATAGAACACAAGCATGCAATTTGGAACACACATAATGTTTATCAATGAAATATCACAGTATTTTCACTGAAATATATTCCGTCTCAATTCTACAAATTTTTGATTCAAATAGAAATTGAACATTTTAACATGACTTTCTCGATGTTTTATTTTAGCTTGCTTGGACAGTTTCACCACTACCATGTGAGTTCTCTTTTCCTTTACAGCTTAGATTACAGGGAGCACAGAAAACACACACATACACCTAGTATTTCACTGAATTTTTTTACCGGGTATTTCTAGCAGTTCAGCAGAAGGCCACCATACCGCATTAGAGTTGTTAAGTGCATGAGAAAACAATACATTTACTAATTAAACGGTTTCTGATTCTTTGGCTCATTTGCAGCTCCATTCATCCAGTAGGTTGTCTTTTACTACTACAATATATCATGTGCACTATTTTGTTGCTGTTTTTCATGTAACACACAGATGTTCTGCAGTTATATTCTGAACATTGCCCCTCTCATCTCTCTCCTGTCCTCCTAAATTAAGACAGAGCCTGTTAAACAACAGTGAGACTGACTAACACAGAAGGCAGCACTGGACAGCCGTGCAGGCGAAGGTTTCAGCCTCTCATTTCTCCCTTTAATAAAACAGAGCCTAACACACACATGCATACTCAGATGTTGGTATACAAGCCACAGGCTATCCCACATGATTATGGGGCAATTTTGGTGTAGCACAACTATTGCAGGTAGTCAGTACTTCAGGAATCAATCATACATTATTTATTTGAGGAGTATCTACAGGATTCCTGCAGGATTGTTTTCCTGAAGGACTACGTACATGATTCATACCTGCATGGCCCTGAAAATCCTGTGGGATATCATGCAGGACATCTATTCTGCAGGATTTTTCGTGCAGGATTCCTGTAGGACTTTTTTTTTGTCCCGTCTATTAAGCCAATGCCACAAACAATTGTCCAACACTGGAAAATGTCAAAACTACAGCCAAAGTATGTTTCCTCACATCCAGTAACGGGTGTTTCTCAAAGATGCCAGTCTAAGTCACTATATCAAGACTGAATATAGGAGGGGGAGGCACGCAAAATAGGAATCAATGTGTGTGTGTTTCGCCTTCTGCCACCGGCTGAGCTTATCCAGAAGATCTGTTCTGCTTCACATGTCGTGTCTTCACACACACACACACACAGTCATAACCACCGCTGAGTGTGTGAACCCCCATGCTCGTGCCGGTCCAAATCAGCGTTCCAATAACAAACCCTCTATTGGCTGCTATGATTATTCCCTGTGACAAATGCTGGACGCTTATATCTGACGTGTTCAGCCGCACGGTGTCGGCCTTCGCTCTATACTGTACTGGGATGTTTGGGTCTCTGTGTTTGTGTGCGTGCCAATAGTCCTTGTAGAGAACAGAGGTAGGATGAAGTCAAGAGAATAAACCTTTTAGCAAATAAGCACATTTATTTAGTCACTTATGCCTGGACACTGGACGGCTGTAATTAATAGGTATTTTATATTTAAAGCTGCAATATGTAACTTTTTGAGTGTGTCAAGAACTGCAATGCTGCTGGGGTTTTCTTCACGCACGCTCAACAGTTTCCCGTGTGTATCAAAATTGGTCCACCACCCAAAGGACATCCAGCCAACTTGACAACTGTGGGAAGCATTGGAGTCAACATGAGCCAGCTTCCCTGTGGAACACTTGACACCTTGTAGAGTCCATTCCCCGACAAATTCAGGCTGTTCTGAGGGCCTAATCTTTTGTACACTCAGTGTAGATGTGTACAGTGTAATAATTATTTATGTTTTCTTTATTGATGTGTTTGACAGATTGTCATTGGAAACAAAACAGTTCTTAATTGACTTACCTGTAAATAATAGTGAAATAAAAATGTTTAACAAATGGTAGGGCCGAGAGTGAATCTTTTGTGACTGAAATCACAAAACGTCACATTGAATAAAAACAACAGGGACCCCCCCCCCCCCAAAAGAGTCATCGAGGTGACTGCTGTAATAAGCAGAAAGGAGTTGCAGTTTCCTGAGTGTTGCTGTAAAGTGGACCACACATGCAGATATGTGCGCAGCAGAGGGCACTTCACTCTTAATGTGTATTAACCAAGGGGGGATTTGTGCAGTGAAGCCTTCCCAGACAGAGTCTTATGGCACAAGGTACGGTATAGTATGGTATATGATGTGGTGGCGGTGGCTGTGTGCGTATGAGGCTGGGCCTCGGGGTAATAGGGCCGTGTCCGTTCACAGGGGCTCCCCGGGCCGGACACACGTCTGAGTGAACAGATACAGGGCCATGTCTGTGTGAGTGTGTGTGTGTGTATGTGTATGCATGTGTGCGTATGAGGCGGGACCCCCACCGCTAAGGGCCAAATCACCCGCTGACAGACAGACTGTGAGCCGTCACCGATGATACCGTGGGGATGCGCAGCGGTGCGCTCCCTCCGTCCCACAGGACCTAACCCATATCATATCCTATCTGGGGCTCTTTTCTCTCCCTCTATCTTTTGTGCCCCGGGATGCACTGCGGTAGGTCAGGTATACAGGGGGGAAAGGGCGAAAGGGGAAACTTATGACCATTGTCTCAAGCTCAGTGATTCCCCGAGCCTGCTCAAATGTCCTGTCTTTTCAACATACCTGAGTTCTCTCTCTCCTCTACATCTTTGCGAAGTAAATCCCCCCCACGTCCCTCAGCCCCCACCACCTCCGAGACTCACCCTCTCCTTCTCCTCGTCCCCTCCCTAACTTTCCTCTCAATGGGTTCTTCTGGTCTAACAATGCGGCCCGGGGGAGAGGAAGGGGGGAGAGGGGAGAGAGTCCTGGCCCTGGTTATGAGTGGCTGGGAGTGGAGTGCACCTGGATGGGCAGGCTTCCTGGCCACGCTGTGAGGGGCTATTGTGTGGCATGTCAGCGGCTCGCTCCTTTAATGGGGCCTGTATATCATCGTTCTGATTATGGCAGATGACTGGGGCCGGGGGCTCGGGAACCCCCCTGAGCTCGGGGGACAGGGCTTAAAACGCGGGACCCCAAATCCCATCGGCTGAAATCCTAGCACTTAACCCCGGCTATGGCATTGTGTGCTGCCATAGGGATTTTTTTTGCCTGATTCTTTTTAAATGGACTCCTCTGTCCGTCCCCCCTCCTCCAATCCACCTTCTCTCCCACCCACCCCCCCATTCACTCCATGGATTCTTTACTTGGGTTTTTTCCATCTTCCTTCAGTATATAACTTTTTTTCCAGTGCAGGAAAAGGAGGTCGGGGCAAGCACCTGTCTCCTCTGTTTTCACACGTTTAACAAGCAGACGCAGCTTTCTCACTTTCTCGGCCTCAAGCCGGATTCAGAGAGACTGAACGACAGAACACTTTCACGGGACGGTAGATTTCCATTAACTGCAATAACGTGGACGTTCAACTCGCAGAGACTTATCGAAAGTATCCTAGACAGCAAACCCACATTTTATGACCCCATGAGTGGATTGAAGCTGCAACCTGGCTGTTTCTCAGCACACTGCTGATCCATCCCATCTTGGAAGACTTGGGCCAGTTAAGTGACTTACCTGGATAGACAGAAGTTAACGAATCAAATCAATTCAATTCAAATCAAATGTATTTTATAAAGCACTTTTAACATCAAGTAGAAGCTCCCTCAGGGTAAGCTGGAAATCGGGTCAAGGGTCAAGGCTTGGTGGAGATGTCGTGGCTTCCCCGGGTGGTCTGAGAGGTGGTCGTCTCTGGAGCAGGAGCCTGTTCCTCAGTAGAGCCATAACCACACCAGTCCAGGGCCCTGTGGTACGAGAACTGGGCCCAGTTTTTGAAAGTTATCTATACTAAACAAAAATAT
Source organism: Salvelinus alpinus (assembly GCF_045679555.1). Taxonomy (NCBI): domain Eukaryota; kingdom Metazoa; phylum Chordata; class Actinopteri; order Salmoniformes; family Salmonidae; genus Salvelinus; species Salvelinus alpinus. Next base: position 10,566,800 of record NC_092113.1, read on the forward strand.
AAATGCAACATGTAAAGTGTTGTTCAAATGTTTCATGAGCTGAAATAAAAGATCCTAGAAATGTTCCATATTCACAGAAAGCTTATTTCTCTAAAATGTTGTGCACACATTTGTTTACATCCCTGTTAGTGAGCATTTCTCCTTTGCCAAGATAATCCATCCACCTGACGGGTGTGGCATATCAAGAACGTGATTAAACAGCATGATCATTACACATGTGGACCTTGTGCTGGGGACAATAAAAAAGACCACTCTAAAATGTGCAGATTTGTCACACAACACAATGCCACAGATGTCTCCAGTTTTGAAGGAGCGTGCAATTGGCATCGTGCAATTGGCATACTGACCGCGGGAATCTCCACCAGAGAAATCAATGTTACTTGAGGAATCAATACCAATGTCATTTTAGAGAATTTGGCAGTACATCAAACCGAGCTCGCAAGACCACGTGTAACCACGCCAGCCCGGGACCATCACTTCTGGCTTCTTCACCTGCGGGATCTTCTGAGACCAGCCATCGGGACAGCTGATGAATCTGAGGAGTATTTCTGTTTGTAATAAAGCACTTTTGTGGGGAAAAACTTATTCTGATTGGCTGGGCCAGCTCCCCAGTGGGTGGGCCTATGCCATCCCAGGCCCCCTCGTGGCTGCGCCCCTTCCCAGTCATGTGAAATTCATAGATTAGGGCCGAATGAATTTATTTCAATTGACTGATTTCCTTATATGAACTGTAACTCAGTAAAATCATTGAAATGGTTACATGTTGCGTGTACACACACACACATACAGTTGAAGTCTGAAGTTTACATACACCCTTAGCCAAATACATTTAAACTCAGCTTTTCACAATTCCTGACATTTAATCCTAGTAAATATTCCCTGTCGTATGTCAGTTAGGATCACCACTTTATTTTAAGAATGATGAAAATGTCATAATAATAGTAGAGAGAATTATTTATTTCAGCTTTTATTTCTTTCATCACATTCCCAGTGGGTCAGAACTTTACATACACTCAATTAGTATTTGGTAGCATTGCCTTAAAATTGTTTAACTTGGGTCAAACGTTTTGTGTAGCCTTCCACAAGCTTCCCACAACAAGTTGGGTGAATTTTGGCCCATTCCTCCTGACAGAGCTGGTGTAACTGAGTCAGGTTTGTAGGCCTCCTTGCTCGCACATGCTTTTCAGTTCTACCCACAAATTGTCTATAGGATTGAGGTCAGGGCTTTGTGATGGCCACTCCAATACATTGGCTTTGTGGTCCTTTTAAGCCATTTTGCCACAACTTTGGAAGTGTGCTTGGGGGTCAATGTTCATTTGGCAGACCCATTTGCAACAAAGCTTTAACTTCCTGACTGATGTCTTGAGATGTTGCTTCAATATATCCACATCATTTTCCTCCCTCATGAAGCCATCTATTTTGTGAAGTGCACCAGTCCCTCCTGCAGCAAAGCACCCCCCACACCATGATGCTGCCACCCCTGTGCTTCACGGTTGGGTTGGTGTTCTTCGGCTTGCAAGCCTCCCCCTTTTTCCTCCAAACGTAACAATGGTCATTATGGCCAAACAGTTCTATTTTTGTGTCATCAGACCAGAGGACATTTCTCAAAAAAGTACGATCTTTGTCCCCATGTGCAGTTGCAAACCGTAGTCTGGCTTTTTTATGGCGGTTTTGGAGCAGTGGCTTCTTCCTTGCTGAGCGGCCTTTCAGGTTATGTCGATATAGGACTCGTTTTACTGTGGATATAGATACTTTTGTACCTGTTTCCTCCAGCATATTCACAAGGTCCTGTTGTTCTGGGATTGACTTGCACTTTTCGCACCAAAGTACGTTCATCTCTAGGAGACAAAATGCGTCTCCTTCCTGAGCGGTATGACGGCTGTGTGGTCCCATGGTGTTTATACTTGTGTACTATTGTTTGTACAGATGAACGTGGTACCTTCAGGCATTTGGAAATTGCTCCCAAGGATGAACCAGACAATTTTTTTTCTGAGGTCTTGGCTGATTTCTTTTGATTTTCCCATGATGATAAGCAAAGAGGCACTGAGTTTGAAGGTAGGCCTTGAAATACATCCACAGGTACACCTCCAATTGACTCAAATTATGTCAATTAGCCTATCAGAAGCTTCTAAAGCCATGACATCATTTTCTGGAATTTTCCAAGCTGTTTAAAGGCACAGTCAACTTAGTGTATGTAAACTTTTGACCCGCTGGAATTATGATACAGTGAATTATAAGTGAAATAATCTGTCTGTAAACAATTGTTGGAAAAATGACTTGTGTCATGCACAAAGTAGATGTCCTAACCGACTTACCAAAACTATAGTTTGTTAACAAGAGTGGTTGAAAAACGAGTTTTAATGACTCCAACCTAAGTGTATGTAAACTTCCGAATTCAACTGTATATATAGTCTAGTATATCACCTATCAGATAGGATTAAATGCATAGAGCCCCCATTAAAGTCAATGATTCAGCCGTTCTATTCATTATATTTCTAGTTGTTTAATCCTATCCGATTGGGGAAATCCAGATCGCTAACTTTTGAAGAACTGGGCCCAGAGCATGACAGCCATTTCAACATCACATACATCAGGGTTGTATTCAGTAGGGCACAATGTAGCAAAATGTGTTCAAAACAAAAGTTGACAAGTTGAAGTAGCGCTACCCTCAGATTCCCAACATTTTTTCCCTGTTTGCTCCTATGGAACATAACCCAGAGCTGTTCAAAGACCGTGCCCTTGAAGGCCAAACCCTTGCTGGTTTTCGTCTCTACCTGGTAGTTAATTCATATAATTGATTAGTCCATATATTTTACTCACCTGTTGTCCTCCTATCCATGTCGGAATTAGCTTCTCATTAGAAGGAAAGACTGAAAACCAAAAGTGTGTTGGCCTTCTAGGACAGTAGTTGAATAGCCCTGATGTACAGTATACTACTCAGAGAAATTAGCACTCCAATGTGACATAAAATAGTATATATTTTAATGCATGTTAACAGTTCTCATACAATATTGTACAATCAATGCACAAGTCTTTGACTTAAGGACATGAGAAAAACTATATGACAGTGAGCCTTGAATAATGAGATGTTATTTGTTGCATTTGGCCTGATAGTGACGAGCTCGGAGTTCGGTGCTGGAAACACAAAGCCCCTTCATTTTAAATGTGTTGAAAGCATTTCCACAGTATGTGATCAGTACGGGAATGAACAAATGAATCAATTACAATGCATGACTGAATAAATTAATGGACAAATTAATGAAGAACATTTAGGAATTTAGAGGATTAAATGAATTCATGAGAATCTTGTGCAAGTCTCTCCTTGTGTATAAAAAGAGACATGTTAGCTGCTCAACCAGCTCCCCATGCTGGCTAAGTCCTAGAAGAGCAGCCTGACACACACCCACAACTTTTGTCTTGTGTATGAACTCCAAAGTCCAGGATCTGAAATATTTTATGGTCAATATTAAATTAGGATGTGGAGTCTAAGTTACCTAAAAATATATCTTACAAGTAAATGTTTTGAAAAAGGTGCTCAAGCAATAAAGATGTAGACATATTTCGAGGAACTGAGAGAAGTGTAATTTACTTGAGGTACCAATACCACTGAATTGATTGGAGTTGTACGAACTGGATGAGAATAAAATAATTTCAACTGACCCAGATAGAACAATCGTTACCTCAAGGCATGCAGCATGAATAAGGAATGTGTGTGGTTGTTCTGTTCATCTACGAGGGCAAGGAGAAACGCTTGTGTAATTGAGCATTTTGGGCTTTAAGTGGTGTGTGTGTGTGTGCGCGCATGTCTCTGTGTGTGTGTGTGTGTGTGTGTGTGTGTTCTGTTCATCTATTTATTTGGAAATACAGTGTCTGAGGAAAAAAAGGGTAGGCCACATTAAGCTGCTCTTAATGAGGTGAAAATTGCGTGTCTGGAAGTGCCGTCTCCGAGCTAGCAGACAATACTCTCCTGCCGCAAGAAAAACATATGTTACAGCTCCTCTTCTAAGCTCCAGCTATTTATCATCATAGGACTAATTAACATAATTATCATCATCATCAACAACATTATCATCATTGCCATCAGAAAGCAGCAGCAGAGACAACATCCCTGGCGAGAGTTTGTTGACATGCTAGGCACATTACTTTCACTGTTTGGGAATGACGTGTGCCTTAGAATAACATTTATCAATTCTCTGCTGTTCAAAGCCATGATACAACAAACTGATTTGGACCCATTAGCCACAGCCACTGTCATTTTAGTCTGTGGTGTGCACATTTGTGTCAAGTTGGCTGGATGTCCTTTGGGTGGTGGACCATTCTTGATACACACGGGAAACTGTTGAGCATGAAAAACACCCAGCAGCGTTGCAGTTCTTGACACACTCAAACCGGTGCACCTACAACCATACCGTTCAAAGGCACTTAAGATCTGTCATCTTGTCCATTCACCCTCTGAATGGCACACATACACAATCCGTGTCTCAATTGTCTCAATGCTTAAAAATCGTTCTTTAACCCGTCTCCTCCACCTCAATCTACATTGATTGAAGTGGATTTAACAGGTGACGTCAATAAGGGATCATAGCTTTCACCTGGTCAGTCTGTCATGGAAAAAGCAGGTGTCCTTAATGTTTTGTACACTCAGTGTATATTATATAACATTTAGCAGAGGCTTTTATTCGTAGGGTGGCCCCAGCGGGAATCAAACCCATGACCCTAGCCTTGCAAGCACCATGTTCTTCCAACTGAGCAACACAGGATAATAGATTGTGAAGTTTGGTCCCTTGAATTAACCTCGATCTATAACCCCCTCCATTTTACACATGGATTCATGTTGACTGTGGGTGTTTCTCAATATGCATACTACCGTACTCCACACACTCATGCTACGAGTGCATTCTCCGACAACGTTCTCTTGAGTACGTTCTTGTGAGGACAAGAGTGTGGAGAACGCATAAAACATTACATTTGAGAAGCACTCCCTCTACTGTATTACCTCACGCTGCATCTCCCCATTCACTGAACTTCCAGCCAGGACAATGGCAACAATAAAGACCAAACAAAATATACACAAAGCAAATAATTATAATAATTATCAGCTAGATATGTGAATCGTAATAATGTAGCTAACCAGATAGTTGAACAGGCAAAAACGACCTAAAACTAATATTATGCAAGATCGATGTCAATTCTTCGTGGCTAACTGGCTAGCTAACAGTAGCAGCTAGCTAGTTTTTATTTTTTTATTTTTTTTATTTCACCTTTATTTAACCAGGTAGGCTAGTTGAGAACAAGTTCTCATTTGCAACTGCGACCTGGCCAAGATAAAGCATAGCAGTGTGAACAGACAACACAGAGTTACACATGGAGTAAACAATAAACAAGTCAATAACATGGTAGAAAAAAAAGAGAATCTATATACAATGTGTGCAAACGGCATGAGGTAGGCAATAAATCGAATAATTACAATTTAGCAGATTAACACTGGAGTGATAAATCATCAGATGATCATGTGCAAGAAGAGATACTGGTGTGCAAAAGAGCAGAAAAGTAAATAAATAAAAGCAGTATGGAGGGTGAGGTAGGTAAATTGGGTGGGTAGTTTACAGATGGACTATGTACAGCTGCAGCGATCGGTTAGCTGCTCGGATAGCAGATTTTTAAAGTTGTTGAGGGAGATAAAAGTCTCCAACTTCAGAGATTTTTGCAATTCGTTCCAGTCGCAGGCAGCAGAGAACTGGAAGGAAAGGCGTCCAAATGAGGTTTTGGCTTTAGGGATGATCAGTGAGATACACCTGCTGGAGCGCGTGCTGCGGGTGGGTGTAGCCATCGTGACCAGTGAACTGAGATAAGGCGGCACTTTACCTAGCATAGCCTTGTAGATGACCTGGAGCCAGTGGGTCTGACGACGAACATTACAGCGAGGGCCAGCCGACTAGGGCATACAGGTCGCAGTGGTGGGTCGTATAAGGTGCTTTAGTAACAAAACGAATGGCACTGTGATAAACTGCATCCAGTTTGCTGAGTAGAGTATTGGAAGCTATTTTGTAGATGACATCGCCGAAGTCGAGGATCGGTAGGATAGTCAGTTTTACTAGGGTAAGTTTGGCGGCGTGAGTGAAGGAGGCTTTGTTGCGGAATAGAAAGCCGATTCTTGATTTGATTTTGGATTGGAGATGTTTGATATGAGTCTGGAAGGAGAGTTTGCAGTCTAGCCAGACACCTAGGTACTTATAGATGTCCACATATTCTAGGTCGGAACCGTCCAGGGTGGTGATGCTAGTCGGGCGTGCGGGTGCAGGCAGCGAACGGTTGAAAAGCATGCATTTGGTTTTACTAGCTTTTAAGAGCAGTTGGAGGCCACGGAAGGAGTGTTGTATGGCATTGAAGCTCGTTTGGAGGTTAGATAGCACAGTGTCCAAGGAAGGGCCGGAAGTATATAGAATGGTGTCGTCTGCGTAGAGGTGGATCAGGGAATCGCCCGCAGCAAGAGCAACATCATTGATGTATACAAAGAAAAGAGTCGGCCCGAGAATTGAACCCTGTGGTACCCCCATAGAGACTGCCAGAGGACCGGACAACATGCCCTCCGATTTGACACACTGAACTCTGTCTGCAAAGTAGTTGGTGAACCAGGCAAGGCAGTCATTAGAAAAACCGAGGCTACTGAGTCTGCCGATAAGAATATGGTGATTGACAGAGTCGAAAGCCTTGGCCAGGTCGATGAAGACGGCTGCACAGTAATGTCTTTTATCGATGGCGGTTATGATATCGTTTAGTACCTTGAGCGTGGCTGAGGTGCACCCGTGTCCGGCTCGGAAACCGGATTGCACAGCGGAGAAGGTACGGTGGGATTCGAGATGGTCAGTGATCTGTTTGTTGACTTGGCTTTCGAAGACCTTAGATAGGCAGGGCAGGATGGATATAGGTCTGTAACAGTTTGGGTCCAGGGTGTCTCCCCCTTTGAAGAGGGGGATGACCGCGGCAGCTTTCCAATCCTTGGGGATCTCAGATGATACGAAGGAGAGGTTGAACAGGCTGGTAATAGGGGGTGCGACAATGGCGGCGGACAGTTTCAGAAATAGGGGGTCCAGATTGTCAAGCCCAGCTGATTTGTATGGGTCCAGGTTTTCCAGCTCTTTCAGAACATCTGCTATCTGGATATGGGTAAAGGAGAAGCTGGGGAGGCTTGGGCGAGTAGCAGCGGGGGGGGGCGGGGCTGTTGGCCAAGGTTGGAGTCGCCAGGAGGAAGGCATGGCCAGCCATTGAGAAATGTTTAGCGCTATTGACTTATTATGGGCTTGTGATCTACAGTACGTAGGCAGGTAAACATGCCAAAATTAACACAGCATGTATTTAGTAACGTATCAAGAGCAAATTTTGTAGTCAGACAACATATGAGAAGTGAATAGTCAGCATATCATTCCAAAGTCAGAGTGTATTTTCTTGTGCTTCAGCTAAAATAATGGAGCCATTGATTAAGAAATTGTGCATCATTTTTGTACGTGGTTGCGTCATATTTCTTTGCATACTTTCTGTTGAATCTTGCGTCGATGAATGCTTCAAAATATGTACAAACGGAGTACGCATTCGAGAAGTGCCCTCCGTGCTCTGTTGAGCATACTTTGACATGGACTCATACTCCGACCCTCCCGTACTCCAATTGACATGCTCTGAGCACCGTAGTATGCATTTTGAGAAACGCCCAGTGTCTGTGGCATCTGTGAGTGATGTGAAGCAGATATTGATGTAGCTAACATTAACATGACATTAAGAGTAACATGAAGCATGATGTTTTAGTCTGCCCAGAAGCTGCGGATGAGAACTTTATAGTCAACTCTGGCACTTTTATACTGACGTGAAATGTAGATTATGGTGCATTGAAATGTGGAGTATGCAACGTCACAAAAATACTTACAAAACTGATTTAAAACCATATCATATGGTTAGTGTCTGGCAACATTACCAGTGCAGTAGGGAAACAGGTGACAAAATAAAACATTTAAAAAGTCCTTGCGTGTCAAAGGTGAGTGATGGGGACTTGGCGGTGCAGCCTGCCCCCCCCAACGTCCTCCTACCTCCCCCCTTTAATCTGTCGCCCCAGCGCCCAGGCTCTTCCTGCTGGTAAGCAGCACCTGGGCGAAGACGACGTGGAGGTGGGAGATTTATAGAGTGTGAGTAGGGTCTGCGAATTGGAATGTTTCCTAAACGCCGGGGCAAGCTAGCCACCGCGCAACATTCAAACAGGCTAATTAACTCTCTGGGGGAGGTCAGTGCAGTGGTTCAGAGTACATACAGAATCACTGTTAGGCTGGTCCCCACCCCCCTCTCTTTTTAGAAAGCATCCCGAAACACGCGGCCGACGTACGCTCACCTCCGTGTGTCAGATGAGAACCAGTTAATGTGTCAGTAATTGGATGAGCGTTATTTTTAGAAAAAGCTTTTAAAAATAACCTGGCTATGGGTGTTTTTTGACGTCCCGAGTATTCCGCCTGCCGTCCTCTTCACACCACCATCCACCGAAAAGGAACAGAAAGGAGAGAACATAAAAATTTTTAAATACTGCTCCCAGCTTTGGTATCAAGGTGTGTTTCCTTGGCAGTCCCTGTGCTTAGACGGGATTAGGTGAGAGGTGTGGGTGACATCAGTAGGTATGGGTGCTCGGCGCAAGGCTCGTAAAAAAATATACGTTCTTTTATTTTTTTTAAGACGCCCGGCGGATTGTGCATCTGCAGGCTGGGTGCCAGGGCTGGGTGAGGGGTGAGAGGCTGAAGTGGAGGGGCGGTGAGGAGCGTCAGTCATTAGTAGGGTTTATTGGTGTGCTGTGTATGAACCCCTGAAACACAGACGCGCAGAGACACACAGGAAAACCGGCCTCAGACAGCAATGTGCTGCAGCCTGCTGATTGCTCCCAGACCTGTGTGTGTGTACACGTGTGTGTGTCCCTGCATGCGCGTTCTACCTGATAAAACACAGATATTCTATAGTCCCGAGCCAGGCCGGGAGCAGTCCAATGACGTTTGCGCGGCACTCTCGTAAAATGCATCGCGGCACAGTGGACATTCCTGTCGCTCAGAAACACATTGCTCCCTGAAAGCCCTTTGCATATGGAACAAGACAGCCAGGATATACGGCGGTTCGCCATACAAATCCTTCTCCTTCACCTCGCAGCTGTAATGACTGCTCTCAGCATTAAGACCTCAAAGTAGCTCTCCCAGCTCATTGTTTCACTCCATGTAAAATTAAATCAACCACAACGTTTGGGCTAAGCGACAGCTACCTATTCAGTTTCAAGTGGAACAAAGACGTTTCCATGCAGTTGAACGACTAACGATTAGCCTATTGAAAGGGTCTTACTGAACCTGCCATGCCTTGTAAAGCACACCAACCAGGACAGCAGGCAGAGACACTGCCATGACATGATTCTTAACCTTTGATGTGACGTCAGAGGGTTGTCTCTCAGAGTAGGAGGAACAGCAGCAGGAAGAGGAGCAGGTAGAGGCGCAAAAGTAGTAAGATGAGAAGGAGCAATAGCAGGAGGATGACGAGGAGGAAGAGGAGCAGCAAAGTAGGATAAGGAAGAGGAGGAGCAATAGCAGGAGGATGACGAGGAGGAAGAGGAGCAGCAAAGTAGGATGAGGAAGAGAAGGAGCAATAGCAGGAGGGTGATAAAGAGAAGGAGGAGGAGCAGGAGGAGAAAAAGCAGTAGGATGAGGAAGAGGAGGAGGAATAGAAGCAGGAGGAATAAAAGGCCTGTATTTCTCTCCATGTCACAAGGGGTAAATGAGCAGTTCACTGTGACCAGTGCTGTGGTCAAGCGGTCCACCCTGTGGACGAGCTGTGGTGGGGCAAAGTGACCCAATAAAACCCCACAGCAGTAATAAAAAGACATCGCGCTAACATGCTAGCTTACACACAGCAGCAGTATAATGCATTATGATGCAGTTACAGTACAATGCATTATGATGCACATTATGATGTAAAGTATTCACATCCCTGGACCTTTTCAACATTTTGTGTTACAATGTGGGATTCAAATGGATTTAATTGTCATTTTCGGTTCACAATCTACCCATAAAACTTTAATGTCAAAGTGGAAGAAAAATTCTAACATTTATAAAAAAGGTTTGGAGCGAATCCAACAACACATCACCGAGTACCACTATTCATATTTTCAAGCATGGTGCTGGCTGCATCATGTTATGGGTATGTTTGTAATCGGCAAGGTCTACAGTGTTTTTTGGGGGATAAAACTAAATGGAATACAGTTAAGCACAGGCAAAATCCTAGAGGAAAACCTGGTTCAGCTGAGGAACCTTACAGATGTGCGGGGTACAGAGATGTGGTAGTCTTTCAAAAATCATGTTAAACATTATTATTGCACAAATAAATGATTTAGGCTTGCCATAAAGGGGTTGAATACATATTTACTCAAGACATTACAGCTTTACATTTTTTTATTAATTTGTAAAAATTTGTAAAAACATAATTCCACTTTGACATTACGGGTTATTGTGTGTAGGCCAATGACACAACATCTCAATTTAATACACTTTTTATAGCTATCACGTTTCACATTGGATTTATTAACAACAAAAAGGTAAGATGTGTTTTTATTAAAAATTCTGGTGGCACTCTGCACACACAAGATTGTTAACCATCTCTGGTCTAGCTCTGAAAAACTCTAGGCGGCATTATGTGTAATGTAAATGGAACAAAGTCATGGTCAAGGGCTAGCTCTGGTCCAACGTTAGGTAGCTCTGGTCCAACGTTAGGTAGCTCTGGTCCAACGTTAGGTAGCTCTGGTCCAACGTTAGGTAGCTCTGGTCCAACGTTAGGTAGCTCTGGTCCAACGTTAGGTAGCTCTGGTCCAACGTTAGGTAGCTCTGGTCCAACGTTAGGTAGCTCTGGTCCAACGTTAGGTAGCTCTGGTCCAACGTTAGTTAAACCAACTCTGAAGTTCAGACATTCAAAGTGCCTTCATAGAAACATGTCATAACAACAAGATGCCCAGCACTTCGTGCCCAGCTCTCTCCTCACCAGCAAAATGTGTCGTATGTGATACCCTACACTACACTTGTCTGTCCAATGCATGTACATAGCTTGCCCACTCCATACATGTAAACTCACACATTGTTTACATGTTGAGCTAAAAAATACTCAGTTTTAAATGATACCAGTAGACAATGTATGAGGCAAACCATATACCAGATTTTGTACATGCCTTTTAAGTGCTGACATATAAAACTGTTTATTGCAAATCCAACCCTTGTAATTTAGGTACAGTATGAAAATAAGGCTACAGGAGATGAGCATTACAGCATTACAGGTAACATTATGAGGTAAAAAATAAATGTTAAAAAAAAAAAATGCATTTTTTTTCTTCTCAAGCACTGTTGCTCCTATGGCACTAATCTGGTGAGCACCGTTGGAGCTCCACCCAAGCAAGGCATTTGATTGGTTTGACGTGTTGCGAGGCGTCACTGATTTAGCGGATTTCTGTTTTAGGGAAGCCTGGTTGGCAACGAGGCTACTACATATGCGACCCAGTCGTTCATTCTTTTTGGATAGTTGCTATGCAAAAGGACTGGTCGTCCGTTCTAACGTAATGGTTCCTATGCAAACTGAATTACGCTCTTGTCATTTTCTAGCTAGCTAGCCAACTTCAGCTAACTCAGTCGCATCAAACATTGCACCTGGAATGACAGTACATTACCTGCATTTTTGTTTGTTTTAGCAATTTTTCAATTGGCATTTACTTAGTTAAATCCATGATAATGATGTTGATGCGTGATTTCGCCTGGCTCGGATCAAGTTGTGTCGTCTGGGCAACGTTCAGTATGGTACAGATATCGAAATTCAAAAGTGACACATTGTTTCTGAGGTTGGACAGGCAGACAACGAGGCTTATATTGACCCCCGCTATGCCAAACGCTAGGCTATAACCATGCAGTTATAGTACCATGCATAATGATGCAGTTATAGTACCATGCAGTTATAGTACCATGCATAATGATGCAGTTATAGTACCATGCATAATGATGCAGTTATAGTAACATGCATAATGATGCAGTTATAGTAACATGCAGTTATAGTACCATGCATAATGATGCAGTTATAGTACCATGCATAATGATGCAGTTATAGTACCATGCATAATGATGCAGTTAGTACCATGCAGTTATAGTACCATGCATAATGATGCCGTTATAGTACCATGCAGTTATAGTACCATGCATAATGATGCAGTTATAGTACCATGCAGTTATAGTACCATGCATAATAATGCAGTTATAGTAACATGCATAATGATGCAGTTATAGTACCATGCATAATGATGCAGTTATAGTACCGTGCATAATGATGCAGTTATAGTACCATGCATAATGATGCAGTTATAGTACCATGCATAATGATGCAGTTATAGTACCATGCATAATGATGCAGTTATAGTACCATGCAGTTATAGTACCATGCATAATGATGCAGTTATAGTACCATGCATAATGATGCAGTTATAGTAACATGCAGTTATAGTACCATGCAGTTATAGTACCATGCATAATGATGCAGTTACTATGTTTTGAAATATTTTTTATTCTGTGCAGGCTTCATTTTCACTCTGTCATTTAGGTTAGTATTGTGGAGTAACTACAATGTTGTTGATCCATCCTCAGTTCTCATATCACAGCCATTAAAACGGTTTTAAAATCACCATTGGCCTCCTGAGCAGTTTCCTTCCTCTCTGGCAACTGACTTAGGAAGGACGCCTGTATCTTTGTAGCGACTGGGTGTATTGATACACCATCCAAAGTGTAATTAATTACTTCACCTGCTTTATTATTATAATTTTTACACACATCTAACAAAACGGTGCCCTTCTTTGCGAGGCATTAAAAACCTCATAGGTCTTTGTGGTTGAATCTGTGCTTGAAATCCACTACTCGATTGAGGGAACTTACAGATGATTGTATGTGTGGGGTACAGAGATGGGGTAGTGATTCAAAAATCATGGTAACAACTATTATTGCACAGAGTGAGTCCATGCAACTTATTTTGTGATTTGTTAAGCACATTTGTACTCCTGAACTTATTTAGGCTTGCCATAACAAAGGGGTTGAATGCTTATTGACTCTAGAAATGTCAGCTTTATATATATATATATATATATAGGGATACTACTATAGTATTCTACAGTTTACCACAGAATTCTATAGTAAGTACTGTAGTATTATACAGTAAAATGTAGTATTCTTTCATGTTATCGTTATCAATTGAGGGAAACGCATTAATGCCTATTAGTCCTTTTAACAGTGCAAACAGGGGTGCCAAATGTAAATACTGGCTTTACGACATCCAGTACTTCAGAAGAAAAACGGTTTGATTGCAGTCGCTAACGTGTACCTAATTAAAGGCTCTAAAGTGACAGTCAGGCTCCCTGTTGAACCATTAACGACTAAACACGCAACTATGTCTGAATTAGGTACGAGGCTGGGAGCATCCATGCTGAATAATGGACAGAGGAATCACGTCTAATACCTTACTAACTGTTCAGGTCAAATATTGTTCACCAGCCATTAGTCTATTAATGGGATATTTTGCCCGGTTTTTGAACAGGAGATCTATTTACAATGTGTCAGGGCTCTGTGTCGATCTGGAGGACAAAAGTGTTTTTCCTGAGATGGTCAATAGAGGCTTATCTAGAGGGACAGTTTAAGCGGCAACTCCAGCCTGCAACGCCTCTGACATTAGGTGTCATTAATAAACCCATCGTGTTCGAGTTTTTTGCTTTCATGGATACAATGATGATCGTCCTGGTTGTCAGATGTAGATGTGCTTTTAACCAGGTCCTGGGACTTCCGCTACGTTTAGCGCAACAAAGAACACGATAGAGGAACTGGCTAAAGAATATAGATCATTAGTCCCATTTGGACCCATTCCCTATCTGTTCCTGGATAAGGCTTGTGATTCGATGCATTTTTTTCCCTGATTGGTTAGAAGGTTTGTCCGTAGGACTCGTTTCTAGCGTGAACTGAAACTATATTTCATATTGTTTAATGTAAATAGCGATTTGAAAAAGTAATACATGTTTGTTTTTTACCTGACAAGCTTTTTGTAAAAAGTCACTTACTAATGAACCATTTTTGCATTCAAAATGAAGAGGAATGGTGCAAATGATCCAAATGAAACAGTAACCTCATTTGAAATTCAGTCTAGCAGGTCAATCGATGAACAGCTAAGCTGTTTTAGTGTCAGTGACATAGTCCTGGAGTGTGTGCATGAGTCAGCAGGGGGAGTAGGCTACAGTTGGTGGTGAGGCCTTGAGACCTCAGAGTAGACGGCGAGAGACGGCGAGAGAGAGAGACAGTCAGACAGACGGGAAGAGAGAGAGCAGTAGAGAGCGAGAGAGATAAAAGACAAGGTTGAGAAATGTGAACTAACACATGACCACACAGTGGCTGCCAGATAAAAGGAAACTACAACCTGATTTGTCATTTTTGACAAAAATGCACAGTCATATGAATAAAGATACAATCTTCAGAATCAGATTCATAGCTTTCAAATCCATGCAATCCTGAAGTTCTCAGATTGCAAAGCTTTGAAATTAGCCTTGACCAGACCCTTTTGACTTTGTCACTCAATCTACTGCCTAGTCTATCCATACTTTTACCGTCTTTCCAGATCCCCTTCTCCAGTGTGAAAATGGTCTCAGGACCTTTGTCCTGGGGGGTGGGCGGAGTCGATATGGGAGGTCCACGATATTGCCCTGAGGTTGAGAAGAAACACAGGCCATATTCACTCGGACCGCCCTCCAACAAGAGGTGAAAAAAAACTAAAAACACAAATTTCTAAATTGCTTCACTAGGTAGAACCTGTAGCCCCTGTAATAAATTATGTGACAAGTCCCCCACGCCACCCAGTCCCAAGTTAATCCCATAAATGTTATTACAATTCCTCCCATTGGTAACTGCCTAAAAACACACACACACACACACACACACACACACACACACACACACACACACACACACACACACACACACACACACACACACACACACACACACACACACACACACACACACGTGTTTACATTGGGCCAAGTGATGCTAGCAGTAGCTAAACAAAGGTCAGTCATCTGTCAAAATTAAGGACGCTCCATAAAGCTTTCATTAGTCCGCCAACCACCCGCCTTTATTATTATTTAGCTCACGGCTCATTATGTAGAGTAAACCTTAAAATGGAGCCCTGATTAGGACCCAGCAGTAGAAGGCTACATTGTTGCCCACCTCGCCGTGTGGATCGTAAACATTAGTTAGTTCCCCGCAATAAAAACAGACTGTTCATTTATTGATATAAATAGAGCATTTGCGATTGGTATTTTCATAGGTTATAATTAGACTGCTATAGTGCATTAAACAGGAGTTAAACAGTATACAGAAGTAGCGGAGGATCTCTTTAAGGCAGGTAATGCTAGACTGGCAGTTTGCTGGAATTCTTAACCTTGAAACTTCATAACATTTACAATGCAAGTGGTGTACAAACAACTGTACTTCATTGTGGTGAACCACAAACCGAATGTATCGATGGGTTAAAAACATTTTTTTGCAGTGTTTATTTTCCGAGCAGCAGTAAAGCTTGCAATATACTACTTCACTAGAAAGACACGCTCAGAGAGATTACATGCAAAGCTTGGGGCATCAGATTTGTTAGTCTTCATTCAACATCAACATGAAGCCAGAACAACAACAAAAAATTATACAATGTCTACTTTGTCCAAACTCTATAGAATTTAGGATGATATACCTTTTTGTGCAGTACACGCCTATGTGGATTAATCGTTGACAATGCTTGTCTTCTTGTGTGCATAAGTCAGAAAGTAGGTTATCAATTTCCTGTGTTAGCACATGTCTTAAATTCCTCAAAATGATGCAAGCATCAATCCAATCTAGGAAAACCAAAACCAGCTTTCCAGCGACTGGTGGTAAATGTACCACAGCAGTCCAGTTTTAACCCCCAAAGTGAATGAGCATGCAAGAATGTACGTACCATGACCTACTGCAAAAGGAAACGGTATTAGCCCTCCAACTCCATTTATATGTGATTTATGAGCGTCATTATGGAAGGCATTTCTTCCCCTTTAACAAACCCATCCTAAAATGTATCGACAGATTATTCTAAATCCTGCGGATATTTCTGTGATTACAGTAATGGCCTAAATTAACATAATAACCGAAAACATGAAACGATATTTAGAGGGGAAAAACCTTCAGGGGAGAAATCTTTCCCCAAAATATTCCTCAAGACATCACTAATGCATTTCGTTATTGCGTTTCACTCAGGGAGAATAGGGGAAGCATTCCATGAGACAGACAGACAGACACACACAGACAGAAAGACAGAGTTGGTCCTGTCTTGTGTCTGCAGAACTTTTTTTAAAGACAGAGGAGATCTTTGCGTGAGTGTCTCTAATTGGCAGCAGAGGGGAGCAGCTGTAAGCTGACATCTGCAGCTGATTCTTTTGCGATAAATCAGGTTTGTTTCTCGACTGGCGTGCTTCCACTGAGCTTTCATTCTACTCCCTCTCTCTCTCTATTCCCCTGCCCAGCGGAAACCCAAAGACTAGGCGTGGAGGTCTTGAACACTCTTGACCCGTCCACGTTTTTGGGTGGCCGGACAACTTGAGCTGTGAAAGATGCTTCCTGGCCAAACTGGAGAGAAAAATGGATGAAGAAAATGTGTCTCAATGCACCTCACTGGCTGATGAACATGTGAACAGACCACCGATAAAAAGGTAGTCCCATCCTGTCCCTGTCCCCCGACGGTAGCAGCTGTGTTACGTAAAATGACTTCCCTATCATAAAAAGTCTCCCTATAGATCTGTCCCTGCACAAGTGTTATTATTCAGTGTGAGAAATCTAACTTGTACAAATACCCCCCAAAAAATATGTTGTCGCAGACTCAACCAGTTACGTAGAGAGTTATTGTATATAAAATATTAACGTTAGTAGGTGACGTAAGTGTATGCAATATTTAAACAAGCGAACGAGAAGCATCTGATGGAACACTGACAGACCAAAACCAGTGGTGGGAGAAGATATTTACGATTAAAAATAAAATTAAATATGGGGGAGGGGAGAATCGATAAGTTACATATCGGGATATTATACTGAAAAATATAAAAACGCAACAATTTCAAAGATTTTTACTGAGTTACAGTTCATAAAGAAATTAGTCAATTTAAATCATTTCATTAGGGCCCTAATTTATGGTTTTCACATGAGTGGGAATACAGTTGGCCATACATACTGTTAAAATAGTAGGGGCGTGGATCCGAAAACCAGTCAGTATCTGGTGTGACCACCATTTCCCTCATGCTGCGCGACACTTCTTCTTCGCATAGAGTTGATCAGGCTGATGATTTGTTGTCCCACTTCTCTTCCAGGAATTGTGTACAGATCCTTGAGACATGGGGCAGTGCATTATCATGCTGAAACATGAGGTGATGACCCCGGATGAATGGCACGACAATGGGCCTCAGGATCTCGTCACGGTATCTCTGTGCATTCAAATTGTCATCGATAAAAAGGCAATTGTGTTTGTTGTCCGTAGCTTATGCCTGCCCATACCATAACCCCAGCGCCACCAGGGAGCACTCTGTTCACAATATTGACATCAGCAAACCGCTCGCTCACACAACGCCATACATGTACGTGGTCTGCAGTTGGGAGGCCGGTTGAACGTACTGCCAAATTATCTAAAACCACATTGGAGGTGGCTTATGGTAGAGAAATTAACATTCAATTCTCTGGCAACAGCTCTGGTGGACATTCCTGCAGTCAACATGCCAATTAACCACTTCCTCGAAACTTTAGATATCTGTGGCATTGTGTTGTGTAACAAAACTGCACACTTTAGAGTGGCCTTTTATTGTAACCAGCACAAGGTGCACCTGTGTAATGATCATGCGGTTTAAATCAGCATCTTGATAGTCCATACACCTGACAGGTGTGGCATATCTTGACAAAGGAGAAACAAGCTTTTTGTGAGTATGAAAATATTTTGGGTCTTTTATTTCAGCTCATGAAACATGGGACCAACACTTTACATGTTGTGTTTATATTTTTGACGATATCGTATTGACAATATCACAATTTACAGTATTTACGCTAGTTGGCTGTGAAAACCATAGAGGCGGCGCTCCTATTGGCCGGAGACTTTAATGCAGGGAAACTTAAATTAGTTCTACCAAATTTCTATCAACATGTTAAATGTGCAACCAGGGGGGAAAAAATCTAGATCACTTGTACTCCACACACAGAGACGTGTACAAAGCTCTCCCTCGCCCTCCATTTGGTAAATCCGACAACAACTCTATCCTCCTGATTCCTGCTTACAAGCAAAAATTTAAGCAGGAAGCACCAGTGACTCGGTCTATAGAAAAATGGTCAGATGAAGCAGATGCTAAACTACAGAACTGTTTTGCTATCACAGACTGGAACATGTTCCGGGATTTTTCCGATGGCATTGAGGAGTACACCACATCAGTCACTGGCTTTATCAATAAGTGCATCGAGGACGTTGTCCCCACAGTGACTGTACGTACATACCCCAACCAGAAGCCATGGATTACAGGCAACATTCGCACTGAGCTAATGGGTAGAGCTGCCGCTTTCAAGGTGCGGGACTCTAACCAGGAAGCTTACAAGAAATCCTGCTATGCCCTGCGACGAATCATCAAACAGGCAAAGCGTCAATACAGGGCTAAGATGGAATCATGCTACACCGGCTCTGACGCTCGTCTTATGTGGCAGGGCTTGCAAACTATTACAGACTACAAAGGGAAGCACAGCCGCGAGCTGCCCAGTGACACGAGCCTACCAGACAAGCTAAATTACTTCTATGCTCGCTTCGAGGCAAGCAACACTGAGGCATGCATGAGAGCATCAGCTGTTCCGGACGACTGTGATCACGCTCTCAGTAGCCGACATGAATAAGACCTTTAAACAGATCAACATACACAAGGCTGCAGGGCCAGACGGATTACCAGGACGTGTGCTCTAGGCATGTGCTGACCAACTGGCAGGTGTCTTCACTGACATTTTCAACATGTCCCTGATTGAATCTGTAATACCAACATGTTTCAAGCAGACCACCATAGTCCCTGTTCCCAAGAACACAAAGGCAACCTGCCTAAATGACTACCGACCCGTAGCACTCATGTCCGTAGCCATGAAGTGCATTGAAAGGTTGGTAATGGCTCACATCAACACCATTATCCCAGAAACCTTAGACCCACTCCAATTTGCATACCGCCCAAACAGATCCACAGATGATGCAATCTCTATTGCACTCCACACTGCCCTTTCCCACCTGGACAAAAGGAACACTTAGGTGAGAATGCTATTCATTGACTACAGCTCAGCATTCAACACCATAGTACCCTCAAAGCTCATCACTAAGCTAAGGATCCTGGGACTAAACATCTCCCTCTGCAACTGGATCCTGGACTTTCTGACGGGCCGTCCCCAGGTGGTGAGGGTAGGTAGCAACACATCTGCCACGCTGATCCTCAACACTGGAGCTCCCCAGGGGTGCGTGCTCAGTCCCCTCCTGTACTCCCTGTTCACCCACAACTGCATGGCCAGGTACGACTCCAACACCATCATTAAGTTTGCAGACGACACAACAGTGGTAGGCCTGATCACCGACAACGACGAAACAGCCTATAGGGAGGAGGTCAGAGACCTGGCCGGGTGGTGCCAGAATAACAACCTATCCCTCAACATAACCAAGACTAAGGAGATGATTGTGGACTACAGGAAAAGGAGGACCGAGCACGCCCCCATTCTCATCGATGGGGCTGTAGTGGAGCAGGTTGAGAGCTTCAAGTTCCTTGGTGTCCACATTAACAACAAACTAGAATGGTCCAAACACACCAAGACAGTCGTGAAGAGGGCACGACAAAGCCTATTCCCCCTCAGGAAACCAAAAAGGTTTGTCATGGGTCCTGAGATCCTCAAAAGGTTCTACAGCTGCAACATTGAGAGCATCCTGACTGGTTGCATCACTGCCTGGTACGGCAATTGCTCGGCCTCTGACCGCAAATCACTACAGAGGGTAGTGCCATCCAGGACCTCTACACCAGGCGGTGTCAGAGGAAGGCCCTAAAAATTGTCAAAGACTCCAGCCACCCCAGTCATAGACCGTTCTCTCTACTACCACATGGCAAGCGGTACCGGAGTGCCAAGTCCAGGACAAAAAGGCTTCTCAACAGTTTTTACCCCCAAGCCATAAGACTCCTGAACAGGTAATCAAATGGCTACCCGGACTATTTGTATTGTGTGCCTCCCCCCAACCCCTCTTTTTACGCTGCTGCTACTCTCTGTTTATCATATATGCATATATATCATATATGCATAGTCACTTTAACTATACATTCATGTACGTACTACCTCAATTGGGCTGACCAACCAGTGCTCCTGCACATTGGCTAACGGGGCTATCTGCATTGTGTCCCACCCAGTACCCACCAACCCCTCTTTTACGCTACTGCTACTCTCTGTTCATCATATATGCATAGTCACTTTAACCATATCTACATGTACATACTACCTCAATCAGCCTGACTAACCGGTGTCTGTATGTAGCCTCGCTACTTTTATAGCCTTGCTACTGTATATAGTCTTTCTTTACCTACCTATTGTTCACTTATTACCTTTTTTGCACTATTGGTTAGCCTGTAATATAGCATTTCACTGTAAGGTCTACTGCACCTGTTGTATTCAGCGCCCGTGACAAATAAACTTTGATTTGATTTGTACCTGCACGAAAATTCCAGTATTTTTCCTTCATATAGTTTGTTATCCATCTTCTGTTTAAATAGGGAGTTTAGTTTTCAGCATTTTTATTTCCATGACTGATCAAAACTCGTTTTCTCAAGGTTCTCGCTTCTCCCTCTGCAGCAGACAAATGGTGAGCATATGTTTGGAACATCCAATCGCAATACATACAGAATCGTGAGAATCGCAATACATATCATATCGGCACCTATGTACTGTTTCAGACATGCAACACACCAGGGTCCTTTCACCACTAAAGCACTGGCTGTGTGTCCACAATAGTCCTTACACCTGTATTCATACCTGTTGAAAATAACTGGTATAATCCACAGTTAATGAAAGTTAATGAAAAAACATTCGGACATGGGAAAAAAAGTAGAGAGAGACTTACAAAGCAATCACAATTCTACCATACAGTCTTATTTTTGTACTACATTGGAAGGACAAAAAAAAAAAATCATGCAGAACTGATGATTCTTCCTGCTCACTCTGCTCCAATTGCCTGAGGGCACAGATGCACTTGTGGACAGGGGAGCTCCGATTACACAGACTAACCACACTTGGAACACGAGTGAAACAAAGACAACCAGTTACCAAGATCAACATGGGGAACGGATGGTGCGAACTAGTGTGTGTGTCTCATTGTAGAGAGTGGGAGAGACAGAGACAGACAGAGAAAGAGCGGAGGGGACAGAAGGGGCCTTGGGTTAACTCTCACAGACGAGGAGAAAAGGTGCTGGATCACACTGCTAGCTGGAGAACTACAGTACTACAGTGTGCTAGCTAGTGTGTACTAGAACAAGCAACAGTGGTTGTTCCGCAGCTTGTGTGCCATCCGAGACATAAAAATACCATCTGAGACACACACACACAGACTAGGCGGCATCAGCCAGTGGAGGCTCCTTAGAGGAGGAAGGGCAGGACCACCTTCCTCAGTGAATTTCATAAAACATAAAAAATTGTAAAACAAAGTTAGCCTTTTTAGATAAAACTATAATAAATATATTCACGTCACCACATAACTGATTCAGACATACTGTTTTTCAATGAAGGTCTACAGTAGCCTCAACAGCACTCTGTAGGGTAGCACCATGGTGTAGCCGGAGGACAGCTACCTTCCATCCTCCTCTAGGTACATTGGCTTCGATACAAAACCTAGGAGGCTCATGGTTCTCACCCCCTTCCATAGACTTACACAGTAATTATGACATTTTTCGGAGGACGTCCTCCAACCTATCAGAGCTCTTGCAGCATGAACTGACATGGCGTCCACCCAATCAAAGGATCAGAGAATGAATCTAGCTAGCTAGCACTGAAGTGCATAAAATATGTTGAGTAGTTGACTCAAAGAGAAAGACAATAGTTGAACAGTCTTGAACAAATTCATTTCTTCCAAAATGAAGGAGAAGCAAGAGAGACGAAGAGAGTGGTTTCCTTATTTTTTCTCACTTTCAGTTTCACTTACTTAGCTAGCAAGTTAACATTACTCAAACACACTGCTCAAACAGAAGGATGCTATGTTGGATAGTCATAGCCAACTAGCTAACACAACCCTGGGACTCTTCCAAGTCAAGGTAAGCTTTTGGTTTTACTAATTTATTGCCACCGGGGCCCGCTGGTGTAAGTGCTAAACTGCTTACTGGCTGAACACTAACGTTACTGCATGATTGTAACGGGTTTACTAACGCGTTGGTTCTATTAACTATGTTGACTATGACGTTACTTTAGCTAATATAGTGACATCGATGAAGGCTTAGCTTGTAAATATGGTATGGTTTAGCTTGTAAAGGTGTTTTTGCCTGGTCACATACAGCTGATGTGTTGCGCATTGAAGTCCACAAGTGAAGGGAAAAGGTGAGAGGAGGGGAGCGCATAGATGCGATAAGGAATACAACGTGGCTGTATGAAAGTGAACTGTGTTTACGCTTGATCAGGGGTGTATTCATTCCACCGATTCTGTTAAAAAAATGTTTTAAACAAAATGAAACGGGGATGAACATACATTAATTTGTCTAATAGAAACTCTGAATGTGTCGCTGTCTGTCACCTCATATTTGTCCCTCGACCTGTGTGTACCTACATTGTAAACTTTCATTCATAGGCTGGGTTGTAGCAACCTCACGATGGGTATAGGGAAAATGTGAGAATCATGTAGTAGCCTAAACCTGTCGCTGTTACATTGAACTGGGTGAATGGAATATGAATGACAGTCACCCAATATGCTGTAATAGAAATAAGGCCATGCTCATGAAAAGTAAAAATTGTCCTCCCTAATTATAAACAGCACCGACCGCCACTGGTGTCAGCATGCATAATCTGCAGCTGGATGCTTCTCAAGCTGACAGGGTTGAATTGGTAAAAGTAACAGGATGAAACCTAGCCCTACACCTTTCCAACCACATGGCGATGAATTGGTTAGCTCAACTAAGGAACAGCAGGTTGGCGTTTATTGTCACGAGTCTTGCCCTGAAGGCAGACTGAGCAGTTTCCGCTAGACGGGCAAGCTTTAAAGTCAAAACTGTCTAAATCGTAAAAATGTATGAAAACAAAAACGATATTCACTGTCATAATTTAGGGTTAGCAGTGTGGTTAAGGTAAGGGTTGTGGTTAAGGTTAGGTTTAAAATCTGATTTTATGACTTCGTGGCGGTGCCAGTTTGTGACCACTCCGCAGAGCTGCCTCCCGGGCAAGAATCAAGACAATAAATGCCAACCTGAGAAGGAACAAGGGAAGGAAGCAGTTATTTTAAGAAGCACTTTTTTCTACATGGCACGGGAGGAGGGACTCCTTTTTTAAAGGATTTGAGCTTTTGCCCATACCGTGTGATCTTGACCATATTAAACACTAAAATGAAAACTGAATAACAACCGTGTTGAGCGGCGTTATGAACATGGCCACTGAGTAGTTACTGGAGGCAGGTTGTTTTGCACAACCTACTGCAACTCCATCACACGGTTGAAGTGGATTTGTGACTGGTCACTCGCAATAAGGGTCCGTTGGCCACTTACGTGTTTGCTGGGCATTTGACAAACAATTAGACATTCAACCACTATGACATTAGGTTTGGTAATTAATTTTGAACAAAAGTAAAAACCGCGAGGCAGACAGATCATCTTCGACTAGACCAGAGGGGTATCCAACGATAAAGGTTTGATGAGTTAGCTAGGTAACTATGGTCAACTCTGAGTTCAACTCGGTATAACCGGTCAGTGGCTCACCTTTTTTGCCAGGTCAATTTCTATGGCAACGAATCCTTCAGAACGAACCTGCTCCGAGGCAGGCTAACTCACGAGTTGAGGACCAATGAAATCAGATTCCCTCCCTCCCGCAAAGATTGCATCATCATCGTAACCTTAATTTGAGGAACATGACTGATAATACTATTTTATTCAATCGTTTTTTTTAAACAAAATATTAATATAAAAAATACCTATCACATTACGCATTAAGTAATGACATGATGCATTTGAAAGTTCACGCACAATAAAACTTTTGTATGACTTTATTTGTATCGATAGGAGTGGGGGGAAAAAGCGCTTGTGCATTGATAAGCACACCAAAGACGGCATAAATGATAAGTAATAAAATAAAGACGGCACTTCTAAAAGCCTATTTCACACCATAGCCTGCTGAATTTGCAAGATCATTTTCTTTCATTTTGATTTTGGCACAATTTGTGGCACCGACTCGCCCGTGGATTAATGTTTCAGCATTGTCTCAATGAAGAGTTTGGCGTTCGACTAGTCTTGTGCGACATGCACGCGCAGTTACAAACCAGCTAGAGTTAGCGGCAGGTGGATGAGCAATATCCACCATCGTAGTGCGGATGAAGCCTGACCTGGAATGTGAAGCTAACTGAAGCTGGTTAGCTTTAGAAAACCCTGATTAGATCTAGCTTGCTTCGTAGGATACCCCTCATTGCTCTCGCTCAGTAGAACGTGCATACCTCTGATGCTGAAGACCCAACATTCACAAAACCAGGTTACCCAAAATATTTTTTTCTCTCTCTGATGAATCACAGGAGAGAAAAATGTTTTAAAATATATGGCCTGGTCCGGTGTATCATTAAAGTATATGGAGCATTACCCATACTGCACATGGCCCGCGGCAGGTTTTTATTGCACGTTTACAACTTGGTGGTGGAATAACAGCAGCGTCTTTGCTGAGGTATAGAGCCTGTGAGCCAGGGAGTTAGGAGGCCGAGTGGTGCACTGGGGACTGGTGTATTTGTCCCAAATGGCACCCTATTCCCTATATAGTGCACTTATTTTGACAAGCGCCATAGGGCACTATATAGGGAATAGGGTGCTATTTGGGAAACATACTGGGACTACATAGGGGCCGGAGGAGAATAAACAGGATCTACTCTATACTCTCTCTTCTGTCTCGCCTGCTTGAGCCCAGAGCAACACGTGGAGCACAGGGCATGGATTGTGCTCTGAGGATGTTCCTTGCACTTTCCTCAGCCAGCTAAGTGATGGATAGGACAGAAACAGTGGATGCAGTGTAGTAAGGAGCATGGTTGAAATGGCTAAGGCCTTCAGGATAGTCACCCATCTTACTGTAGGTACTGTAGGAGTCATAACCTCCCAGGTCATAGGTTCCCCAAAAAATGTGTGTTAGAAATCTACCATGGCTGATATATCTTAACAAAAAACAATAATGGGGGGGGGTCAGTTTCCAGGGGAGGCTTTAACATGACACCGGGGCGAGCGTGAAAAATCTCTGAACTGGGAGCAACGGAGACCCTCTCTAATGTGACCACTTCAAGAGGCCAAAGCCGTGCTAAGCTGTGGTCAGTGCCGATTGCCTGGGTGATGGGGTTCCCCATTCTCCCGCCCTCCCACCCCCGATCTCTGAGAAAAGCACCCCCGCCCCCGCCCCCCAGCTCCATGTGTTTTCCTCATTACGCTCCTTTTGCCATTAGAACCACCGTGGCGCTCATTTAACAGTTATAACGCTGGCCGTCGTGCTCGGATCACACCTCTGAGGCTGTAAATGGGGGGAGAGGAGGGGTAGGGGTGGGGTGGCGAGCCGGGAGACATGCGCGGGGGCTCACCGAACACGCACGCTTTGTTCTCTGGGGGCTCCAGTTACCCCCGGCCCCGGGTGTCATTCAATACCGCAACTGTAAATTTTACATTAAGGGTGTGAAATCACAGATGCACATGTCACAGCGGTGTCATAAAGTGAATTTACTCAGTCGGCCTAAACACGGTCTTAACTCTTTAAGTCCCAAGAGGGAGGGAAATGAAAGATATTCATTTTAAAGTAACCCCCAAAAAGTGTGATATGTTGACATGTTTATGAACATACCTGGCCCAATTTACTTTATTAACAACAATAGCCTGTGTAATTATATTTTGCACCCATTCTCTATTATGAAATAATTGATATTTGGACTCAGCCTACAGCTTGTTAAATGTTTAATAGTCTGTGAATGTGAATAATAACTAAGGGCAAAAACTAAGAGCGAGAATGACCTTTATAGTTTGAACAAACACCACGGCAGTGGTGTGGTGCATACACAACATGCTGTTCAAGGGTATAGAGTCTGAAATAAAACAAAGCAACAGTGAAGTCTAGGAAAGATTTCACATTTTCGGAGATCTTGCCGTCTAGGGTAGACGTACAGTAGGCCTATCTCACAAGCAGTATTGGGTGTGTACTATCAGAGACAACAATGGCACAAAGATGAGAGAAGTATTCAAATGAAGCCTCCACTGAGATTTCCATACGGCATGGGATGGCTCAAATGGTTTCCACCGGCAGTGGAAGCTGCACATTCTCACCAGACCAATGACAACCAATGACATCAAACAGTTCCAATGATGTACTTTTAGCATAGGTGCCATCTTTGTTTAAAACAGATTGCAGTGAGAGCCTAGGTCTAAAACGGGTTGAAAAAGTAGGATGGGATTCTAAGAAGAGGTTGCAAGGCTAGCAGATATCATTTGACTGGATGAGTGAGGTATAAAAACTCAAGTTAGAGCTAATCAAAGTGGTGAGTTTATCAGTGTGTTGCTTATGCCATGGGAGGAACCAAAACTCCCAAAGGCTCTGAAACTTAGCCAAGCCAAGTCCACCTGCTATACCCTCTAAGACCATCCTTCTTATCACGCATTCCAAAAATATAAAAGGAAATATTCAGACAAGCAGAAAGACAACTATGCACAGCAACTGGGTCCCTTAAGAGGGCCAAGACTGACTGTACAGTCACGCCTTTGGCGGTGCATGGATGTCCACTTTGTTTATGTTAAAGTAGCAAATGAACACGGTGGCTTAAAACAGTGGCAACAGAGGAGCGTGGCTTCTAACAGACCCAGTGAAGGAGGTGGTGTGCGGTCAACAGTTTACACAAAAAGCGTTAAATGGAAAACAACAAAAACATTGCCTGTGACATTGTTTGGAACAACAGTGAATTGCACCGGTTTCCGAGATGAAGGAAGTCGGGTTAATCCGATGTAGGGTGATCTAACCACCCTGCAAATGCAAAAAGGCTGAGTTATGACAAATTCATGCATTTCCTTCCCCCTCGCCAGTTCATTTGGCAATGGCTCAATAAATTCTAGCGGTGTCACAGCTCCCTGTAAGAGTATTCCCTTGCTTTGGAGTGAGGGAGCCAGCATTAAGACTGGTGGCTTGTAAACTGAGCTGATAAGTTTAATTGATAGAAGAAAAAAAATGTGGCGTAGTGAATTGGGGCAGACAGCGTGGATTTATCTCACAGCCTCCATAAGAACATAATATTGTGGACATTTTACAGCGCGGGGGGAAATTTTTATTGTGGCCACAAAAATGATTTACCTTGTGTTGACTTAAATTACAGCACTGCGCCAAAGCCTGGTTTAATTCCACTCTGAAGAGATTTTGGTTAGAGAGGCACAGAACACATTTTTATAAATTCAAAAACTGTGAGAGCCATTATTGTGTTGCTGTTCCCCAGTATAATGTTTATTTAATTCTACAAAATATTATAAATATTCTACATCATATTATTTATCAATAGTTGTTCAAGCCATTGTCAGAGCTTTCGCACACAAAAAGTGACCAGCCTTTTCTGTATGGAGCTCTATGAAAACACTGCCAAGCGGATCAACAATGTGTTACAGAAAGCCAAGATGACTGGGCCACAGGGCAAAGGATTCAGCACAATCCTACAGGATGTGTAGGGGCCAAGTCAAACAACTGCTCAGATATTTACCAAAATGTAATGGTTAGCAGTTTGATAAAACACATCATTGAGTGATATATTTTTTCATGTACTGCTAATATTTTAATATTTATTATACAGTATTTTGTTAAGATTGTATATAACGCAGTATAAAGTTAATAGTTTGTAACACATTCCATGGATTTAATTTCTAGGCTAGGCTATAGCCAAGACACAAACAGGTTGATGCCAGTCAGGCCTCGTCCCCATGCTATTGCGCACAGCGCATATAATCCAGGGACAGCCACGATTCAAAATTGGTTTTAGTGGGAGTGACCATATAATTCCATGCGAGTGACTTTATCGAGTAAAGTATTTATCATTTAATTTTAGCGAATCACACACTGGGGAGGGTTAGGGGGAAGGTGTTGTGGGAGATGATTTGTTGGTAGATTAAGCCAATGCCTACGCGTCGGGAGTTTCTCACAATCTTTCTATATTGGCTGACGAAGGCCAAATTTGACACGTTGGTCTACTAGACTTCGCGCATTTCAACGTATTGTCTGAGAACGAGATTAGTCCCTGTTAATACCACCTAGGTTCTTATTCGTATTCGTCAAAAACCACGATGCAATTATCTTTCGCTAAATTGAGCACCTTTGAAAAATATTTGTAAAAGTTCACCACAGTGGTCCAAACGATAAATAACTATAACTGCTTTAGTCATTCCAGACCAGCCAAGCCAGGGAAACAGAGGACTAGTTAAACGCTACCCATCCAAGACCACACCTAAGCCTGGTTATCCATCTGGCTGTCCTGGAGAATTTACAGCACAGGCCAAAACGCCATAATGTAGTACTTTTACTGGTCCTCAGCCGAGGGGATCGTTCACTGGTGTTTTTGCTAGGCTAGACCACCTGCGAGGGTCTCCCATCAACACAACTCAAACTCTGGAGGGACAGGCTTCATCTGTCTCTATTAGAGTCCCTTGTCCTGACACTAGATGAGGTGGTTAAACTGCCCCTAAAAAGCATGAGCAAAAGCTATAATAACAACAACAATAAATGACATTTGTAAAGTGCTTTTCATAATACAGAAAAATCTCAAAGTGCATAAAATAAAACAAATCGCTATGGCCAACTCACATTAAAAACAGACAATTGCATAGACCTCTATATGAATACACTGATTCAAGTTTCCTGAGTAACAGGAAGAGAAAGGAAGTACTAAACCTTCCTTTTAGTGATTAGGTTTCACTTCCCACATTGATCTGCTTGCACTTACACAAAAATGGGATTTAGATAGATGCCTCTAAATAGAACGTTTGTAGTTTCCCATGCAAACACATTAGAAAACATGGGTGTGGCACAGTTAAGTGCTGCACCAGAGAATATTATACCAGACTGTAGATTGTGTTTAGCAGGTCAGCAGATCCTCTCAACAACAAAACTCACTGAAAGTAACAATACATTCCAACATTCTGCCCATTTAAGATGAACAACGGCCAAAGCGAGATCAATTGCTGGATCTTTCAATTGCAGGTTCTCTATTGATTTGGCAAGTTTTTTCTCAAATCAAATTTCCAAGTTAATAAAACACCTTTCAGTCTTAAGGGGAAAAAGGAGAACAAATAGAGATCAAAGGGAAGGGGGATCAGTGGAGTGTGTCAGACACTGGCTTTCAACCAGGCTCTGCTGCATTTTTATCCTCTTGATCAGTTAAAGCAAGATGCAAAGGGGCCCAACAGAGTGGATCGGGGGAAACCGCAGTACTACTGATAGATCAACTATTGGGCCCAATGACACAGGTCCCTGGGCTATTGTCACCAGAGGGTCACGGTGGCAGTGGCTTTGAAGTCCTCTCATTATTGGCTCCTGTTTAAACATCCGTGAGTTTCTTTGACACTCCAATGAACCTTACCAGTCAGCCAGCAGTTAAAATGTACAACCAAGCAAGAGTCACCGGGAGGCAAAATGAAGAAGAAGAAAAAAAAGATGAGAGGGAGACGTTTATGCAAATCACGTGGGGTTGAGAGGTGCTAGAGACTTGGTGGATACGGAAACGCTGAGGCCTTTTGTCGAACGATTGCAGCTTTGTGTTTGGTCTTGTTGCTAAGCATTTCTCTGCGAGTGAGGCAGCCAGGGCATCTGACGGAAAGATGTTTGGCCCGTTACCCTTTGGATGCTTGTCAATTAGCCAAGCAGATTTTTATCAGACGCCACAGGTGAACTGCTCCAACGTGTGCACCCTGTGATCTCCCATTCGCAGTGTGAGGGTAATTCTGCATAATGAGGCCTGGGGGGGGGGGGGTACGAATCTTAGCACCCCAGCCAAATGGGACCCCGTCAGCTCCACCTGAGGAACACCTTCCCTTCCTCATTCAAATTACAAACACATGTTGCCCCGTAGGCGGAGGGAGGACCTCCAAAATACACATGCATCCTCTTTCTTGCTCTCTCAGAGTCAAACCCAGAGGCTGGTAGTATGTGACCAATAACAGAAAAAACCCACTGCAATAAAACTCTTAATAGTGAGTCAGAGTAGCATGTTGTCTCTCGTGGGAGTTATACATTCACTGGTACCTCAGACAGGGTAGCCTAGCTACTGTACAAAACGATTCCTGCACAATAGAGTCTAATACAATCACTAGGTGAAACAGGATATAAAGCTGGTGCTGGAACGCTAATGCTCCACGTGACGACAGGAGAAGAATCTCAGAGAAGGCCTGGCCAGGCAAACCGGAGGAATGTGCGGTGAACGAAAGCCACGACCTTGTATTAGCCAACACA
Source organism: Salvelinus alpinus (assembly GCF_045679555.1). Lineage (NCBI taxonomy): Eukaryota > Metazoa > Chordata > Actinopteri > Salmoniformes > Salmonidae > Salvelinus > Salvelinus alpinus. The sequence goes on from NC_092113.1 coordinate 10,597,585, forward strand.
TAAATGTCGTATTGCCTTTGGTGTTTTCCGTTGTCATGGACTAATTGGAGGGATGGTTTAACAAACATGGCATAGTGTTTTCTTTGCAATATAAGCAAAACTAATTACAAACTATCAAAAGAACTAAAAAGTTTAAAACTGTCCTTGGTTTGTTTCATTCCTTTCTTGACACGTTTTTGGAGTGCTGAACTTATTTTTTAGCCCTTTCCAGACAGAGTTAATCATGGCAGCCAAATAGGAGGTCTGCTTTCTCCTTTGGTCAGCACTGAACGTCCTGAAACACAGCTTGGCTAGGTTGGCTCTTTCATACACACACACACTGCCTGTTTTTAATTCAATTACTGGCCATAGTAGGAGGAGTGCTTGATTGTGGTAGTTTGTAGACAAAAAGATTTGCTTCCAAATAACTGCTAGTATGCAGTGCATTTGATGCCAAGGCAATAACATGTCAAGCTAAAAACTGTAAAAACAAAGAGTCACCAAAATGGGTTGGCCTATTACTTTGATCACATCGATTCTGTGCCGACTAGACTATGGTATCCCGACCCCTCTGACTCGACTCCCCACAGCAGGCTCCTCCAGACAGCTCTTATTGACTAGCTCCCCCTAGTGTCGGGGCCTCAAACTCCACTCCTGGCTGCCAGTGCTGAGTGAACGTTTGGTGTTCTATAGAAGTAGAATAATAATTATATTTAACATTGAATTAAAGTCAGACAAAAATAAATACATTTAAAAACAAAACGCACATAAAGAAAACAGTCATTTGGAGCTTTCGGGTTGTGGTTTGAGAAAGCTGGCCTATACCCAAACAGCATAGTCTCACAAGTCAGAGAATTGTTTCCAAAATATTAAAAACAGGACTGTTATGTTAAGAGTGGAAATGGAGGTTACTCCCTGAGTTAGACAACACTGTCCTATAAAGCCACTGACCTCTCATCCGTTTCACTGATCATAGAGGAGAGGGCTTGTCCTCAATACCACTGCCCTGGGTCACAATTTGGCTAACTGTCCAGACACTAAAACAAGGTCCAGTGACTTTAGTGTTATCCTCCAGGCAGCGTGAAGGGTTTGACCTCCCTAAAAGTTCCTCACTGACAGTGCTGCTGAATACTTATCATGTATGTTAAATCTTGGTTACGCTTCGTTGGGACGGAACAAAACAGTGCACCTGAATTTTAAGCTAAGGTCATGAGTTGGATGGAAAAGGAATCAAACTGAGAATAACAAAAAGAATAAGGGTGGCCTTCAGATTTTTGAGAAACTATTGTTTTGAGTGACATTTTATAGGACAACATAACTTGTGTGGTACAATCCTTTGGAGGTAAAGTGGGTTTGTCTTAGCACTCTATATTTAAAACCATGCAGCACATGAATATCTAATCGATGCCATTTCACACAAGACTTCAGCTACCTGTGAGAGCATAGGAAATATAGTGTTTCGAGGTTTTAGGCAACCTCCCCGCAATTTTTTGTTTTTTTTTATCTTAGTGAGCAAACCTGTCACATTTCCTTTTGTCCAGATACCCATGTATTAATAGATCTCACTAACATATTCAACACAGCCCCTCCATTAAAACACGTTGTTTGTTGGTTGTCACAGTCTAATATACATCCCCACCTATCCACGTGATTTAGTATTCACAATGAGAAACCCATTGTAAAACATGCGCATCTAATATATTATTTAACCATATTCCCTGGTAATAAAACACATTTTCACCCTCTTTTGTGTTTTCCAGTCTTGCATTTCCATTATTTTCTCTTTAATCATTAACCACTGCTTTGTATGGGACACATTTTCTCCCACTCTCTGCTTCAAGATTTAAAATGGCCACCTCGTCAGGATATGCCACCCGTGCTGCTTTGACAGACCTGACAAAGGAAGTGTTGGGGGGGGTTGTTTTGCCTAAAATCTTAAAATCTGCAGAAAATTCACCTTATTTCTGGCTACCTCCCATCGCAGCGGCACAGTGCTTCGACTGCAGTTTGAGGAATGGCAGTGCTGAGTGTGGATTTTACGTTCTCTCAGTAGGCTGATAATAGGGGGCGCGCAGACACACACACACACACACACACACACACACACACACACACACACACACACACACACACACACACACACACACACACACACACACACACACACACACACACACACACACACACTTCCATCCAAACACCATCCAGTATTAAACAATGTAAGTCTAAAGCAAAACACTTACATCCTTAAACATGCATAATAACAGAAGGACAACCCCACAGACCAGTTGTTTTCAACATCAAGATGAATTGTCTAACAAAGCCTTAATCAGTTCCATATGAAATTTCTATTTCATACGAAGTTCTATAAAACTGCCACGCTGTGACAAAAACAGGTAAAGATATATTCGCCATATTGAGTGTTCTGTTGTGGGGAGATCTCAGATTTCATTGCACAGTAATTGCAGGAGTTACCCCATGGTCATTCAATGCAAGTGAACGCACGTTTGCTATGTGTCCGTTTTGTCCAGAGTGCAAGTAACAATTGCTGTGTGGAAGTTACCACAGTTTGGCTGCACCACGCCACATCAACGCAGTTGGTTTGCCCCAGTAAGTGTTGTTGGTGGTGTATTTAAATACAGTGTGGCTGTGGTGTTGTGTTGGAGTCCCTCGTGGGCTGATATGCCCCGCGATGCCAACAATGACTAATGTGTTGCCCCCTAAGGAGTCATCCGGGTGATTAACACGCTATAAGAACGAGGAGCAAAGCTGTAACGGGCTACAGGAAACAGCCTGGTATTGATACTGTATCGTATATCAGTGCGAGTCCAATTCAACAGGCTACTGTCTGGGTCGGCACATGCTTTGGGACGAGAGGGATTTTTGTTGTGCAATAACCTTGCGTCGCTGTTCGACACTGGATCGTAGACTACTTACTTCGGTCCGAGGAGGCAGCTTACTTGTCGCGCCATTTCATTTGAGTTGTTCTACAATATTTTAATTGTTCGATGATTTGTTATATTGTAGCAGAAGGTGAGTGCACAGCCCTTGTGGGTCTCAAACCTTGGTCTCCCAGCCCATAGGTGAACTCACTAACCAGTGTCTTGCATTTGTCACGTGTGACTAGTGCCTACACTCACCAGGAAAGAAGTGACATTAGCCATGAACGGCCTCTCTTACTGCACGTCTTTGCTCAATGACAAAGCAACGCCTGCGAATCCCTGTGTATGACAGCGATAGATCACAAGGCCAGACTTCAAGTTCATTTGGCAGTCATTGAGCCGGGGAGGGAGGCGGTGGCAGGACGGAGATGTTAAAACTAATCTGGTTGTCATCTCCGGGCGTGCTCTCAGGATGTTATGCGCTGGCTATGACAAAGCGGCAGCGGCGGCAGCGCCAGGCCTAATTGCCTGGCACCTCGGTAAGGAATGTGTGTGTGGTGTCAGAGCCCCCTCCTTAATTATATTCATTATGAGAGCGTGGCTCATTACGAGATGAGAGGAGGGGACAGGAGGGTAATGAACAGCACCCGACCCATGTCCTCCCGACCCATGTCCTCCCAAGGCTGACAGCCAGGGATGAGAGAGGTGGTCTCGGGTCTCCTTGAAGCAGCCGCAGAGAGAGGATGACACACAGAATGATAGAAAGAGAGAGTGTGTGTGTGTGTGTGTGTGTGTGTGTGTGTGTGTGTGTGTGTGTGTGTGTGTGTGTGTGTGTGTGTGTGTGTGTGTGTGTGTGTGTGTGTGTGTGTGTGTGTGTGTGTGTGAGAAATATAAATTGTGAGAAAAAAAAATAGATACCGGAGAAGAAAGATGGGGCAAAAAGAGGGTGGGGGGAAGCGATAATTAGCATTTGATGGAGCTAATAACGGAGAGGGTGGGGCGATGAAGGGGAGATCATTTAGAGGGAGATATCAATCATAAAAAGGGGAACAACAACAACCAGAGTCGCGGCGAAATGGAAGATATAGATCAATAACTGCTTTAAAGGGATGGAAGGGGGATCATTTGCCTGATTAGTACGGTGGGGGCCTCTGACAGCGGAGGCAGACAAACGAGCGGCAGCATCTCTCTCCCCTGAGCTGCAGATGAGATGGCAGCGTGCTCTGGTGGCTGGCGTTCATTCTTCCGAGGGTCGGGGAGGCTGCAACTCCGGGCCTCCTCCATTTCTCTTGGCAGAAAGCAAAATAAAAGTCACCAGCGAACGATGGCGCGGCGGCGCGCTGTGATAGCAGCCATCCGTTAAGGGCAAATTGGACTGTCACCCTCAGTGTCATTTCCCTGCCGGGCGGATGACAGAGAGAGGGGTATTCACAGGGTGATCGCACGCAGCAGCAGGGAATGTTCCACAGAATTAACTCCTAACGTGGGGGTGTGTGGGGGGGGGGAGAGGGAGGAAGACATTACGGAGAGATGGAGGGATGGGAGGATAAACAGGCGTGGAGAAAAAAGGCAGCTTCATGCGTTTCGATAAAGAGATCTGCCATGTCAATGTGTGTCGTGTGGTTTAAAAACACCTTGTGTTTTGTCAAGAGGATATTTGTCATGACATTTGGCTCATGATCATACCATTTTAGCATAGCTCAAATTGTTATGTATGCGTTTACAGAAACATGAGGTTGCGGTTCTGGTGTTGATGGTCTTGAAATAAGAGAACCATGGTCAGATAAAGAGGCCATGATGCCAAGTCTTTTTTCAACCATAAAACCCACAATCAGCACTTCATGTGTCAAAGGCAACCGTAATTAATAATGACATTGTGTACACACAACAAATGGTTATCTAAGGAGCGGAGACGTGCTCTCACACAAACAAATTCACATCCAGTAGGCTAACATGCGCACGCACGCACACACACACACACACACACACACACACACACACACACACACACACACACACACACCATGAATACAAATCTGGAATGGATTACTCTAAGTATGATGTTAACTGTAAGGAGTTAAAATGCTTTGTGTGTGTCACGTGCGTGCATGTGTTTGGGTTTACAGGCACACAACCATACACCCCCCCCCACACACCACTCTCTATTCACTCACTTAAATATTTATAAAGATTGCTATTATTGTATTAACTATTTATTGATTTATAATTTAAAAGATTTATACTGGTCCATTAGAATTGTTCGGGAAACGACTTTCCCCTGGAAGAGATGTCAGGGGCCATTTATTGTATGTGAATGTCAAATCTAGCCTGGCTCAGCCCCTCGGCATTGAGAGAGAAAGAGCGCTATACTGGACGACCTCCTTCAGAATCCATTTCATTCCGGTTGGAGGCTGCTGAGCCAAGCGTGGTTAGTTCCCGCTGGAGGGGGTCATGCTCAGTCGGGCCAAACTGTCCCACAACAATGAGAATGGATTGCCCCGGTTCCATTTATTCATTTACATCTCCAATCCATTTTTTTTGCTCCTGCTTCCTGCTTCATTCCAGTTGTTTTCTGATCCCCCTTTTCTCGCTCACCTTTGCTGTCACGGGTGGGGAGTGAAAGCAGAGTCGAGTGGGCGATAGTCCTTGTTACACTTTTTGAGGCAGCCATTATGGGATTTTTCATTTTCCATCTTGAAATGAGGGTTTTGGTTGTATTAACCCAAATGGAAGTTAGAGCAGTCTTCATAAGGACATTCAGGCCTGGGCTCTGCTTCGGTGACATCCAACCATCATGCCATAAAACCTACACAAGTAAAACGGAGTTGAAAATTAGACCCAAACTATAGGAAGTCCCCCGTTTCAGTACAATCCATTCAGCGAAGTGACCAAAGTCCAAGAGCCGATCAATCCCAGAATACATCAGAAGAGCAGATGTGACATTCAAGTAGACAATATCAGTCAGAGAACACGTGACCAGATTGGAAGTTTGTTCATGTAATTACCCCATCGGTGACTTTGTGACCACACAGCTGTTTTACAGACCTTTCCGTTTGTAGAATGAGAATATATATATTTTTAAATCATGAATATCTCAAAATCACGAACAAAACAACTGTTTTCGAACGCACACAGTGCCCAGTTTGTACGAAGCAAGGCTGTCCTGTAGTTCATATGAATGAAGGAAGTGAGCAATTTGTTCTATCGTTAGGGATGCGGAGAGGGCCGACGTGATGCCAGATGAAGAGTGGATTCATCATAATTCCCTTTGGCCATCAAAAGAGAAGGAGGGGTCTGTGGCAATGGGTCGATGCGGCGGGTAGCGCTCATTCCATAGGTTCATTCTGCACAGCGAGCAGACGTGAAAAGAGGAACATGTTTTCTTATGGTGCCGGTGAATGACAAGGAAACCATTAACGCCAAGGCTTCAGCCAAGGGATTAAGTCCACACATGCTTGGCTATTATTCAAGCTAATTAAGTCATTTTTGGGGCCAGGTTTTTTTAGTCCAGAACAAAGGCAAAAAAAGGAACAAGGAACAGCTTAGCGGGTTTGCAGAGCCGGCAATATCCTAGAAGGGATATGAATGTGTGTTTTGTTACTTTGTGTGCTATTGCAGCAACCTCATTTAATCCGTTGCTCAACGCAATCTTCGGTTACATGCGTGTTAATCACATTAGGCCACATCTATTCATGCCCTCACTGCTCTCTCCACACCTGGCCCAGAAAAAAAAGAAACGCTAATTTGAGTAAAAGCATATTATTGGTGATTGTAAGCCATTATTGGACCATTTACTAGCTGATGTTCCTTCAACCATAGAAATGATCATCCTTACAGGCCCTACTGAATGAATGAATAAAAGGCAGTATGTGTATTCAGTGAATAAATGACAGGCAGTATGTGTACTCAAATCAATAAACCAAAATCAGCCAATCAATCAAAGAATCCACCAAAGGCGTGAAACTGAGTCTGCTACTCCTCGACGTCAATGTTAACAACCGAGGGAAATTGTTAGATAGTGCCCCTTACGGTGGTAAATAAACTGCCCAGTACATCTCTGCAGTGGGATTTCACCTAAAAGCACCTTGGTGAACAAAGGCAGTTGGCTGTTCAGTGAGCAGAGGGCACAGTAGTGAGAGAGACGTATCGTCCCAGAGAGAGAGAGAGAGAAGGTGGAGGGAGGGGAGAGGAGAACATCACGTCACAGGTTTTACACTCACACACGCCACCACATATCACTCAGGATTGCACCTGACATCTGACACGCGCCATGCAGCCTACAAGGCAGACATGCAGCTTGGGAGAGAGGGGGGGACGGCAGTCTCTCTCTGGGGCTGGATGGCGTGAGTGACAGGCGGATGGCTGATGGGAAGAGACGCCTCTAATGGCCCGTGAAGTGGAAGACCTCAGGAGACAGCCACAGAGAGCATCTGCCTGTCTGCTCTGGTCATGCTCTCTGTCTCAAACACACTGCCGTACACACACACACACACACACACACACACACACACACACACACACACACACACACACACACACACACACACACACACACACACACACACACACACACACACACACACACACACACACACACACACACACACACACCACTGCGGCAGAGAGAGAGAGAGAGAGAGAGAATGACTGGAAGAATCCTTACAATAACCATCAACCACTTGTTGGCAATAGGCTAACATCAACCAAAAGTGCAGCGGTTTCTGTGAAAAAAAGAGTTTTACACAGGCCTGATTGGCTCCTCAGACAGAAAGTCAGAGATAGAGTGAGACTGCTTGAGTCTCACTCAGCACAATATCTTAATTGTGTTTAGTCTGACGGGGGAGTGCTTCCAGTGTGTGTGTGTGTCAGGCGGAAAACATACATGACTTTCTATGTCTGATTTGGCTGGCTGTAGAGTCTGGTGGAGAGGAGAGCTGATACTGATCCCACTGTGCAGCCAAGAGGAGCAGAGGAGAGGGACGATTGAGGAGGAGGAGGAGAAAGACGAGGTGACTTCAATAACCCTTTACTTAAAGATTGAATCCACATTTAGGGAAACAGCGCCACTGTTCACCCCAGCGCCTTTGTTATGTTTCGTTGATGAAACGGAGGAGTCGAGCGTCTAGCAGCGTGATAAAACAATACATAGTGCTGTTCTGCCTGAAATGACGTCCAAGGGGAAGAAAACGGTGTTCGTTGTTTGCAGTAACTTCTTTGTTATTGTAAAATCCCAAACGGACTTGGCAGTTTCACCAATTAAGGATTCTAGCTTTTAAGTCAACAGATATAATGCCTTATGGACATTTATGAGCCTTAAGTCATACAATGAGTTAACCGCATAATGCATCTTGTCTGGTAGCTCTAGCTGAAGTTTCATACAGGCAGAACGCTTAAAGAGCACAAAAGCATCTCAAAGTCAAACGGATAGAATGGGGCGTGCACACACACACACACACACACACACACACACACACACACACACACACACACACACACACACACACACACACACACACACACACACACACACACACACACACACACACACACACACACACACACACACACACACCTGATCAGCAACTGTTGGGGGCCCACTCATTGCCATGTCGAGGTGATTTGAGCTGCAGCTGTTGACCAAGCCCAGACCTGGCAGCACCATGGGGTCCGTCACACTCAAACACGCTACATTACACAACACACACACCTCTTAAGTGTATTGTGAAACCTTACACGCAACACTTTTGAGCATGTGCGGAAATCACAGCCAAATGTCAACTTGCAATAGAACTATGGAGTCGATCACAATATGGAGCTTTATCACAAATCCCACAATGCTCTTGGATGAGCAGCATCCACCTTTGAGATTGATAGCATTCTCAACAGTGTGTGTGTGTGTGTGTGTGTGTGTGTGTGTGTGTGTGTGTGTGTGTGTGTGTGTGTGTGTGTGTGTGTGTGTGTGTGTGTGTGTGTGTGTGTGTGTGTGTGTGTGTGTGTGTGTGTGTGTGTGTGTGTGTGTGTGTGTGTGTGTGTGTGTGTGTGTGTGTGTGTGTGTGTATGTGTAACTGGCAGCCAGTAAAGCCAGTGATGTTGTGCCAGACATCCCGAGCACTGGTGTTTAGGCCCATTTTTATTCACCCGCTCTGCCCCACATTCATTTTTCTCCCCCCTTCATTCTCCTCTCTCTCCCCCTCCTCCAGGGCCCTCTGTTTGCCTCCTAATGATCCTCTGCCTTCTGTTTGTGGCTCTCGTTCGCCCTGTGAGAAAGAACAGTAACTCCGAAAGCAAGCGGCTTCTTAATTTTCCCTGACAGCCTCCTTTAAACATGCAGGCCGAAATCCACGCTCTAATTGAAAGCACATTCCTATTCCAAACAAATTAAGCACAATTAAGCCCTCTGAGTTATGAGCATCTATCACTGTGCGATGTTTGGGTAAAAATCACCACGTTTAGATCAAAGTCCGTCGACCCCTTTGCTTAATTGCCTCATTAAGACCCTTTGCTATGGGGTTCATAAATACGGGCCTGCTAGTTTCATTTGGGAATTACTCTGAAAGACAACCCTTAAACTAATCGCTTCCACATTTCCATAAAAGGTTCATCTGTTTTAAGTAGAAACAAAATGAGACTTTTTCTTCTTCATACTGAACATAATTTGCTTGTCTTTTTATCTTACAGTGTGATTTATCTTTTCATTAGAAATGGAGAGTATGGAAGAGGAGAGAGGAAGAGGCGAAAAGAGAGGGATTACTCCATCCAAAATCTGTCCACAAAAATAAGAACACGAAGTGAGGAATTTTTGTATGAAGGTCAATGTGAGTGTGTCAAATATGGTCAATAAAAATTTAAAAAATCGCTAATTTGCTAAGTGAGGCTTATTTGATCGAATAGAAGTTTCGTAATGGTTAAGTTGTTACAAATGCAGTGATATAAGTGGATGCACGTGGCATTTCGACAACTTTGGGGGGGGGACAACTTTATATCGGAGTTGTGCCCGTTGTTCCCGAGCATATCTCCCCTCTCATTGGCCAGAATGGTCCCACCTGTTCTCCCATACTTCCGCCTGCCTTCCAACTTCAGGACATGCGTTTCCATTGTTAGAGTGGTCAGTCTATGGTACGGTAGAGGTGCAGTCAAAGGTGTACGCTCCACTGTGGCAAGGTGCAAACCTCCAACAAACGCACCGTGGCAAGAGAACTGTTTAACACACCATTAACATCTTGTTACCTAAAACCAGCAAACAGATATAAAAAAACACTATTTTTTAAGGGGCCTTAGGTGTGGAGCCAGGTGACAGGAAAACCAGGTGACAGGAAAAGGTGTCACCAAAAAGAACCAACAAATCACATTACATGAGTAAAAATAACATGGCTATATACAGGGAGTACCAGTACCGAGTTGATGTGCAGGGGTACGAGGTAATTGAGGTAGCTATGTACATATAGGTAGGGGTAAAGTGACTAGGCAACAGGATAGATAATAGACAGTAGCAGCAGGCCGTACTCACCACTCTCTGTAGCGCCTTGCGGTCGGGTGCCTTGCAGTTGCCGTACCAGGCGGTTATGCAGCCAGTCAAGATGCTCTCAATGGTGCAGCTGTAGACAGGAAGATTGTACACAGCTGAACAGATTCCCCCTCCCCTTCTAAGAATGCCATATGAGCTTGACTGGCTTTTAAATTTAAATGTAGAAATGAGGTGTGCACTCCTAGTCAACATGCTTTTCCAATTTGGAGGGCGGCTTTACCGCGACAAGGGAGAGAGAGAGAGAGAGCAAAAAAGAAAAGCAGAAGACAGAACATTTGTTAGTGATCCAGTCCCACATACCATGTGGCTTCATTACCATCATGCAGAAAATAGGACTAAATCAGTTTGAATATAAAGATCGATTCAACAAATCTAAACTGAGTGGACAAAACATTAAGGACACCTGCTCTTTCCATGACAGACTGACCAGGAGAAAGCTCCCTTATGGAGGTCACTTGTTAACTCCACTTCAATCAGTGTAGATGAAGGGGAGGAGACAGGTTAAAGAAGGATTTCTAAGCCCTGAGTTGATTGAGACATGGATTATGTATGTGTGCCATTCAGAGGGTGTTTGGGCAAGAGAATAAATGTAAGTGCCTTTGAACGTTGTATGGTAGTAGGTGCCAGGCGCACCGGTTTGTGTCAAGAACTGCAACGCTGTTGGGTTTTTCCATGCTCAACAGTTTCCAGTGTGGAAACAACTGTGGGAAGCATTGGAGTCAACATGGGCCAGCATCCCTGTGGAACGCTTTCGACACCTTGCAAAGTCCATGCCCCGACGAACTGAGACTGTTGAGGGCAAAAGGGGGTGCAACTCAATATTAGGAAGGTGTTCCTAATGTTTTGTACACTCAGTGTATATCTTGACAGTTCTTTGCAGTTGGCTGATATGGCTTCTGTGGCAGTGTGTGTGTATGTGTTCATGCATGCGTACGTGTGTGTGATAGCGATCGGCGGCTTCTCAGTGACTGAGTATTATGGAGGACAGTCCTGAGTCAATGCTGGGAGGAGTGCACATAAGCAAGCTCCATTCAGATGTGAAGATGACTGATAATGCAGGAACAGCGGGACCCCTTGCTGAGCTCATTGGCCCCTAAGTGCTCCTTCGCTGAATGTGTCCCTTATCTTGCCCTGACAGCACTAATAGAATATGCATAGCTCTATTAACATACAAGATAATGGCCCCCTTGAGGGGAGTGGGGGGCAGTGACATAAAACTTTAAGTAGAAATCAAAACATGGGGAAAGAAAGGAGGATAAAGGAGTGTTGTCAGCCAGTGCAAACAGGGGCCAGGGGCCTTGGTCTTACACGCCCCTATATGCTCCAGGTGTCTGTGCATGGACACACCACCAACACTTCCACACACACATGGTCATGCACACAGTATGAAAACACATTATGCGCGCCTGCGCGCACACGCACACACACACGCACACGCACACGCACACACACACACGCACACACACACACACACACACACACACACACACACACACACACACACACACACACACACACACACACACACACACACACACACACACACACACACACACCCATCATCATCTTCCATACCCCAAGGGCATGAGAGAAAATGAAAGGGGATAGGATGCAGTAAATGCCATCGTGTCCCTCGAAAGGAGTGGGAATAACATTGTCTTTACGACAACAGAAACGCATTTGCAGACATTGTAAATGATTGTCTCGAGCAGAATGGCATGCGGTAGAAATGATGAGGAAGTTTGTAGATTTGAATTCGTCACGTGTTCTATTTGTTCTGGCTTTTCTGTACAATACTGTAAATTCCTCTGAAGGTGCATCACTTGGGCTGAGGCACTAGATCACCTACTGAGCAGCAAGGTAAAAATATGCTTCACTGTTCAGTGTCATATACAACTAAAGGAAGATTGGTCAACTTCAGAGTTGGACAACAGGTCGCAGACTCCAGTTGCAATTTGTCAATATTGCCCGGGAGACAATTTCATGGCAGCCATGTTCTTGACATCTGATGCCGATGGTCGGAGATCAACAGAATTATTCCTGGTTGAAACTACCAAACGGCTCAACTCTGTCTATTGTTCAGGGGCAGTCCAGACTGGCTAAATGAGGCTAATTGGGACTTTAAAGAGGATTGAAGTGGTAAAAATCTACCTCAGGCTGGCAAAAACACACACGCGCCAACTCCCTGGGCAGGCAGGGGAGGTACTGTGTGTGTCCAACAACAGAACAGCTCTCTGTATAAATCTGGAGGGTTGCACAAGCTTCATTTGACAGAGCGGTTTCGACCAGCCCTCTCGGCTTTGCTACATTTCCAAGCAAACCCAAATCAGATAAGTAACAGAAGGCCGTCCAGAAACGCACACAGCACATAAGAAAGCAATTTACTCCCAAACGACACACACAAAATAATACGAAGGGGAGCAAAAAACAAAAAAGGGGGGCGGTGAAAGTCCAATTTAGTCACGTCCGAGAGCCCCGGACCGGGCCGATTACTCCGAGGTCGACGGACAGATTTAGCCCGCTGCATTTCCACTTATTAACTTTTATTAAAGATATGTTAACCTTGGGGACGAGCCTGAGGAAGCCGTGTCGGAGGAGGTTAAGAATTAACGCCTGGAGGGCCAATGGTTTAAGGATGAAATTGCTCCCTTAGTTTTCTTTCTTGTGTGTGTCTTTTACAAGCCAGCTATAATAAGTGTGCAAAACAAAATCAACACTAATAAGGCAATAATAATAATAATTGCATCCTCCATTATAATTATGGTGATTATGGAGACCTCCTTGATATGCATTTCTGTCGATATGAGCCATATGTGAACACAAGCAATTATGCTAATCATTCCACGGCCAAGCGTGTAACGCTAAAGTGGAATAAAGTTCAGCTGCCTGAATAGGAAATACCATTGACATATGGATGGGGCAAGCTGGACCATTAGAGTTGGAAGATACTAAAAAGGGAACCAATAATTTGTGTAGGTCTTGGGAATGAGACGTTTTAGAGATGCTGACCATTGATTGACTGGATTAGCTCTGAAACTAAACATATTGATATTGCCTGCTTACGCGAGAAATGACTAATTCCCAATCACAAATATCTATACTGAACAAAGAATATAAAAACGCAACATGTAAAGTGTTGGTCCCATGTTTCATGAGCTGAAATAAAAGATACCAGAAATGTTCCATACGCAGAAATATCTTCATCTGACAGGCATATCAAGAAGCTGATTAAACAGCATGATGATTACACAGGTGCACCTTGTGCGGGGGACAATAAAAAGGCCACTCTAAAATGTGCAGTTTTGTCACATGACAATGCCACAGATGTCTCAAGTTGAGGAAGCGTGCAATTGGCATACTGACTGCAGGAATGTCCACCAGAGATGTTGCCGAATAATGTAATGTTAATTTCTCTACCATAAGCCGCCTCCAAAGTTGTTTCGAGAATTTACAGCATGTCCAACCGGCCTCACAACCGCAAACCACGTGTAATCACGCCCGTCCAGGACCTCCACATCTAGTTTCTTCACCTGCAGGATCGCCTGAGACCAGGCACCCGGACAGCTGATGAACCTGTGGGTTTGATCAACCAAAGAATTTCTGCATAAACTGTCAGAAACCATCTCAGGGAAGCTCATCTGCGTGCTCGTTGTCCTCAACAAGGTCTTGACCTGACTGCAGTTTGGCGTCGTAACTGACTTCAGAGGGAAAATGCTCTCCATCGATGGCCACTGGCACACTGGAGAAGTGTGCTCTTCACGGACGAACCCCTGTTTCAACTGTACCGGTCAGATGGCGTTGTGTAGACAGAGTGCCCCATGGTCAACGTTGTGAACAGAGTGCCCCGTGGTGGCGGTGAGGTTATGGTATGGGCAGGCATAAGCTACGGACAATGAACACAATTTAATTTTATTGATGGCAATTTGAATGCACAGAGATTCCGTGACGAGATCCTGAGGCCCATTCATCCGCCGCCATTCATTCGTGCCATTCATCCGCCGCCATCACCTCATGTTTCAGCATGATAATGCACTGCCCCATGTCGCAAGGATCTGTACACAATTCCTGGAAGCTGAAAATGTCCCAGTTATTTTATGGCCTGCATGCTCACCAGACATGTCGCCCATTGAGCATGTTCGGGATGCTCTGGATTAACTTGTACGACAATGTGTTCCAGTTCCCACTAATATCCAGGACTTCACACAACCATTGAAGTGGAGTGGAACAACATTCCATAGTCCACAATCAACAGCCTGATCAACTCTATGCAAAGGAGAGGTCGTGCTGCATGAGGCAAATGGTGGTCACACCAGATACTGACTGGTTTTCTGATCCACACCGCTGACTTGTTTTTAAGGTGTCTGTTACCAACAGATGCATATCTGTATTCCCAGTCATGTGAGATCCATAGATTAGGGCCTAATTAATTTATTTCAATTGACTGATTTCCTCATATGAACTGTAACTCAGTAAAATCTTTGAAATTGTTGTATGTTGCGTTTATATTTGTGTTCAGTGTGATATTACAAGGCTGACACAAAAATCAGATTTGGCACAACTTTTATGGGCTATTTTGGACCTTTAACAGCTCTGTGGTCTGACTCAAACAGACTAATAAAATATTGCCTGCATTGTAACCAAGGCAGACACTATTAAGAGCTATCAACTTCATCTCTAGCTGGGCGTCATTACTGAAAAAAAAAAGTAAACTGGTGGAGCAAAGGCATGCTATTGAAATGTGGTTTATTGACTGTGTTTATTGCATGGTGGCCAGTTTAACAGGCTGCCCTTGGACCATGTCTAGTCACGTACCAAATGGGATCGTTCCAGCACAGTCCAAGGCGCAGAATGACTAGGCTATAATTAAGCCATTAACAACTGCTCAAGATGGCTGAAATGACGGACTCTGCTTCGTGGATTTCAGCGATGATGACATAGAAGACACCGACCAGTAAAAAGTCCAGGTCTTGAACTTGAGCAATTGAGAGACTATTGAGTACCGCCTCCACAACATTAGCGTAAAATGGATTGGAATTGTACGGCTGCACTGTAAAAACGTCTCGAGGTTCCCTCTGGTCCATACACATGGTTTGGCAGGGTGACAAAACAAACTGGGCCCGGCACCAAACTCCAACGTCTATTTCATGGTGGCTTAGCACTTGCTCTTTCACCAGATTACAGTTGCAGTGCTTTAAGGGCCTTGTCCTTCATACTGATTTACCAAGTCAATGTCCAATCCGTTTGGCCAGATATCAATGGGTTAGAATACGAACCGGTATGAGAGAACGCGGGAATCAACGTCATTATCGTCACCGTGGACCAGGTGGCTCAGTCAGCCAGATACTATTTTTTATTTAACGCGACTGCAATTCATTTGGAAGGTGCGGCGTTAATGCAGAGAACGATCTGATGATTAGAACCATAAGTGCGACACGAGTGCGAGTTTGACTCTGGGAGAGTCGACTACGAAATGTGATATACATTGTGTGTGACTGCAAGTGTGTGTAGGCTTTCCTAGAGGCCTGAGCTGCAGCTCGCTCACGCACACACACACACGCACACTCAACACACACTAGGACCTGAGCCCAGGATTTCCTGGATTTCTCTCCGAGCCCCTCTCTCCCCCACACACTAGCACACGTACTCAGCACAGGGACAGGCAGAGGGATGAGGTGATACTCTGACTGGTCTATTTCCTGTACTGCACCACAGAGAAGCACAGTATGTGTATAACTGGAATTTAAAATCAACCCTGAGAAACTTACACTTGAGGAAAAAAATCATTATCGAACAAAAGCATGTTGTTTCAGCAGCAAGTGGCAGTGGGATTGCGTGAATCCTTACTGTGGATTTAATGCAGTGTGGGATTGATTGAATTCGACCCCATGTCTGTCTCTCTTTTCTCCCCTACAATAAGGTGTCCAAGGGGGACTCTGTCCTAGTTCCCTGCCGTGGCTCACTTAACCATGAGATTGAGAGGAGGGGTGTACACAGAAGGAACCGTTGTTGATTACTCATTACTTAACCTGTAATGTGTTCGGCCCCTTTGTCTGCATGTCCTGCTCCCCCCCCTCTCCCTTTTCTCCCCACTCTTCTAAATAAATGGAAAAATATTCGCTGCCCTGGGCTACTGGTGAACTTCTCACTCTCTGCATCCAATTTGGAGCAGCACCCCGTGATGTAAGCAGACCGTCCAGAACCAAAAGGAAGAATGGGGGCCAGGAAAGACAGAAAGAAAGAGAGGGAAAAGGAGAGCGAGAGGGGAAAAGAGGTTTGGGTATGGAGGTGAAGAAAATGGTAACCTTGAGACCTCCAAGGTCACAGTTCTTAACCCCGGTATTTAAAATCCAATAACACTTTATGAATGTTTTAGTTAGGAGTCATTAATGCAGGCAAGCATCCGTTTCCAAAAGAATACAAAATGAGATGCTGTTCCCTGCTCCTTTCCTCCCACTCCCTCTCGCGCTCTGCCTCCAGGCATCCATGTCCTGGTGTGTTGCGAGAGCTGTGGGCCCCAGGACTCAGGGCCGCAGTGCTAAGCCTCATCAATCTCCATTGAGCATCTGAACCAAGGCATATAGACGCAGCGGTGGTGGACACCACTCGGGCTCAAGTCTGGTCCTTCAAGCATTGCACTTATGAGCTCCTACTGACTTGAAGTTTCAAAAAAATCACAGCAATCGGTACGTTGTGCATGCTCGTCTTAACAGCCGTTCTGAAAATGTCAGAGGTCTGTCATTGCATTATGATTAATCAATGAACATGAATCAAGAAAAGCACAGCGACACAAACTGAAACTGTCAAGGTCAGCTGACCAATTCAGCCGTAGAAAAAAATCCCAACGGGCTTGAGTGCCATCGGCAAAGGTCTACATACTGCACAACTCAAGAGTGGATTAACAGGTATAGTTTTCAGATTGGGCAGCTTCTCAAGCATGACTCAATACAAAACCCGACACAGTCCACGAGCCTCATTCTCTGTTGAATTGGCCGAAATGAATCCACTATAATGCAGCAAGAAGAGGATAGGGAGAGTGAAAGAGAGGGCCAATGCACTGCTTAAATAACAAAACAGGGTTTCATACTCTCCCATTTGACCAACGATGGGAGCCGGTCACCGGAGAGAAAGGGGCCACGGGTGAAATGGGGAATAGAGGAGTCGTAGCGGTGATGATGATGGAGTGACTGCAAATATGACTCAAAACAAGTCATTTTGGAGATGGCGGGCTCAGTAAAGGCTGGCCTGTTAACTCGTGACCTTTTGAGCGTGACCCGTGGGGGCGGGGCTCCACCGTCGAGGACGGAGAGAGAGGGCTGTGCAGTGTCAGGTCCATTATGACCCGATAAAAACTCTTGCTGCTCTCTGGCGAGGGGCCATCCATCATCTGGGCCTCTCTAATCAGCATGTTTGTCACTGTAACTAAACAGTGGGCTGAGCCACGCCGCCACACTATTGGCTGTGACAGGGAGAAATAAATCTGCCGCTGGCCAATGGGCTGCGGGCAGCAGAGCGTGACAGGAAAGGTGACAGCCCTCTCCAGGTTCTTGACTAGCGGAGAGATTAGGGGAACTAGTGCAGACTTCGGGGCCAAGGAAGCATTTGAACAGTTTTACTGTTCTTCAGGCGGTAGTTGAGAGTAGAGCTAGGGCGGCAGCGGTGTGTAGGTGTGAAAGTGAGAACGCTTTGTCCCCCCCTGCACAAACAGGTTCATTTGTTCAGTTAAGAGAGACTCTGGTCTCTTTGTAACGGGGAACACATATGGGTTCTGTTCACTTTCCCACCGACATCTTACACTGACAATCCTCTCAGTGGACACAGGCCTCAGATATGATTAACCATTTTTTTATATTAAATAGTACGATTATAACTATGACTACAAATGATTCATTCCTTTTAAAAGAAGAGGATTTAAAAAAAATCTAACTTCTCTCTTAAGTTCTTATGAACATTTTGAGTATTTCAAGTTCTCTCCATTATTCTTCAACTAAATGTACTGTAACTCCAAGTCTTGTCCTAAAGAGAAAAGTCATTTGGGATAGAAATAAGCGTTGTATGGGGGCTGGTTTGGTTCTTGAGCTTGGTGGTGTTTTGTTTGCTTAAATCTCTGTGGGCTGCCTGGAGGCCAGGCGGTGAACAGAAGCTCAGAGCTGGAGCTGTTTGACCACTTGGCTGGGGAGCTTTTTCCACACAGGCTTCGGCAGCAGCTGTAGGCCAAACGACGACAATATTTCTGCAGAGGCGCTGTACATACACTCACATTCAGCGCTGAATACTCCCAGCACTTTCTCCTCTGCACAATGAGAAAATAAAAAAAATCCCTGCTAAATTTCAGGAAATCACAACTGGCACTGTTATTTTGAAGGTTTGATGACCTACATCATAACAGTGGACCTCCTCTCCTCTGGTCTTTGGCTGGGGGTGCTCGACAGTCCTGGATCACTCCCAAGCACTCCCTCTGCTTGCAGCCTTTACTTTACAACCCAGAACAGCCCTTTTCACAATCTGTCAAAGCCTTGTAGTTCTTAGCTTTTCAGCTCTGCTCCCCTACACACCACATGGAGAGTCAGAGGATGAATGCTAGGAGAGAAAAAACCAAGGAAGAGCTGAGGAGAATCTCATTTGGAGTTTCAATAGGCTATAGATTACAATTAAAACATTTATTTCAATTGACTCAATTTTTAACTTCTGTTATGTTAATCTACTCGGAGAATTAAGTTGAGTTAAAAATGTTTAACTAGTTAGATTAGACAATTCAAAAACGTAAAATGCTAAGTCAGCGATGTAACAGTGTGGGTGTAAATGGTTTTCTGACTTCCCCTAACTGACAACAAATACCACATCTCTCCAGTGTCAGCATACATCCTGTGCTAGTAAGAGTCTTGGAGACACTACACACAATGTACCGAGAACGGGCAGGACACATCCTTCACCTCTGCTCTATGTAAAAGCATACAAGACATGAGAACATTCCAGCTGTCTTATCAGCGTGGCAACATGTTCACCGAGACGGGGGACAGGGGACGGGGGACGGGGGACGGGGGAACTTATGGTTTAAGACCACATACTCCAGACCTCCACAACCTCCTTGTGTCAGTAGATAACAGTTTAATAAGAAGTCTGTTAGTTAGTTTTTTAAAAACCTGGTAGTAACCCTGGTAGTAACCCTGGTAGTAACCCTGGTAGTAACCCTGGTAGTAACCCTGGTAGTAACCCTGGTAGTAACCCTGGTAGTAGCCCTGCATCGCATTTCACACTCCGTGGGTCAGGGTGGAGGGGGAGAGGGATACATGCACTCATTTCTACAATGTAAAATGACACTATATCAAATCAAGCATTTCCATGTGTTGGCTGCTGCTGCACTGGGTTGTCCGACAGGCGAGCAACAGTCACCGTTTGGGGCGAGGAGGGCTTTCAGTGGGCTCTGGAGCCTCCTATTGAGACAGAAGGGTAAGTGCCTCAGCCCTGACTATCTGGAAGAGGACACTGCATGGAGGTCTCAGACAGGGTCAGAAATCTTTCAACAACAACTCCAGCAAGAGCTACATACATAGTATGACTAATTATTGTCTTGATCCAGAACATTTTATTACTGTATTACAGTCACCACTTGTGTACATTATTACAGTCACCACTTGTGTACATTGTACACTGTACACAAGTGGTGACTGTGGCTCTACAGGGCCAGCTAACCCCTCCCAGCCTCAACCCTCTGCTCTCACCAGCACTGAGGCGGCCACAGTTAATAAGGTATCTCAGCTAAGCTTCTGCAGACCCAGGGAGCAAGGGGGACTGTGGTGTGTGAGACCGACTAACTCTCTGCTGCTGAACTTTGACAGTTTAATGACTTCGACTTCACCATTATGCATGTGAATTCTTCACATAAATCTATAAGGGCACCGAGAGCTTGTCTGGGGGCCAGCTCTGATAATTGCACAGTGCACCGCAGTGTCAGGCTTTATGACATAAGAGGATGTTCCACTATGCAACGGAGCCACATTTTGGTCTGCCGTCAGGGATTATGATTATTATAAAAAGGTCAAAAACTACCAAACTGCCGCCCTCGAAAGTTCAACAGCTTCTGAAAAACATCCCCAAAAACATTTTGAAAATCCCAATTTCTCCAAGATGGCACAGCACAGTGGAGAGTTCTGCAGTAATGCAAACAGCGCTGCTTCCTCAGTCTTCTAAAATAAATCAAATTAGCCACTCTCCCCCGCAGGATGGGTCAGTGGCTCAGGCAGTGGCCTTTACTGGAAGCTCCCCTTTGCCAAACGTGTCTTTACAGACATAAATTAGCCCGGGAGTTCTTGGCTAAAACATGTCAGGGCTAAACGAAGATTGAGCGATGAGGTCGAACAGGGGAGAATCGGGACCAGGGGGACTGGCGGGAGTGAAAACCTCTCGTTTAAATCCCAACCCCCTCCTCTGAAACCTCCCCCCCCACACACAAAAAAATGTAAAGGGAAAAACCTCCAGTACATGAGTTGGCACCAGCTAGGAGTCAGGAAGTCCAGGAGACGCCTCTGCCTGCTCTAAGAGTGAAACCCAAAACCAGTGACATAGCCAATACATGTCATATTCTCCCAGTCATGAACAGTTTCTTTTTCAAGAAGGAATTTCAACCTAAAACCTGCTCTTCATAATTATCCTGATTTGTTTGAAAAAACAAGGTGGATAGTCCTGGTCCAATCACCAACAAGAGAGCACTGTTGTCTGGGGGAAAAAGATACATACACACACACACACACACACACACACACACACACACAAAAATAAAAAAGTGTTCAACAAGACTTCTTCACGTTCCTATCTTTCACGTTCCTAAAACAATGACGAAAACATATGTAGTCCATCTTCTGCACCGAGCCATAAAAGCAGACACAGTCACATACAGTATATTCAGTCTTTGCGTCTAAGGGTGCTTGGAGAAGCTCCAGGTGCAGTTCTTTATCTAAAACCCCAGTCATTGGAAAAGGCTTCAGTCCAAATGCTCCCTGCTTTAGGCAGGTTTTTATAAAAGGAACAACAAGAAACTCTCCATCTTAAAGCTGGACAATCTCCCAGAGCTGTGTTGAAACAGATTGTAGGAAACATGTTTAAACTGGTACAACTGAAAGGTTTAAATTGTCTATAAAATCTGATTCCTCCCTTTATTTTGATTTTTTTTAACACACAAGCAAAAGTGGCCTTTTTTCTGCCAAAGAATCACTGATACTTTGTCAAGCTGCCAATAATTACCTGCTTCGTATGGTGTAAATGGAATGCATAAGTAAGTAAAAGTAATTCCCAGACCAGCTTGATTCAAATTTTTCACATAGATTGTGGAGTCCATTGTAAACCCAATACCCAATAACAGTGCAACAGTGAGTAGGCCTACACCTACATATGGCTTTTCATCAAAAAACTAATTGAAAAGACGTGGCTTTAGCCATGTCATTTTTTTTAGCATAATTCTTTCGATTAATGAATTAGTGGCGCGGGTCAACTGTTTGTTCACCAGCACCCGCCCGCAATTGCTAATGACACATCCACAAGCGCCTGACTATACGGGATAAAGTGAAAATGAGGCCCGCACCAGACCCTAACCCGCTAATATAGAAAATGCACTGTGGTCAGAGACAACGAAAACAAATTGACAGGGGGTGGAGGATTTGTTTTGGCCTCATTTAGATATGTTTCAGTTTATCATTTCAGACATTTTGATAGGCTATTTGTTAGTCAACATGTCTATAAGGAAATAGAACGCTGTGAAAACGACCCAACATGTTTCCCGTAAAATGTCACTTTGGCTCGGACTGCGTATTGCACGTGGTTGAAATACCATCAGCTTTTATGATGTTGATGAAGATAGCACCTCTACAGATGGTATCTAACTGCCATTTGCATTCTCTCAAGATGCTGAAAGAAAGCAATCATATTTCTCCACTACAGTTCCCGAGTAAAAATGTAGCTCACAATTGGTGTATCATTTTACTGCAAGAACTGCTTAATTCTGCAGGAGTTAATATTAAGGCTATGTGAGAGGTTATAGACCTACAGTCAGTGTCCACATTTCACTTTCCATTTAAGCTATCTGAACAGTAGGCTACAGTTCCCTTGACGTGCCATAGGTCTATTTGAAGTCCCCGTCTTGTGACTGTTGAATTTGGATAGCATCCTCACAATCACACATAACACAGCCAGCACTGCTATAATCCTATTTTACCACTTCATGAACTCTTTCCCAAACATGACTTTTCTGGCCCTTCCTTCGCTTTAATTTTCAACTCTACATTTCACAGCTTTTCTCTTATTGAATTAAAAGCCGACATTGTTGTTTTTTCTTCTGTGGATCGACATTAACTTGTTCTGCCCGTTCCCAAAAGCATTTGGCGATTGGCTTGTAGGCTATTTGGCACGCGTACAGTTAGACCCTAAAGTTTAGGCTTACACACCAATGCCAGATAGCCTAAAACAATGAAAGAAAAAGCTCAATTAGACTATAGATATAAATTGCACTAGAATGATACATTTTTAAAACGATCCTTTTCTCTTTAGTCAACCCACCCACCAACACCACACCCTTCATCCCATAATACTTAATGACCCTAAAACCGTCCGCCCCATAGATAGAACCGGGAGGACTGCAGGTTATGAATAACCTGCACATCACTAGAATGAATGGTTAGGTCCCCCCCCCCCATTCATGTAATCCCCTAATAAAAAAATAAAAAACATATGGTCTAACAGTGCAGTGGGTCTGACAAGAGTTTTAAACCCGATCTCAATCTGGTTTTGGCCTATTTCAAGAACGAATGGAAATTGGAAAATGGAAGGTAGTGGTATAGGGTCAAATTATGCAAAGGAGGGGGATCACAGATTGAAATGATGCAATGCACTTAATAGTTGTCACTGCTGTTAGATGTAAAAATGCTTTAACTTTACAGTGAACCCTCACAGAAAGGCAATATTTCTACAGAAACATTCTTTACTTTGTTTCTGTTAAATATTAGGTATAATTAGCCATTTTCTTCCACTATTATATTTAAAAATGTACAATGCAAAAGCATTAAACCATAATATATTTTTTTTTTTAAAAGGTACAAAACTCTAACATTCAGTTTAGCCGTAATTTACCAACCTCATCCCATGTTTAATTGTCTGAAGTGTGAAAGTAAACAACTATGTCCATATACAGTGCACTAAGAAAATATTCATACCCCTCGACTTACTCCACATTTTGTTGTGTTACAGCCTGAATTCAAAATAGATTAAATAGATTTATTTTCCTCACCCATCTACACACAATACCCCATAATGACAAAGTGAAAACATGTTTGAAAATTGTTAGCAAATGTACCAGTGGCATGTATTCATGGATGCCAAGGGAAGTCAGACTCCCCCCTCCCCCAGAAAAACTACAATTATCTTTGTGTTTTATCATTTTCCTTCAAGTCGCAAGAGGCTGAATGTATCTCACCAGAGAAAGTATCCGAGCGAGCGAGACAGCGCTCCTCTGTCTCAGTATGTTTAGGTCATCTATCTGATGCATTCCCTGAATGCAAGGGAAGCCAGCGAGCACTCGGCTTCCTTTGATAGAAAAAAATTGAATAATAGCTTAGCTCAACGCTGATTGGTTGAGTAAGCTCAACTGTGAATGGTCCTGGCGCACCAACAAAAAAAAGTCCAGGTTGGGTTTTGGCTTCACACCAATCACAAGCCAAACATCATGTACAGAAAAAAAT
This sequence comes from Salvelinus alpinus, assembly GCF_045679555.1. NCBI lineage: Eukaryota > Metazoa > Chordata > Actinopteri > Salmoniformes > Salmonidae > Salvelinus > Salvelinus alpinus. Next base: position 10,621,695 of record NC_092113.1, read on the forward strand.
GAATTGTTGCATCTCGTTATGGCGTTGTCCTCTACTGGCTAGCTAGCTAGCTAAAATCGTCCCTTTCCTAAATTAGCCATGGATGGAGATAGGGATTTGGACTTGTGGTTTCTACTTAATTCTCCGTACTGGCAAATGATTGTAACGGCTATTCTGATCCAACCATTAATTCATACATTGTGCCCCTGGCCTGAGAGGATGGAAGTTCAATATGTAGCTCGATGTAGTAGGATAATGTTAACTACAGTAGCTGGCCTGGAGCATCATTGCCCATGAAAGGAAGTTATGCTAGCAAGCATTTTAGCCAGGTAGCCTATGAAAGAGCAAATGATGGCATTTGCATTTCTGGGTAAGTCCCCCCAAAAATATATACTTGCACGCATCCACACACAGAAATCAGTACCATGGACAGCCATATCATATTAATCTTAATTGATTGGACTAAATTGTTATCATAGTTGTCACTGTCTGCACCGGTCTATATAAGGTCCCACAGTTGACAGTGCATGTCAGAGCAGAAACTATACCATGAAGTCCAAGGAACTGTCTGTAGATCTCAGAGAATTGTGATATCTGGGGAAGTGTATATAACAATTTCTAGAGTGTTGAAAGTTTCCAAGAGCACAATGTTATCCACCATTGGGAAATGGAAAAAATATGGAACTACCCAGACTCGGCCTGGAGCTGGCAGTCCGACCAAACTGAGCAACCGGGCAAGAAGGACCTTAGTCAGGGAGGTGACCAAGAACCCAATGACCACTGACAGAACTACAGAGTTCCTTGGCTAAGATTAGAGAACCTGCCCGAAGAACAACAGTCTCTACAGCACTCAACCAATCTGGGCTTTATGGGAGAGGGGCCAGACAGAAGCCACTCCAGAGAAAAAGACACGACAGCACACCTGGAGTTTGCAAAAAGGCATGTGAAAGACATAGCATAAGGCAAAAGATTCTGTGGTCTGATGAGACCAGAAAACCAGGCACAGCTCATCACCCATCTAACACCATCCCTACTGTGAAGCATGGTGGTGGCAGCATCAAGCTATGGGGATGCTTTTCAAAGGCAGGGACTGAGCGACTGGTAAGGATAGAGTGAACAATGAATGGAGCCAAATGCTTGATGAGAACCTGTTTCAGAGTACAAACGGCCTTAGACTGGGCTGGAGAGTTATGTTCCAAAAGCACAATGACCCCAAACATACAGCCAAAGCAACACTGGAATGGCTTCAGAACAAGAATGTGAAAGTCCTTGAAAGTCCTTGAAAGTCCTTGAAAGTCCCAGACAAAGCCCAGACTTGAATCCCATTGAAAATCCGAGGAAAGACTTGAAGATTGCTGTTCACCGCCGTTCCCCATCCAACTTAACAGAGCTGCAAGGAAGAATGGGAGAAAATCCCCAAATCCAGAGGTGCAAAGCTGATACAGACGTACCAAAGACAACTCAAAGCTGTAATCGCCACCAAACGTGTTCTGAAAAAGTTGACTCAGGGGTGTGAATACTTATGTAAATGAGATATCAGGATTTAATTCTCAATACATTTGGAAAAACGTCTAAAAACATGTTTTCACTTTGTCATTATTGGGTATTGTGTGTAGATGGTTGAGAAACAAATATAAAATGTAATACATTTGGAACAAGTCAAGGAGTATGAATACTTTCCGAAGGCACCATACAAATGCACAACAAAAAAATAAAAAAAATAAAAGGGGATTGTGCCTTAAATTCTCAATTCATGGTACACACCAACTTGGTGACGCTTAGAGAAAAAAAAAACCTTTCTCCGTGTTTGTTCTGTGTGCAAAAACCCTGAGGTATTAGGGTGCACTAATCTTTAAAAGGTTAATTTATTCATAGAGATTTTGACAGAGATGTATGGCCAAGCCAACATCTCAGGCAGCTCTTCCCAGAGGGAGACGGCTGGTGCGAAGAACAGAAGGGGGAAAGGGAGGAGGGAGAGGGAGAGTGGTAGAGAGGGAGGGAGGGAGAGATGGAGTGCAAGAAAGAGAGAGAAAGTATAGGGAGTCAACATTCTATAAACACAAAGACATAATTACCTCATAGGGGTTGGCAATGACTCTGCCCTTTCACCCAGTACACTTACAACACCATACTTCTTATTTTAGCTCGGGGAGTGTAGGGGGTGACTTGAACATACATACAGTAAATTACATTTGGTACTGATAACTGTAGTGTAAAAATGTAATACAGTGTCAATATGACAGATGTCAGTGTGTTGCAGAGTGTAATATCGTACATGCCTTTACTTTGATCCAACAAAATAAACTGAGGGCCGAGCATGTCCCCATTCTCATCGACAGGGCTGTAGTGGAGCAGGTTGAGAGATTCAAGTTCCTTGGTGTCCACATCACCAACAAACTAGAATGGTCCAAACACATCAAGACAGTCGTGAAGAGGGCACGACAAAGCCTATTCCCCTTCAGGAGACTGAAAAGATTTGGCATGTGTCCTCAGATCCTCAAAAGGTTCTACAGCTGCACCATCGAGAGCATCCTGACTGGGTGCATCACCGCCTGGTATGGCAACTGCTCGGCCTCCGACCGCAAGGCACTACAGAGGGTAGTGTGTACGGCCCAGTACATCACTGGGGCCAAGGTTCCTGTCATCCAGGACCTCTATACCATGCGGTGTCAGAGGAAGGCCCTAATAATTGTCAAAGACTCCAGGCTATTTTCATTGTCCCCCCCTTTTTATGCGGCTGCTACTCTGTTTATTATCTATGCATAGTCACTTTAACTCTACCTACATTTAACCTCAACTAACCTGTGCCCCCACATTGACTTTGTATATAGCCTTGCTACTGTTATTTTACTACTGCTCATAAAATATTTTTTTACTTATCTATTTTTTACTTAGCACTTATATTTCTTAAAACTGCATTGTTCGATAAGGGCTTGTAAGTAAGCATTTCACTGTAAGGTCCACACCTGTTGTATTCGGCGCATGTGACAAATCAAATTTGATGATAACATTTCTGTTCAATGGGTCTTTCCAGGTAATGATAGACACCCATTGATTCTTGAAGAATGTAACTTATGTACATTTAAGTTATTTAGCAGATGTTCTTGTACAGAGCAGCTTACATTAAGGCAGTGCATTCACGGCTGTTTCGCAACACAATCATTGCTTAATACATCAACTATTATGTAGTGCATAGACTGTCATATTTGTCCAAGTTTGAGAGTGGTTACATTTCCCCAGCCCCATCCCTCGGCTAACCAAAGTGGCAGGGTCAGGCTGTTGAATCGACAGATTGTGCCTTTATTAACATGTCATCTACGTTTAAAGAAATTAGGTTTAGGGCAAATATGACCATTAAATATGGGCTTTTAAATACCCAAACCCATATTTAGAGAATGGGCTTTTGTAAGTTTATGACCTTTCGAAAATGAGGTAATACACAACATGCCTACCTGTGTCAGTGTATAAACTCGGGGTCCACTACAGGAATTAAGCCACATGCATACAATAACCCCACGGTTTAAGCTAAATGACGCTGAAAGCATAACAGTGAGATTTCTCTATTTTTAATGGATAGGTTTTTTTTTTAAATGTAAAAATAAAACAGCGAAGTCTAAACAATTAGGTATTTTGCTTCGCTGACCAACAAGAACCTAAACACCGGAGGGGTCCGCGTAGTGGCATGTACAAAATGTCCCCCACTGGATATGTCTGGGCAGAATGAAGTGATTCTTTGTGAAGCTGGGTTTACGCCATCCATAGGAGGGTTCCATACATATCAATCATCCATGTGAGACGCTATAACCGATGATCTGTTGCTGCGACTGACTCGCTAGGTAACACACGATTTAATTTGTCCCATGTTTTGTTTTTTTCGTGTGTAAAAAAAAAAAAGGCCACGCATCACTTCCCATGGCCACATTCAACATTGAAATGTTTACCCAGGCCCTGCATTCTCTGGCTACGTTGTTCCAACTGCTTTGGTTTAAAGCAGGGTGGGGTCATCATCATACCCAATTATTTTACTTTTTGAATGAATGACCCGTCTTGTACAACTACTACAGTAAATGGTTCTGTTCCAGAAGTTAATGAGGAACGTAAACTATTGTGGTACAAATGTCAACGTAAAAGGTGTCATACGGCAGACACCTAAAGTGTGAACATACGACAGATGTACAGGACATTCTGATCTTTTGGAGTCTCCCTAGCACTAGAGGTAGAGATTGTACATTGGTCAGCTTGCCTGTAACATGCCTAAGTGACATTAGTGAAATGTTCCATTGGCTCCAACCCACGTTCGTTCTATTCTTGGTTTTCAGATTGAAAACGGCATCATAAGGCTGGCATGGAAACCCAGCACAAATGTGAATGTGCCATCACTGATTATGTTTAAGTGGGCCATGTGAAGCCACACTGACACAAGCTCGTATCCATTAGTCCTAGCCTCCCCCTCCACCTGCTCCAAAAGCATACAGAGCCTTTTATAAAGGCACGCTCTTTAAATGGATATGTTTTTGGCCTCACAACTTCCTTCCACTCACTTGCCATCAGTCTGGTGCGGTGGTTGTCAGGTAGGGGGGGGCGACATGCCCTCCCTCTTTCACCTCTCACTCCTCTCTCCAATCTTTGGCCAGGTTTCCCCTTCTCCAAAAACCTCCCTTGCCCTGGGCGCATCTAATTGAAAGCCATCTCTGGGCTGAGAGAGTTCCGTTTCTTCTTTAATCCTTCCACTGGGGGAGGCTCACATGGTCTCAATTACCCCAGCACACTGGTTCTCCTCCGCAGTACCCTCTCCCTCTCTCCCCTCCTGCTCCAGCCTGCTGCTCTGCCAGCTAGCGCACCGGCCTGGGCCCTTTTTCAGCAGTTTATGTTATTAACCGCACGCTGCCTAGTTCCTGTCCGTCACGGGGGCCTGGAGATGTTATCGCCACCATATACAGTTACCTCCAAAATATTCCAGAAATTAGATTGGGATTGGCAATTCGGAATATGGAAGTGGGGTTTGGGGCAGCAGGGGTGGAGGGGGGCTGGTTTGAGGAGGGAGGCTGCAGTGCGGTGTAAGTAATAGCAGGAGAGGATCTCTCGTGTTTAGGTTGGACGGAGAACCGGCTGGGAGGTATGTCACTGGCAAAATGAAGGAGAAACACACGAGAGGGAGAAAGCGCTTAAGGGCTTTGGGACGAGAGGGAGAAGAGACCCAAATCCATTTTCTATTTGGATAGAGATTCCTTCTGGTGGGGATTTGAATATCTGGATTCCAAAGACGGAGCGGGCAGGGGTCGGACATCGGGATATATCGCCGGTGATAGCCGTGCATTCCCCTTGTAATGAAACAAGGCTGTGACTTTTCAACCCCCGGCCAGCCCCTGTCAATCCCCAGAGCATGGCTAAAGGTCCTGAGCTGAGACAGCCATCTGAGATTGGATTAGTAGGAACCTGTGAGGTCTCCAAACAATGGGCTCTCAGATGATCTGAACAACACAAACAGACCGTCTAAGTCAAAGAGCTTCAAAATGCACAGTGATAACCAAACATTCATTAGGGATGGAGAGTATTCTGTCAGGCTAGATCACAGATAACACACACACACACACACACACACACCTACCTTTGACTGAGTTTCAACTAGTCTGTTCCTAGACCTAGCCTCATCCTATACTGTTTTACCTCATTTCTACCAGCATGTCACATGTGTAACCAGAGGGGGGGAAAAAACACACACAAAAATTAAAATAAGCTCTAGACCACCTTCACTCCACACACAGAGACGCAAACAAAGCTCTCCCTCGCCCTCCATTTGGCAAATCTGACCATAATTCTATCCTCCTGATTCAGATGACGCAGATGCTACGCTACAGGACTGTTTTGCTAGCACAGACTGGAATATTTTCCGGGATTCATCCAATGGCATTGAGGACGTATACCACCTCAGTCACCGGCTTCATCAATAAGTGCATCGACGACGTCGTCCTGACAGTGACTGTATTTACATATTGAAACCAGAAGGCATGGATGAGAGGAAACATCCACACCGAGCTAAAGGCTAGAGCTGCCGCTTTCAAGGAGCAGGACACTAATCTGGAAGTTTATATGAAATCCCGCTATGCCCTCAGACGAACCATCAAACAGGCAAAGCGTCAATACCGGACTAAGATTGAATCCTACTACAGCGGCTCTGACGCTCGTCGGATGTGGCAGGGCTTGCAATCTATTACGGACTACAAAGGTAAACGCAACCGCAAGCTGCCCAGTGACGTGAGCCTACCAGACGGGCCAAATGCCTTTTTATTTTTTTTAATTAATCAACTTTATTTAACTATTAAAGTCAGTTAAGAACAAATTCTTATTTACAATGACGGCCTACCAAAAGGCAAAAGGCTCCTGCGGGGACGGGGGCTGGGATAAACAAAAAAAGAATAAAGGACAAAACACACATCACGACAAGAGACAACATAACACTATATAAAAGAGAGACATAAGACAACAACATAGCAAGGCAGCAGCACATGACAACAGAGCATGGTAGCAACACAACATAACAACATGGTAGCAACACAACATGGCAGCAGCACAACATGGTAGCAGCACAAAACATGGTAGAAACATAATTGGGCACAAACAACAGCACAAAGGGAAAGAAGCTAGAGACAACAATACATCACACAAAGCAGCCACAACTGTCAGTAAGAGTGTCCATGATTGAGTCTTTGAATGAAGAGACTGAGATAAAATTGTCCAGTTTGAGTGTTTGTAGCAGCTTGTTTGTTGCAGCAAACTGGGATGTGTGTGCTTTGGGTACCTTTAAGACTTTTATGCTCACCTCGAGACAAGCAATACTGAAGCATGCACAAGAGCACCAGCTGTTCCGGATGACTGTGTGATCACGCTCTCCATAGTCGATGTGAGCAAGATCTTTAAAACAGGTCAACATTCACAAAGCCACAGGGCCAGATGGATTACTAGGATGTGTACTCAAAGCATGCGCAGACCAAATGGCAAGTGTCTTTACTGACATTTTCAACCTCTCCCTGACCAAGTCTGTAACACCTACATGTTTCAAACAGACCACCATACTCCCTGTGCCCAAGAAAGTGAAGGTAACCTGCCTAAATGATTACCGCCCCATAGCACTCATGTCAGTAGCCATGAAGTGCTTTGAAAGGTTAGTTATGGCTCGCATCAACACCATCATGCCGAAAACCCTAGACCCACTCCAATTCACATACTGCCCCATCAGAACCACAGATGACACACTTTCCCACCTGGACAAAAGGAACACCTATGTGAGAATGCTGTTCATTGACTACAGCCCAGCGTTCAACACCATAGTTTCCACAAAGCTCATCACTAAGCTAAGGACCCTGGGACTAAACACCTCCCTCCGCAACTGGATCCTGGACTTCCTGTCGGGCCGCCTCCAGGTGGTGAGGGTAGGTAACAACACATCTGCCACACTGATCTTCAACACTGGGGCCCCTCAGGGGTGAGTGCTTAGTCCCCTCCTGTACTCCCTGTTCACCCAGGACTGCGTGGCCAAGCACGACTCCAACACCATCATTAAGTTTGCTGACGACACAACAGTGGTAGGCCTGATCACTGACAACGATGAGACAGCCTATAGGGAGGAGGTCAGACTGCCACGACAACAACCTCTCCCTCAATGTGAGCAAGACAAAGGAGCTGATCGTGGACTATAGGAAAAGGAGGGCTGAACAGGCCCCCATTAACATAGACGGGGCTGAAGTGGAGTGGGTTGAGATTTTCAAGTTCCTTGGTGTCTACTGTACATCACTAACAAACTGTTATGGTCCAAACACACCAAGACAGTTGTGAAGAGGGCACGACAACACAAAAAGATTTGTCATGGGTCCCAGAGGAAGAATCCAGTCACGCAAGTCATAGACTGTTCTCTCTGCTACCGCACGGCAAGCGGTACCGGAGCACCAAGTCTAGGACCCCCAAGCCATATGACTGCTGAACAATTATTCAAATGGACACCCGGACTATTTACATTGACAAACCCACTCCCCCCTCTTTGTTTTTACACTGCTGCTTCTCACTGTTTATTATCTATGCATAGTCACTTTACAAATTAACTCAACTAACCTGTACCCCCCGCACATTGACTCGGTACCCCCTGTAAATAGCCTAGTTATTGTTATGTAATTCTCGTGTTACTTTTTGATTATTATTACTATATATATTTTTTACTTTAGTTCATTTAGTAAATATTTTCTTAACTATTTCTTGAACTGCATTGTTGGTTAAGGGCTCGTAAGTAAGCATTTCACGGTAATACAACACCTGTTGTATTCGCGCATGTGACGAATACAATTTGATTGGATTTTTGAATTGGCTCCAGCACATATAGTACAGGACTAGTGGACCTGCATGTTCTTCCTAGATGGATATCAGTGATGAGGATATCACACAACTCAAGCCAACGTTTCCAAGAGTGTTTATTTGGAGGTTGATTCCAGTATCAGATTTTTCTAAACAGGGACCAGAGCTGTAGAACTATCGTTCAGACCACACAAGATAAAGATATGTTTACTGCACACACATCTACCGTACATATCAAGGTCATCTTCTGTCAAAACACTGCTGAACTCCATAACACAAGTTCAAATTAAACCTGAATTTTCATTGTCATTCCCAGATGCTAAAGTGTCACAGAATTGGTTTAGGGCTGGAATTAGATTGTTGTCAAAGCTGGAGTACAGACACCTGCACTACTGCAAGAATCTCAATACCAATCCCCAAGGATTGGTGCAGGTGTTAATTGGTGCGGGGGGGGTCATTAACAATCCTGTAACTATCCAGTATCCACAAGCAAATAATCGGACATCCAAACAAAAATACCGGTAGACACTCCCTCTCTCCCCATAACACAGTGTATACATGCACTGGAAGACCTACCCTTGTCTCCCCTCCTCCTCAGAGGTGCACTGCCATGTCAAAGAAGAGGAAGCTCAGTGATTTCTGTCGTCGTTATTTTGCAGGCAGGCCTGTTGGGGTGGTGCCCTCTGAGAACAGATAGAGCTCAGAGAGCCTGTTTCACTGTGGAGAGAGAGAGGGGGGGGGGGGAACGAGGAAATGAGAAACTGTTTAGTCCCCTGCTCAAGCGAAAGCAGGCAGGCAGGCAGCTCAACTAAGGTAAACACAAGTGGGCCGCAAAAAGGGGGTCAGGGGTTCAGCCGCCGCCCGGGGCCAGACTGATCTAAATTCTGTTACCTGCTTGACTGTAACTCCATGCATGACTAATGTGGCGCGCTGTCCCTTTAATTAGGGCTGACCTCCTGTAGAGTCACTGGCGTTTTACAGCCGGGCATCTTGAGAACAGGGGCCGCTTCGAATTTACCCAACACTTGGATTTAAGTTGTTCATCTGCATATTGTGCATCTACCTGGTCAGGCAACCCTCTGTGAGGGGAATCATTGTAAAAACCCTTTATTTGACTGAGCACATCATGGAACAGCAGCTAACCATTCGCTTTTAGGGATTTCTCAGCACGTCACTTTTACGAGGAAAAAGAGCACAAGCAGAATTGTGCTGGTTGTTAAGACAGCGGCCGTTAAGCACAAGCAGCAGCTCTGCTAATAATCCGCAATTCTGGTGACCTGGTAATGGCACAGCTTATGAGACAGGGAGAGAGGAGATCGGGATCACTCTTCAGGCCAAGACAGCCTACAACAGCTAAGATGGTATGACCACTGAGAAACTTTGAGAGGATGGGTGGAATAGCTGAACTAAATGAAGGACATTTAAAATGAACTTACATTAAGATTCTGATCAATAAATTCCAGTTTAATCTACTAACATCCAACATTATTGAATAGGTCAAATATTCAGGCCTCCGTAAATTGCCTACATATACTTTATGTGAACAGTAAGAAGACAAAAAAAAAAAAGAGGTAGGAATTTAAAATAAAAAAATTAGCATTTAGGCTAATTGCCTCTGACCTCAGATCTGAACAGGGGAAGTGAGCGGGAACAGGGGATGTCAAGCAGTGAAGCTCGTGCTTCAACAGAAACTGCAGGCTTGTTCCCAGAGGACAGATGACTACCTCTACATAATATACCTTGCCCTGTTGATCCCAAGCACTTAGGAATTTTGTCTAGTCTCAAACCAGGCCATTTAAAACTGTTACAAGTGATGGGTGATGCCCTATATACACTTTTGTTGTGTTAACTTTGACTTTAAAAACGGCTAGTGCATGATTTTCTATGCATTGGTCAAATCAATATGCCAGCTGACATTGACGATTTGCTTAAAAAGTTGTACATTGAAGCCAAATTATCTTGCCCACTTCAATTCTTTCTGTTGGTCAAATGGACTGTTGTCGAATGGTATTTTGGTGAATTACAGGAAGTGTTTTGATTTGGCTTGAGCTGGGAAGTGCATCAGGGAATACAAAAGGTCACAAGGTCGTTTACACTACGAGATGTAATGTGGCATTGAGATCGTCGCTTGTAAATCGACACGATTTGATTTGCCACATTTGGCCAGACCAAGGGGCATGGCCTTGCTGCGTGTGCATGTGAAAAGTTTACATGCATCATTACATTGGTTTCACTGGAAATAACATTACGTGTTCATGTACAAGAGACGCATCTGCAGCACCAGCAACACTTTCTGAGGTTTACAGCCTCAGAAAATAGGACAGTCTAGGAAGTGTTCCATTCTGTTAATAATCCAAACTCATCGTGGTAAAAATGGCAGGCTTCTGTTAAAAAATAATATATATTTTACAACGTCAAAACATTCAGCGGTAAACGACATGTTCAACTGTGGTTCAAATGCATTGAGCCAAATGTGCTTTTTGTCTGCACATCATTGATGGTGAGACAACCGGGTCTTCATTTTGGTTTCCTGATCCACATGAAATGCACAACGTCTAACAAGAGTGTGGCACTGGAGTCAGAGAGCGCCACAGTCCCAGACAGGACAACAGCTCCCCCCTGCTCTGTGGAGTATACTGCAGGGGCCTGCCTGCGTCTGTCCGTCTGTCCTCCACTCTGGAACATGTGGTTTTGGTTACAGAATGTTTTACTGCTGAACAATGTGTCTGCCTTGGAGCTCGGCACACCGCATAAAGGGCACTTTGTCCCTGGTGCCCACACGGGAAGAAGTCCGCCCCATCACACACACACTGGGCCATGATGACATCAGCAGCCCGTGCTGGCGAGGCCCACGACGATAAAGCCTTTTTCACCCGCCTATCAGAGTGAGTGTGTTAGTGCCGTGCCCCTCGTATTCCCATAATTCCTCCCCTTTTTCCTTTGTCTGACTGACGTCTGTGTGCTGATGTGTCCATTTCCAGTGAGGTGATGTTAAGGGAAGTGTGTCTGCTGCTGCCCCTGCTGCACCAGGTAATGGTTGTAAAAAGGACTGAGCACAAGCTACCAAACCCCTGCTCTATGACAGATGGATCATTGGATCAAAGTGAGAACAGCAGAATGCTGCGGAGAGCCAAGTGCTCCGGACTGAAACGAATAAAGATCAGACGTACTGAGCGGTAGGGTCGTATAAAAAAATAATGAAACAAGAACTTTAAAAAATTGAATTACATATGCGCATGTAAAAGCCAAATAAAACTACAAGGGGAATGACAAATTACCAAATTATAACAATGGGATCGCAACAGCCAATATACTGCGAGAAAAACGGCACAACTTCAAGAGACAAGTATTCAATGTGACCAGCAAAACATGACCAACGTGGCTCCATTCATTCAAAAAGGTGTAAAGTGAATGAGCTGATGATGATGAGAGCAGGTGACTAGCACACCCAGGGGTGCAGGGGGAAAGGGGGCCAGGCCTGGCACGACGTCACTCCTGTCATGTTTCTCAGCACCTCTCCATGGCTCAAAAAGAATCATTCACATGCATTGACACAGCTGCTGTAACGGCTAGTGATGCACAGGTTGACTCGTAACCCACCGTCCACCCGGTTATATCGGCGGGGAGGGCATGTTTAGGGCCATGAAATATTGTGTGGGTGGCTACCTGGCATTAGTGCGTAAATCTAAGCTTTAGGGTTTAACAGCTGATTCAGATAATCAAAGCTTGGTGATTAGTTGATTATTTGAATCAGCTGTGTGGTGCTAAGGCAATAACCAAAACGTGCACCCCTTGAGGTCCCCAGGACCGAGTTTGGGGAAACCCTGGCCTAACTGTAGCCTACGCTCGCCAAATAGCCTACACGCCAATCGCCAAACGCTTTTGGGAACAGGCAGAAGAAGTTTACGTTGATCCACGGAGGCAAAAAGGGCAACATCAGAGTTTAATTCAATAAGAGAAAAGCTGTGAAATGTAGAGTTGAAAATTAAAGAGAAGGAAGGGCCAGAAAAGTAATGTTTGGGAAAGAGTTCATGAAGTGGTAAAATAGGATTATAGCAGTGCTGGCTGTGTTATGTGTGATTGTGAGGATGCTATCCAAATTCAACAGTCACAAGACGGGAAATTCAAATAGACCTATGGCACGTCAAGGGAACTGTAGCCTACTGTTCAGATAGCTTAAATGGAAAGTGAAATCTGGACACTGACTGTAGGTCTATAACCTCTCACATAGCCTTAATATTAACTCCTGCAGAATTAAGCAGTTCTTGCAGTAAAATGATACACCAATTGTGAGCTACATTTTTACTCGGGAACTGTAGTGGAGAAATATGATTGCTTTCTTTCAGCATCTTGAGAGAATGCAAATGGCAGTTAGATACCATCTGTAGAGGTTCCATCTTCATCAACATCATAAAAGCTGATAGTATTTCAACCAGCATTCATTGAAGCATTCCTACTGATTTATGATATTCTGGTGAGTAAGGGTTTATTTTGTCTTCTAGGGCAACATCAAATCAAATTTGTTTTGTCACATGCGCCGAATACAACAGGTTTAGACCTTACTGTGAAATGCTTACTTACAAGCCCTTAACCAACAATGCAGTTAAGAAAAAAAGTGTTAAGAAAGTATTTACTAAAATAAACTGAAGTGAAAAATAGATCGAATTTTTGCTACTTCTTATCTAAAATCACTCCCTAAAAAATCTGCACCCCCTGTCGGAAAATTGTTCCGCTGTCTGACTGTAGCTTCAGATTTTCACATATAGTCGGGCGGTTGCGGATGGGTTGGTTGTTAGCCAGTGTGGGCAGGTACGGTTGAACAAACAACTGACCCGCACACCACTACTAACGGCATCACATTCAAACTCCATTTCTCAGCTGCATCCCTGCTGGTCACATGACGGCTGATACTCGGTTCAGTCCAATCGAGAGCACCCTGTGACACCTGTAAGGCTACTTGCTATTGCATTGAGTTGCAGCGAATACTGATAATGGACGGGGATTTCACCTCTTACTGAAAGTTGCTGTCCATGGTTATGATACCACACCATGATCCAGATATTGTATCAATTGATAGGGAATATTTTACACCAATAAAATAAACCTTGCAGAGTTTCTGATGCTGGTACTTTGATACGCCACATAGTATAGGTTAAACCACTTGGTTGATGGGCAGACATACATGTCTACCTAGGCCAGTACCCACATAGTCCTTCACCATGTCCATATCACTTTCTCCATGGAACCGTCTCCATGTGATGGGAGGCATCATCTAACCAGGCCAAAAACATGTGACACACACTCTGCCCTCCAACCCCTGAACACGCCAACAGATGGAGCCAGGTCAGAGTAGAGTAGCAGAGACACAGGAATTCTGCAGCACGAAGAGAGGAGTGGGTCAAAAACATCTCCGCTCAGCTTGGGAGAAGCCGAAAGGTGGCATTTGTTCGAACATTACTGCATGTAAGGTTTAGCCTCACACCTGCCGGTGTCCAAAGCTATGCCATTGTTATTACTTGAGACTTCGCCTCGGAGGGAAAGCGCATAATATCAACACAGAGCTCAAAGCTTCTGGAAAAGCATTAGATTTTCATGTATTCAGCGTGACATCTGTGCAGTTGCTTTCGTTGACAGATCTCACAAATCAAACATGAATGTGAATAAAATTGAAATGTTTCTGTTTTATCACCCTCAAAGCTTCTTATCTGCTGACATGTGAACACAGGCAGCTGAAATGTCTGTGATGTGATAAGTGTGCATGTGTAAAGTTCACATGCGTCATTACATTGGTTTCACTTTCATGCCATAACATGCAATCTACTATAAAGTCAGATTCACAGGGATAATCTGCAGCTGAAACAATAGTGTTTCCCCGCCACTGTTTCGGTATAAAAGTTGAGAGATGGGGCAGTTCAATGGATACAAGGACAGAGCATCCATGATACACTTCATGGCCAAAAGTATGTGGATGCCTGCTCGTTGAACGTCTCATTCCAAAATCATGGGTATTAATATGGAGTTGGTCCACCCTTTGCTGCTATAACAGCCTCCACTCTTCTGGGAAGGCTTTCCACTAGATGTTGGAACATTTCTGCAGGGACTTGCTTCCATCCAGCCACATGAGCATTTAGTGAGGTCGGGCACTGATGTTGGTCGATTAAGCCAGGCTTGCAGTCGGCGTTGCAATACATCAAGGTGTTCGATGGGGTTGAGGTCAGGGCTCTGTGCAGGCCAGTAAAGTTCTTCCAAACCGATCTCAACAAGCCATTTCTGTATGGACCTCGCTTTGTGCACAGGGGCATTGTCATGCACACGTTTCCACTTCACAATAACAGTACTTACAGTTGACCGGGGCAGCTCCAGCAGAGTTGAAACTTGATGAACTGACTTGTTGGAAAGGTGGCATCCTATGACGGTGCCACATTGAAAGTCACTGAGCACTTCAGTACAGACTATTCTGCTGCCAATCTTTTTATTTAACCTTTATTTAACTAGGCAAGTCAGTTAAGAACAAATTCTTATTTACAATGACGGCCTAGGAACAGTGCGTTAACTGCCTTGTTCAGTGGCCAAACGACAGATTTTTACCTTGTCAGCTCGGGGATTTGATATTTCAGTTACTGATCCAACACTAACCACTAGGCTACCCGCTGCCCCAATAATTGTCTATGGAGATTGCATGGCTGTGTGTTTGATTTTATACGCCTGTCAGCAACAGGTATGGCTCAAATAGCCGTATCCACAAATTTGAAAGGGTGTCCACATACATTTGGCCATGTAGTGTATCAAAATGATAGTTGTAATAATGCAGAGGCTATACAGTGTTTGTTTACATTTGCTTTGTTCACAAACAGAGTAAAACAAAGCTTATATTTGAGTTCTGATGGGGTACAACAGTTGAACTAAACTTATGTGGCATTTTTATAAGTTATATACTTCAAGAATCAATTGCTACGAATCATTCATTTATAAGTCCAAAAATGCATGTAGCACTCACAGATTGTCCCTTTAAAGTAGGGCCTAGCCCTACAGTAAATAAACAAGGTTTATATATGGGTGTATTCATTAATTGGATTCCCGATGCAAAACGTTTTGCACCTACCTACATTGTACAATAGAAACTCTGGTGTTTGGAGTAAACGATTTCCGTTGCAAAAACTGTTTACCATTACTCAAACGGAATCAAACTGAACGAGACCTATCAAGGGTGTATTCATTACATCGATTCTGTTGCAAAACGTCTCTTAAACGGAAGCAAACGGACGAAACGAGGGACAATAGGTACATTTGGAAAACGCTTTGCCACAAAAACGCGAGTTTCTATTGGACAAATTCAGGTAGGTCTTGCCCCGTTTCGCTTACTTGGTTTGCTTCAATTTGATTCCTAGAGTAAACGGTAAACATAAAACGTTTTGCAACGGAATCTGACTAATGAATAGGCCTAGACCCCAGGTGTTATGGGGTTGTACCTGGGCCACTCAACAAAAGTGAATGGGAGAAACTCATCCTCTACAATCTGTGTGAATTGTCATATTGATAGCATAATTGTTCTTATCTATAATCCAGGAGGGTGAACATTTGGTGAATAGGCCTAAAAAGGTCCCATAAAACCAGACTAGGCCTAATACAATTGAAGGGATAACGACCTGACTGAACTATCCAATATAAGCAGAGTTAAGAAAATGGAATTAGCAACAAAAAAAAAACTATTTCAATTTAGGTTTCGAAATTACACCAAAATTCAATCTAATGATAAAATAAAAATCATTACTCACCCTGTCTGGTGCTTGTCGATTCGGTCTCGCGCAAAGGGTTTTCGTTGTCATTTAAGCGTCTTTTCATTAATTGGAAACTTCAATTATCCCCAGTCCCCACAAATCCACCGAGATTGAATAAATTACCTACTACTACGGTCACTGAGTTGTAAACAGACATTTGTAATTTAATGGTTTTGGATCGTTCAAATAGCCCGTTGATAAAATGTTGCTATTGTCGTGGTTCCTCCTCAATGCTCGCCTGTTTAACTAAAATATTATTACCTGTTTAACGTCATTACGCACGATTAATTCAGGTATGCGTCCTTAAATAAAAAATACGAATAGCCTATTAATATAATATTCAATAAATATAAATATATTTGACAGATTACATTTAATCTTATAAACAATTTTGGATATCATAAGGTGAATGCACCAACTTGTAAGTCGCTCTGGATAAGAGCGTCTGCTAAATGACTTAAATGTAAATGTAAATGTAATGCCTCTCATGCTATTTGAAATATCTGTACTTTGAAAGTTAGGTTTTAATCCTAAAAAGAGTAACCTGCTCTACGCAAACGTTATATTGATGATTACCATAATAAAAAGCATTATTATACGACATTAAAATGTAAGTCGTTCATCTTCTTAAATATAGGTTTGTTTCAGTTGGACACATATTGCTCCTCTCTCAGACGGAGGAAGTCTAGTGGCCAAAAACTAGATTTTGTCGCCCTCCTCTGGTAAGTGTGGGCCACGCATCACCACAGAGCATAGCAAATAAATTGTAAAAAATAAAGACAGAAACTGAAGGGTTGTACAGTAATATGCATACTATTTTACACTTTTACATATACAGACATTTAAAAAAAAAAGAGTCCTATGTTCTATGACTTTCCACACACTCAGACTTTGTTGGCTTAGATATAATAGAGACAGTATATGCTGTAGTATATGCTGTATTCTTTATTCTCAGACTACCACTACTTAAATGCAAATTTGTGAGTCTTTTCATTGAAATACATTAAAGGTGATTTGCATCAAAGCACAATTAAGAGATATAGCTTATAGAGAATGAATTATGGGGAAATTACATGTAATAATGTTGACCTCGGAGCCATCCAAAACAATGGCAACAAAGGTAGCAAAACCCTAATCTGATTTAATACATTCCCGGGGCTTACAGCAAACACTTCAAATCTGAGAGAAATGTTGGTGGAGAGAATTATTAAATTGCTAATTTGGCTGATAGGGCTTGTTTCCCCCACCACTAATGATAATTAACATGCAAATGAGTCTGGGGATCATAAAGGAGGCACAGTGGTTCTCTGTTCATTACTGACTTAATTACTGTTTGAACAGTGGAATATCATGGTTATAAATGGGAGCATTTCAGATAATGGGCAGGACAATAATTAGGGTTATGACACCTAGAGAAATGCTCTGGTGTTGGTGCCCCAGCGAACTGATGCCACAGCCATTGAGCGCTTTACTTACTTAGCTTGATATACTGTAAAGGTGAAGTAGACAGTGGTTATTACAATGTTTGAACTAATCATTAGAGCAACTAAGAGATTCTGCAAAGTGACAGCTATACTGATGTTTGATGAGACAAAGTTAATGTTCATTTATTAGGTGCTCTAGTGAATGGCCAGTCAGTCCTAGAATTTATACTGAACAAAAATATAAACGTAACATGCAATAATTTCAATGATATTACTGAGTTACAGTTCATAAGGAAATCAGTCAATTGTAATAAATTAATTATGCCTTAATCTATGGATTTCACATGACTGAGCAGGGGCACAGCCATTGGTGGGCATAGGCCCACCCACTGGGGAGCTAGGCCCAGCCAATCAAATTTTGTTTTTGCCACAAAAGGGCATCATTACAGACAGTAATACTACTCAGTTTCATCAGCTGTCTGGGTGGCTGCTCTCAGACGATCCCACAGGTGAAGAAGCCGGATGTGGAGGTCCTGGGCTGGCATGGTTACATGTGGTCTGCGGTTGCGAGGCAGGTTGGATGTACCGCCAAATTCTCTAAAACAACGTTGGAGGCGGTTTACGGTAGAGAATTGAACATTCAATTCACTGGCAACAGCTATGGGGGACATTATTGTAGTCAGCATGCCAATTGCACGCTCCCTCAAAACTTGAGACATCTGTGGCATTGTGTTGTGTGACAAAACTGCACATTTTAGTGGCCTTTTACCCTCCCCAGCACAAGGTGCACCTGTGTAATGATCATGCTTTTTGATATGCCACACCTGTCAGGTGGATGGATTATCGTGGCAAAGTAGAAATGCTCACTAACAGGGATGAAAACAAATTTGTGCACAAAATGAATCTTTTTGTGCATATGGACCATTTCTGGGATCTTTTATTTCAGCTCATGAAAATTAGGGACCAACACTTTACATGTTGCATTTATATTTTTGTTCAGTGTACATATGAAGTACTCACACCATAGAATATTCTATCTGGTATACTAACATTATACATTTGGTTAAACTTTTTTTTCTTCTTCTATATTACATTCAACAGCAATTTAAATAAGTTATCTTTAATCACTTTAAATCCTATAGTTCTTTAATTAAGCACTATATTTCCATATCCAGCTCCTGACAGGTGCAAGGGGACTCATTACTGTGATTTACAGCCAATAAAAATGTATCTTAAAGCAAAAGAGCTAATTGGACTGTAAATGTCATTATCCTGTGTATTCAATTATGCTCCCCGAGCTGAAACTAATGTTAATCAATACAAGTCACTGATTCCACCATAACGCAGATCCCTGCAACTCGAAGGGTTAAGCAAAATAAACACCTTCTCCATACACATTTCATTCTTCATCGACACTTCTTTAATGCACTTAACTGTATCTTTTTACATTAATGGTTAACATGACAACAAAATTACAACAGTCACTGCATGCAAGTTTACACATTACAATCTACCTCAAACATCTATCCAACATTGTATTTGCTTTGTAACTAGGGTGAAAATAAACTAAAAGCCAAATTGTCAAGTACAAAAAATTAAACAGAAGCAGCAAAGTATAAAGTGCACATTTTCATTCAGAACTTTCCAGACCACTTTCCAACTGGCTTGGCCACGACCCAACGCACACACACAGCCAGACATATACCTGAAGGACAACTGCCATTAGTGACACTATACAGAGACATTAAGGTTGAGAGACATTTACAAGTCATAAATAGGCCTTTCAATGATAGTGCTAATGCCTGAATATCATATCTTTTAAAAAGAAAAAAAAAAGGAATATGCCAACATAGCAAGTACATGTACCTTTCGCAATCTAAAATCTCACCTGCTAAGAAGCAAGGCTTTGGGGTGCAGAGGTTTGATCACGATAAATAATGGTGATGTTTCCACTATAACGATCCTTTAGAGTCGCTATGATGAAAAAGCACAGGGTCACGGACCACACACTGCAAGTCCTTTTTTAGAAAGATCCTTACTTGTAGTTTATTAGCATTTGTCATTTTAAATAGAAGTCTGTTTGTAAATGATTATAAAGCCCAAAAGGGTTGTTTAGTGTCTTAGCACTAAACAAGCAGTCTAAACAGCTACGACTTCTCAACAATGATCGCTGAATTGCTCCGAGCAACAGCTCGGACAGAGCGTGATCCACTCTGTCCAACACTGATTTACATGGAGCAGAAGACAAATCAAAGCAAGCATGACATAACACAGTGCACGACCCCAAGGCATGAGAGTGCATTCAGAACGGACTAACGTCTCCATCACCTAGAATGCTAGTCTACTGTTTCATATAGCCAGTGTTTCATATCGCCAGTGTCATTTCATAGTCTGAATATAGAGTTACCACCACACCGTGGTGCAGGAAGCTTATAGGAATAAATCACTTTTGCATTTCTGCTGCACTTTTGGATGTTCCCTGGTATTTACAACTAAAAGGTTTTGTTTTTTTCGTGACCACCTTCAGATTGCCATTATTTCAGGGTGGCACTTAATCATCTTCCGTGTTCAAAGGCATGTAGCGTCAAATCAAATACACAAACGATATGCAACCTCTTCTGCAATGCATGACAACATATCATATGGCTGTATTTGGTATCAAATAAATTCCTCTTCCATAAAATGCACTGATAAAATATGTTATCTTTAAATTAAATGTGAGCGGCAAAAAAATATTCTAAAATGCCCTAAAGGAGAGAGTGAATGATTTGAAGGGCCGTCCATGTCTAGCAGGGTTGGGTGTCAATTCATTTTCAAGCCATTCCACTTTTTTGTGTGTATTATTATTATATATTTTTTTACAATATGCCATTTTCAAATTCATCCATTGAATTTCAGTTCACTTCCTGATTTGACCACATTGAAAACCAAATTGACCCGACCCCATTGTCTAGGTAGCGAGGACTCCCTCTGGTTAACACAGGACAGTCTTGGTCTTTTCGCGGTCAACGTTCTCTCCACGGTTCATCTCACGGCCGGTCAGTGGTCACTTCTACCGGCCCTGCTGCAAGTACTGCTGGGTGAACATGTTCAACTCACTGTCCAGCCAGCCAGCCTTATTCCTGCCAGGGGACAAGGCAACACCATACTCAGGTACAGAGATAGGTACACACCATCAAGACAGTAGTAGTGCCTTGTCTTCAATGAAAACAGATGGTACTTTAATATCACACTGAACAAAAATAAAATCGCAACATCCAACAATTTCAAAGAATGCGTTACAGTTCATATAAGTAAAATCAGTCAATTGAAATGTATTCATTAAGCCCTAATCTATGGATTTCACATGACTGGGCAGAGGCACAGCCATGGGTGGGAGCCAGGCCCAGCCAATCAGAATGAGTTTTTCCCCCACAAAAGGGCTTTATTACAGATAGAAATAGTCCTCAGCACCCCCCTCCCCTCTCAATCCCACAGGTGAAGAAGCCGGATGTAGAGGTCCTGGGCTGGTGTAGTTACATGTGGTCTGCGGTTGTGAAGCCGGTTCGACCTATTGCCAAATTCTCTAAAACATTGGAGGCGGCTTATGGTAGATAATTTCTCTCTGGTAACAGCTCTGGTGGACATTCATGCAATCAGCATGCCAATTGCATGCTCCCTCAAAACTTGAGACATCTGTGGAATTGTGTTGCGTGACAAAACTGCACATTTTAGTGGCCTTTTATTGTCCCCAGCACAAGGTGCACCTGTGTAATGATCATGCTGTTTAAATCAGCTTCTTGATATGCCTGTCAGGTGGATGGACTATCTTGACAAAGGATCAATTGCTCACTAACAGGGAAGTAAACAAATTTGTGCACAATTTTTGAGAAATAAGCTTTTTGTGTGTATGGAACATTTCTGGGAACTTTTATTTCAGGTCATGAAACATGGGACCAACACTTTACATGTTGTGTTTATATTTTGGTTCAGTGCAGTTATGCCCAATCATTTTTTACCCTTTACTATGAGCCCGTTGAGAGTTGAGGTTATTGAGAATGCCAAGGAGTCTTGATCACTGAGCAATGTTGACTGAGCAGTGTCCGAAATAGTACCCTATCCCCTATGCAGTGCTCTACTTCTGACCAGAGTCTTTTGGGCACTTGGTTTTATAGGGAATAGGGTGCCATTTCAGACGCAACCAGTGTGTTACCGGGCGTCATGTCTTACCGGAGCAGTTTGGCCTTGCTCTGCAGCGCATCCAGCAGCTCTATCTTCGTGTTCATGTCGGTGATCTCATCCTCCAAGTTCTGCCGCGTCACGTCCACCTGCTGACACAGCTGAGCAAAGGTGCCGGCCAGCTCCCTGCACAGACAGACACACACCCAGCAGCTCAGAGCCACGCAGTCTCAACTCTACTTCGTGAACTCGCTGAACAAGATTCCTATAGAGCCATGTCAACTTCAGCATGTCCTCAAGCGTTTAGGCATTTTGAGGAATAGCGCTCTGAGACTCAGGGGCCATAAGTGTACCGAGCATCTCTGAGTAGAGGTGCTCATCTAGGATCGGTTTCCCCCATCCGTGTCATTTTAGGCCTCGTGATATAAAAAACGAAAACTGATCGTAAATCAGGAGTCCTTGGGTCCTACTTACGACTGTTAAGTCAGCTTTGTTTTCAGAATGACCTACAACTGCAAAGAGCAATAGGCTCACTTGGTAGCTTATAGGCAAACCGGATCCCACTGCCAGTCCCTCCTCTCACCACCAGAGGGCCTCTATGAGTCATGTTCAGAGAACAACTCCCACACTGCAGGAGACAATCTATTTATATAAAACAGGCTTACATAACGTTGTGTGACAGATTGACTGGCCAGTGGTTCTGAGGCTTTAGCAAATTCTATACTAGCTGTCAAACATGCAGAACTGAACTACGGAGAGTGGCAGTGTGGAGCCCTGCCAAACATGCCATCTCTTTGTTGAGGGGATTATATTGGCCTTGTAAGACTCGGTTGTGGTGGCGTAGGAGGACAGCGGGCAGATAGAGAAATAGATGGAGAGAGCAAATGGATAGAGGGAGAAAGTGAGGTGAAAGAGGGATAGATAGGAAGAGATGGAGAGAGATGATGTAGTGAGAAAAGGAGTGAGTGAGTCAGACAAAAACAGACCGCTGTAGATGGGGTGTCCATTACTCACTGCTGAACCTGGTGGCTGCAGTTGGAGCCGGTGTAGCTGACGATGAGCTGCAGCTTCTCGCTGGCGTAGTCCACAAACTGGCGCTTGAAGGCCCTCTCCTTGGCCTTGGTGGTCCAAGTGAGGCGCTCGTACACGTACAGCAGGCCGTACAACCCGACCGAAAGGGCAATCAGACGCCAGCCCACCGCCTTCCAGATCTGACACACACATTTTCAATACTTAGATTTTCAAATGAACCGTTGTTGAGTGCAAAGGAAGAAAATACATTTCATGCCTGGGTTAAACAGGGAAAAACACTGAAAGTGTCAACTCCTTTCCAACTTGTTTTCGGAGACGACACTTTTGGTTTAGGGCCTTGTCAACAACCATTTGCACATTCTGTAAAGCCTTCACGGAGTGCGTTTCCTCTATCCTTACCACACCGCCGACGACTATGATGCCCATGGATGTACGGGAGGTGAGGGAGGCCAGGCCGGTCACCATGGAGACCATCAGCTCCTCCTGGGTCATGGAGTTCTGGGGGAACGGGGGCATGCTGGTGCTGACCGGGGTGAGGGCCATAGGCCGAGGAACCTACAGGACAGACACCAATGACGTATATAAACCCGGCATAGCTGATGCTACGTCTTGACCAATAAGAGCCTTTAAAAGCCACCGTTACGCCATTATCATACTCCTCCTTTTGGAGATTTGATAAACGGAAGTGAATCGGGGGGGGGGGGGGGGGAAACGATATCCCCACATTAAAATAACCAACTGGTCAACAATGCCACAATGTGCGGAATATGAATGCAGCCAGCACCAATTCAAGCGATGTGGGAAGATATTTCATATGCAAGTATCGAAATTATTAGTGTAGTACTTTATGGTCCATTTTAAGAGATAGACTGCTCCTGACAGCTTGTGGTACGGTATAACCATAGCAACGCACGTAAGCAAATGTCTGTATGCTAGCTAGCTTACAAAGCGATATTAAGCACGGATGACGTGGCGATACGTGTGTGCAATTTAACTGCTATTCTTATGGATTTTCTAATAGTCCTTTCACAGCTGTTGAACAAATATTGTGCATTGACAATGAATGTAGTTAACGCCGGCAGCCAGCCTGGTGCTGCTATATGACATGCTGTATGGAAAGAGGTCACCAGTGAACTCCGTGTTTACAGTCTATAGACGGTTAGCTGACAACGTCACAAAACGACGTGCCCCCTTCAAATGGGGCAGAAGTCAGCGTGCTGTTGTGATCCTGGAGGACCAGATTGCCTGCAAGAATGACAAGCTGCTATGAGGGGAAGCGTAAGTGGCTCGTTTCAGCTCATTTCACGTTGTTCTTGATACCATGTCTTGTTTTGAGGCGTTTTGACTGGATTTCATGTCAACGTCATTTTGGCAAAAATTCACTAGCTAACCAACAACTGTAACAAATGTATTTGAGAGACAAGTGCTCATTGTGCAAATGTATTTGTTTTCAATAAACATAGATGGAATATAGCTTACATGTCAACAATCTCAGCCAACCCAGTCCGTTCTGCCCCATGGTTGCGCACACGTCGGTTTTGTTGCTAAACAACCAACCCATCCACGAGGGAACCAGTTCCTAGGTTTATTGTACGAATAGTAACTCATGGCTCTTTTTACTGGCTTCATGGGGGATTAACTTTACATCAGAGTGATCTCAAAGCACTGAGCAAGCACAGGAATAAGAACCCAGAATGGAGTATGCTTGCCTGCTATCAGAGAGGATTCGCCCCTTGTTCCACTGAGAAAGGTATTATTTTATCTTCTCTCTTTACAGGGACAATATGCTTTTCAAACAATAACAAAGCGGTCACCCAGCCAATGACTTAAATAGCTGAGGGATGATGCTGGAGAAATGTAACCACTCAGACAGAGCTATGGATGACCATCCATGAGATCAAAATGATAGTTTTAACCATATTTTGAGCCTATCAGTGTTTGCTTACAATTACATAACTTACAAACAAAGGAGTAAAACAAGCTTATATTTATTTTGGGGGTACTGATGGGGTAAGAAAATGTAACTAAACTCGAGGCATTGTAAATTATATTCTTTAAGAATAAATACATTTAAAAGTCGAAAAATTGAGGAAGCGATCACAATGACGCCTTTAGGGTCAGGATTGGGGGCTGGTGTAAACCTGATCCTAGATGTGTGGTGAAGGGCTTACTCTACCTAACCCTTTTCTTAGGGAAATAACACACACACACACACACACACACCTGGTCGTTGTAGCCCATGAGGGCACGTCGTGTGTTCTTGGGTCCCAGAAAGCGGTTGACCAGCATGGTCCAGCCCAGGGAGAAGTGGAAGCCAATGTCCTCCTGGAAGTCACTGCACAACTTGTCGCAGGCCAGGTCGTAGCTGAGGGTGAAGATCTGCTGCCGCGGCACCAGCTTGTCCACCTGCTCCTGGACCGGCCCCGGAAGCAGGGGCTTCAGACCATCTGAGAGGGGGGATGCTAGTTGACAACATCTCCACGTGGTTTCACAATTGAACAACAATTTAATTTACTGGGAATATTTCGGCCAGTGTTCCTTTAAGAATAGGATGGGGTTTGGAATTGTGTGAGTGCCGCTGCTGCGGGACTGACCGATCATCTCTGTCTGGGTGGACTGCAGGGCAGCGGTGATGGCTGTGGAACACCTCTCAGACATGTTCCTGCCCAGGCCCTCCTCAATGTGCCTGTGGAGCTCCTGTAACAAACACACACAGTACAACATCACCACCACAATCTCAAAGGTTCAGTCCAAAATGGACACCCTATTACGTATGTAATGCACTGCTTTTGGCCTGTCCCTTACACTACAGCCACTTTCAAAATGGGCACCCTATTCTGTACATAGTACAACACATTTGATCAGAGAGAAAACAGAAACTGTACAGTATGACATTCTGAACACACACTAAAATATAAAACAATCCAAGTTCATGTTCATGGAAGTTTGCCAATCTGAACACACCCTTAAATGTCAAAGGGTGTGTTCAGGTAATTCCTTGCAAGGGTTGTTCTCTTAGAGAAGATAGACACCAGGACAAAACAGGCCCTAGGGAGAATTCCACTAACACTCTGAAAAGGATTGAGGCCTACGGCAGCGGTGGCCCATCCTCCTCCTAGAGACCTACTGGGTATGTAGGTTTTTGTTCCAGCCCTGCTCAAACACACTCGATTCAGCTAATCAAAGTCCAGATGACAGCCGATTAGTAGAACCAAGCATAAACACCCGGTAGCAAAAGGAGTGGGAGGAGGTGTGTGTGCGAGCAAGCGCTTGTTTGTGTTGGAGGCCAGGGAATCACTCACGTTCTTGTACACCTTGAGCACCACCTGAGACGGATGGAAGTCCATGTGGAAGTCATCCACCAGCACAAAGAGTCGCCTGATCTCCTCTGCCATGGCGTTGGACACCTACACACACACAGGGTGTGAGGGAAGAACAACGTTCACTAGACCATTCTTAGAATTCAATCGTAGCGCGGCAGCCCGTTTTAAACGTGACCTACCTGTCGCTCTACTTCCTCTGTGATCTTCTTGATCTTGCTCTTGCAGTCCAGCGTCAGCAGGTCCAGCTGTTTGTCGATGAACTCCATGCGGTCCTGGCGCTCCTCCCTGGTTTCTAGGCAGTGAATCCTGAACACACAAGGTTCACAAAACATGGAGCACAACTGGTTGCCTCGCACGGCAGCCGTTCCCTATTGCTTCCATCATATCGGTTCAAATGAAGGAAAGGAGACACGGAAGACATTTTGACAATTGAGGCAGCCTGGGTACTTGGCGTGACCCGAGAACTCACCTCTGCTCCTGAGCCGCCACGTGCACCGAGTCCATGATGAGCCGTAGGGTCTCCGAGATCTGCTTGGCCCTCACAGTGTGCTGCTCAAACTTGGTCTTCACCGCAGACTGAGAGATACACTCCTACAAGAACAGGGAAAAACAGAGCGTTTCATAAGAGGGCCTAGTGAAATGGGCATAAATATCCTGATACGTTCAATGGCTTTCAACTGTCGAGCTCACGCTCTCCTAACTAGAGCATGCACCAGCACTTGAGCAGAGTTCGGTACATCTCTAATGGGAACCTAGACGAAGTATTGTAAACTGTATACCCCATTCACTCCGAGAGGTTCTTTCATTAGAAAGCCTTACCTCGAAGCGCCGCTCAAAGTTCTGGAACTCAAACATCCTGGCCTGGAATCCCTCGGCCAGAGCACCACCTGAACAAGTAAGGAGTGTGTTTATTATTTTAGGAAATTTTTCCTGGATATTACATCGTTGTTTTTCTGTGAATGTCTACCTGAGTGGCTTACAGTGCATTCGGGAAGCATTCAGACCCCTTGACTTCTTCCACATTTTGTTAGGTTACAGCCTTATTCTAAAATTTATTAAATAAATCTCAATCTACACAGAATACCCCACAATGAAAAAAGCGAAAACAGGTTTAAACATTTTTGAAAATGTATATAAAAAAAGACAATGCTTATTCACATAAGTATTCAGACCCTTTACTATGAGACTCAAAATTGAGCTCAGGTGCATCCTGTTTCCATTGATCATCCTTGAGATGTTCCTACATCTTGATTGTAGTCCACTTGTGGTAAATTCAATTGATTGGACATGATTTGGAAAGGCACACACCTATCTACATAAGATCCCACAGTTGACAGTGCATGTCAGAGCAAAAAACAAGCCATGAGGTCGAAGGAATTGTCCGTAGAGCTCAGAGACAAGATTGTGTCGAGGCACAGATCTGGGGAAGGTACCAAAACATTTCTGCAGCATTGAAGGTCCCTAAGAACAGTTACCTCCAAAATTCTTAAATGGAAGAAGTTTGGAACCACCAAGACTCTTCCTTGAGCTGGCCGCCCGGCCAAACTGAGCAATCGGGGGAGAAGAGCCTTGGTCAGGGAGGAACCGAGGAACCAAGAACCCGATGGTCACTCTGACAGAGCTCCAGAGTTCCTCTGTGGAGATGGTTGTCCTTCTGGAAGGTTGGGGCAAAGGTTCACCTTCCAACAGGACAACGACCCTAAGCACAGCCAAGAGAAGGCAGGAGTGGCTTCGGGACAAGTCTCTGAATGTCCATGAGTGGCCCAGCCAGAGCCCGGACTTGAACCCGATCGAACATCTCTGGAGAGACCTGAAAATAGCTGTGCAGCGAGGCTCTCCATCCAACCTGACAGAGCTTGAGAGGATCTGCAGAGAAGAATGTAAGAAACTCCCCAAATACAGGTGTGCCAAGCTTGTAGCGTCATAGACAACAGTGTGTATGTACCTGCTTCTGGCATCCCCTGGGCCTTCTGAACACGGGCCTGTAGGACCTCCTTTGCAGACACAAAGAAGATGCGGTCGCTGGCCTGGGCCCGGTCCACCACACCCAGCTCGTCCACCAGGAAACTGCTGCAGCGGTCCATGTGCTGCCTCCTCACCTGGGGGGGGGGCAGAGTGACAGGGAGACCGGGTTCAATAGAGCCATTTTCTGTTTACCATCAAACGTCATGTTCGAGTGATGTGTGCGCATCCCGACGTAAAAAAGCTCTGTAGCTGGATAGCTGACGTTGATGTCAGGACCTTGACAAACTTGCAGTGCGTGAGTGAGGACCATGAGGACATGCAAGACAATGGCTATGTTCAACAATATTATTAATATAGGATATTGTACCTTGCCTCACTGGCATGTAGTAGGTTTCTAGGTTATCAAACCTCTAATGACATATGTAGACAGTCTGATTACATGTTAACTCACACGAGCGCCATTTCAAGTTGCAAGTGGTCATACCAACTTCCATGTAAACAAACCTCTTTCTGATGTGCACGCAACTTTTCATGACAGGGTCAAACACACACAGCAGGAAAAATTACACATACATACATACACACACACTAGTGTAAACCCAAGCCTACAGGCACATGCTCCTCCTTTAACAAATTGTATTGGCAGACCTGAAATGGTCACAAAATATGGTATGTTCACTAAAGGGCAGGGACGTTACCAGTATCGCGATACTTGTTAGTGTCGTGCCAAGGAAACAAAAACGCCAAGCAGTATTAACTTCTTTAGGAAAATGGCCCTAATGTTGAAAACAAACATCATCCAGACGTACAGCAGGTTTTAAAAAGGACCAAAGAGTCCAGTTCATGTTTTTATTCTTCCCCATGGAAAAAGTATTGTGATACTGGCATCGTTACAGCCCTCATGTTCAACCTGACATTTATTTCAAAGGCATAAAGCCAGACTGAGGGCAGTCAGTCCCAGTTCAGTCTCCTGGCTAATCTCCAGGTGTCCTCAGATTCTGTGTTGGGTTGTATTATATCAAACATCTGAAGTGTTTCCCTTGTTGGACGACTCATATAACTGTTAAAAATGGAGTTCACCCAAGTTACCTAAAATGTCCATAACCCTTGAGCAAGGCACTTTGACCTCAAATTGCTTCTGTAAGTCTCTCTGGATAAGAGCACCTGCTAAAATGACTCAAATGTAAATGTATAAGTTATTAATAAGACTGTGGGGGATTACAACCTCTCCTGGCCCATAGAAGACATTCAAGATAAGGAAACATCCCACTTCTTTGGGTGAAGTGGACAGCACAGGGAGAGGTGGGTTGAGTATCACAAGTCCGAAAGACAGGCAGTCCCACAAGGTCTCGCTCAACCACCGGCATGATACGGCCATGTGAGGTGCAACCCTATACTTGAAATCAACACTTGGGCAGACCCTAGTGCCAACCCTACCTCACCATTAACTTAATTGCTGAATCTAATACTGTACTCTTGCAGGCAGTAGTTACCCCATGTACTCGGCTCAACCACGGCCCAGAATCTGGCTACAACGCATCACCGTGGGCAAACTACCTGCCCTCCAGGATACCTACACCACCCGATGTCACAGGAAGGCCAAAAAGATCATCAAGGACATCAACCACCCGAGCCACTGCCTGTTCACCCCGCTATTATCTAGAAGGCGAGGTCAGTACAGGTGCATCAAAGCAGGGACAGAGAGACTGAAAAACAGCTTCTATCTCAAGGCCATCAGACTGTTAAACAGCCATCACTAACATTGGGTGGCTGCTGCCAACATACCTACTCAACTCCAGCCACTTTAATAATGGAAAAATTGATGTAATAAATGTATCACTAGCCACTTTAAAAAATGCCACTTCATATAATGTGTACATACCCTACATTACTCATCTCATATGTATATACTGTACTCTATACCATCTACTGCATCTTGCCTATGCCGGTCGGCCATCACTCATTCATATATATTTTTATGTACATATTCTTGTTCATTCCTTTACACTTGTGTGTATAAGGTAATTGCTGTGAAATTGTTAGGTTAGATTACTTGTTGGACATTACTGCATTGTCGTAACTAGGAATACCTAGGATAGGATAAAGTAATCCTTCTAACCCCCCCCCCCCCCTTAAAAGAGTTAGATGCACTATTGTAAAGTGGTTGTTCCACTGGATATCATAAGGTGAATGCACCAATTTGTAAGTCGCTCTGGATAAGAGCGTCTGCTAAATGACTTAAATGTAATGTAAATGTAACTAGAAGCACAAGCATTTCACTACACTCGCATTAACATCTGCTAACCATGTGTATGTGACAAATAAAATTTGATTTGATTAAAACCGAAAAGCAACAAAAATTCATGAATCTTTACAATATACCCAATTTTGACTTTGTGGTTGTGCCATCTAGTCCAAAACCCTACCAGACGGCGCTCACCTTAGTGTTCCCCACCCATTCAGCAACAATTCTCTGCTGTGTGCCGCTCCTCCATGTTCTCACTTCTCATCATTGTGATGGATCGTTGCAGTGATATATGTAACAGCGTGTTCATAGACGTCCAGCAATCTGTTAACGCCACGTATGGTGCGCTTTGTACAATTTCTCCATCCGGACCGGCACAATTTTTCGACATGGCATCTTGTGGTATGTTTCTAGACATTCCATTAGGGCAACATTGAAGCTGACATGCTCTACCTTTGACAATGGCTGCATATCAAATGCAATCATTTCTGTAATCAGTGTTGTGATTTTCTCAGTCTGTCCCTTATCGCAATGCTGCCAGCAAGCAATGGGTTGTGTCTCACGGTGCCTCCCGTTCAGCATTGCACCTGTACTGCCACAGTAGCTCAATTTCACCTCGTAAAGTTTGCATTTCACCACCTTCTCCTTTAAAAACTTCTCAAAGTATTGCCATACAGGACTTAGCTGCTGGCGCTTCTCACTGACAATTTTTCCAACTGTTAACAACGATAACGTGCGGAGCGCTTTATATCCGTGGCAAATCATTTGAAAGATGCATATCTCCTCCTACTAATGTAACAATGCTGCAAGTATTTTATCAAACATTTCCCCTTTATGATGATGATCAGGACCTGTTAGTGGCGGCTTTGGGATCCTAATTCTGTACAACAAGTACAGTCGAAGAGTCGAAGCCCGCCCGAGTTCCTACATTTATTTATATATTTTTTAGTAGTCAGGGCCCGCGGTCTGTAATGAACCAGTGTTTTTCTTACATGTCAATATGTCAGTGTATTCTTTGTTGTGAAAATGTGATTGTATTATAAAATTGTTTTGTAAATGTTAAAGACTCTTGGAAGATTAGTTCTAAAATAAAATACGTTTAGCCCTGACTGTAACAAATGACTGCCAACGCTAAAACTAACCTCAGCGTAACAAATGACTGCCAACGCTAAAACTAACCTCAGCGTAACAAATGACTGCCAACGCTAAAACTAACCTCAGCGTAACAAATGACTGCTAATGCTAACTCACCTCCTCCATGTACTCCGGCTCCGAGGCAGAGGCATCCCAGCGGTTGTTTAAGATGAAGATGTTTGGACTGGAGAGACGCTCGTTGACCTTGTGGAAGAATGACTTCTCCTGCAAAGAGTAGCATTTGTCTATTCAAAATCCAATAAACCCTCAGACACCTTGACTGGCATTTGGCCAACATGCAAGTTCGGGCCGAGTGGATTTCTTTCTAGAGTAGAAACCTGTTTCTTACCGTCTGCATCAGAGTGGACTCAGAGTTTGCCACCAGGACAAAGACGTCGGCGTCCAGGCAGAACTTGTCGATCCAGCTGTCCAGCTCTGTCGTGACATCAATACCGGGGCTGTAGGAGCAGAATTATGGGATGACTTCAGATCACAAGGCCACAGTAGAAACTATACTGAACAAAAATAAATGCAACATGAAACAATTTCAAAGATTTTACTGAGTTACAGGTCATATCAGTCAAATGAAGTAAATGACTTAGGCCCTAATCTATGGATTTCACATGATTGGGAATACAGATATGCATCTCTTGGTCGGACACCTTAAAACAAAAACAAGAGGCGTGGATCAGAAAACCAGTCAGTATCACGTGTGACCACCATTTGCCTCATGCAGCGCCACATCTCCTTTGCATAGAGTTGATCAGGCTGTTGATTGTGGCCTGTGGAATGTTGTCCCACTCCTCTTCACTTGCTGTGCGAAGTTGCTGGATATTGGAGGGAACTGGAATACACGTCAATCCAGAGCATCCCAAACATGCTCAAATAGGTGACATGTCTGGTGAGTATGCAGGCCATGGAAGAATTGGAACATTTTCAGCTTCCAGGAATTGTGTACAGATCCTTGCAACATGCATTATAATGCTGAAACATGGGGTGATGGCTGTAGATGAATGGTACAACAATGGGCCTTATACTGTGACGAGATCCTCTCTGTGCATTCAAATTGCCATCAATAAAATGCAATTGTGTTTGTGGTCCGTAGCTTATTCCTGCCCATACCATAACCCCACCGCCACCAGTGGGCACTCTGTTCACAATGTTTACATCAGCAAACCGCTCGCCCACACGACGCCATACACGTGGTCTGCGGTTGTGAGGCCGGTTGGACGTACTGCCAAATTCTCTAAAACAACGTTGGAGCCGGCTTACGGTAGAGAAATTAACATTCAATTCTGGCAAAGGCTCTGGTGGACATTCCTGCAGTCAGCATGCCAATTGCACGCTCCCTCAAAACTTGAGACATCTGTGGCATTGTGTTGTGTGACATAACTGCACATTTTAGAGTGGTCTTTTATTGTCCCCCAGCACAAGGTGCACCTGTGTAATGATCATGCTTTTTGATATGCCACACCTGTCAGGTGGATGGATCATCTTCGCAAAGTAGAAATGCTCACTAACAGAGATGTAAACAAATTTGTGCACAAAACTTGATAAATACACTTTCTGCGTATGAAACAATTCTGGAATCTTTTATTTCAGCTCATGAAACATGGGACCAACACTATACATGTTGCGTTTACATCTTTGTTCAGTGTATATGAGGATATTGTAGTTTGTAGAAGAGGAGTAGGCATACAAAGTTTAAGGGCGAAGAGTGGTACCCATTCCAACATCAACCTCTGAGCACTTCCAGAGGACCCCTGGTTGTGCTAAAATAACAATGCCAGAAGGGAATGGTCTACCTGATCCTTTTAGATGTGTGGTGTGTGTTGCCCTCACCTGTCCACCAGCACCAGGTCGTCCCTAAGCAGGGCACACTTGACTTTGGGCCACATGACACACACCAGGCTTCCTGCATCCAGGTCCTCATCCTGATGTAGAGCATGGGCTAGCTGGTTCACCGTCTGAGAAACAGTGAGCAAGACAGAAATAGAAAGTGATTGCGCAAGAGAGAGACAAAAACATGCAATAACATGTGTTCACATTTGAACTTTGACTACATTTGATTGTATGAGTTATTGTAATAAAAGGACAGATTACTAGGAAGGAAATAGATTTATAATCTATTGGCATGTGTCCCTATTTAAACCCATAGCAACGATACCACGATGACATAACATATTTCCATAGAGATAAAGATTCTATGGAAAAAGGTTGCATCAAAAAGGTTACTCATCTGTGCCAACAAATAAAGCAGCCAGGCAGAGATTTTTCCTATGAGCAGAGCGTAGATCTGTGTTGATCATTAGCCAGCGGAAATGACCGGCTTTCCGGGGTTTAGTCCCCATGGGGAGAGAGGAGGCCTGGGAAAGCTGTTAGCAGCCAGCATGCTTCACCCAGACCTACACTACAGTCAAGAGTTTGGATACACCTTCTCATTCAAGGGGTTGTATTTTTACATTGTAGAATAACAGTGAAGACATCAAAACTATGAAATAACACATATCATGTAGTAACCAAAAAAAGTGTTATATTTTGATTTGTTTATTTTATATTTGAGATTCTTCAAAGTAGCTACCCTTTGCCTTGATGACAGCTTTGCACCCGCTTGGCATTCTGTCAACCAGCTTCATGAGGTAGTCACCTGCAATGCATTTAAATTAACAGGTGTGCCTTCTTAAAAGTTATTTTGTGAAATTTCTTTCCTTCTTAATGCATTTCAGCCAATCAGTTGTGTTGTGACAAGGTAGGGTGGTATACAGCAGATGGTCTTTTAACAAATAGGGCTAAGTCCATATTATGACAAGAACAGATCAAATAGGCAAAGAGAAACGGCAGTCCATCACTAGTTTAAGACTAGGTCTGTCAATACGGAAAATTTTATGAACTTTGAAAGTTTCTTCAAATGCAATCGCAAAAAACCATCAAGTGCTATGATGAAACTGGCTCTCATGAGGACCGTCACAGGAAAGGAAGACCCAGAGTTACCTCTGCTGCAGAGGATAAGTTCATTAGATTTACCAGCCTCAGAAATTGCAGCCTAAATAAATGCTTCAGAGTTCAAGTAACAGACACATCTCAACATGAACTGTTCAGAGGAGACTGCGAGAAAATCAGGACTTGCTGCAAAGAAACCACTACTAAAGGACACCAATAATAAGAAGAGACTTGCTTGACCAAAGAAATACGAGCAATGGACATTAGACCAGGGGAAATCTGTCCTTTGGTCTGATGATCTCTGCATGTGTGGTTCCCACCGTGACACTGATTTATTTAGAATTCAAGGCACACTTAACCAACATGGCTACCACAGCGGTACACCATCCCATCTGGTTAGGACTTACACAGCTGGAATGTGAACACATGATAAGATCGGCTGAGAGCATTCAGGGTTGCTGGTGTTTTGTTGATTCTGTTGCTATGTTTGGACACGCGGGTCAGTAACAGGTTTGATCGGGATGCATGTCATAGGCACGCGGCCATATCTGGGTCATAAACTACAGTCAACAGGGAAGGGGACATTTCTGGGCTCCTTTAGGTGATTATGTGATACATTACACCAACATTTCGATAGGGACAATAAAAAGTTACCGGGATGCTGGTATTTTAAAGAATAAAATTGATAAGAAAAAAAACATTCCATTAAGAGATGTCTACTTTCCATGTGACAAAGGTGTGGTACTCGTTACACTGTGGTGCAACTGGGTAGAGGTTTGCTTGTGTACAATTTAAAAAAATAGGTGCTGGATAACCAGTGAGAGTCATGGTTTTGACGGAGGACTATTGGTTTACCGGGCCACCCACCGTTTACTGAATAAGACAACGGCTCAACAGAAAGCCACTGTGACAGATCTGACTTCATCTTCTGTAGGACAAGCAAAAATGTATTCATACAGTACAGACAATTACAAGCCACCTGTATATCAATCCTGTTTACTGCTGTTATACTTAGATGGGCATTGCATCACAGTAATTACAATGCCTAAATGAAGATGGGCTTGGGAGATTTGAACACATTAAAAGGTTGAGAGCATGTTCTTGTCTCAACAAACTACATTCAATTTAAATCTTAAACTTACTCTAAAGGATTTGTGTGTTGTGCTGAGCAAACCCAGAGGAAGGCGCAGTGTCGAAACGTTTGTATCTTCAATACATTTTTGGGAGGACACATGTGGGACTTTATTTTTCATAAAGTATGTTTTTTCCCCCCATTAGTCAGCGCCTCGCAAACTTATTGGGTGTGTGTGCACTTAGCTAGCGTGCTAAGAGTTCAGAGAAGTCATCCAGGGTGCAGTATCCAACTTTAAAGAGCTTTAAGTAACGTCTTGTATTTTTACCTCCAATTAATTTTATTCCAAAAAGGAAAAACTTGTCCCTGTTGCTTTTTTAAAAGTTTATCTTTAACCTCGTGTGGAGGTACTGACTTTGATGCTCTTCTTCTCCTCTGATCCCTCTGTGAGCAGGAAGGACTCGTTGCCGTCGGTCCCCTCCACCTGCAGGAAACAGTTGGTGGTATGTCCTATCCCAGAGGGGAG
Organism: Salvelinus alpinus; assembly: GCF_045679555.1. Lineage (NCBI taxonomy): Eukaryota > Metazoa > Chordata > Actinopteri > Salmoniformes > Salmonidae > Salvelinus > Salvelinus alpinus. The sequence continues at coordinate 10,657,614 of NC_092113.1, forward strand.
CACCTTATCACACAGCATGGCGTTGATCACCGAGCTCTTCCCGTTACTTGTCCTATAAAGTAGAACACACTGAGTGAGGAACATTTAACACAGGTCTAGAGCATTTTCCAGAAATGTGCAGTAGTCCGACCCATTTTTGGAGAGACAAAATTGATTGTGTGATTCATTGAAAAATGAATAGCGGGGAAAACATGCAGCTTCCGAACTCCAATGACTGGTGGCGGCAATGCCAGTGGTCATTACGCGGTGGAGGGAACGTACCTTCCGAAGAAGACACACTTCATGTGTCTGCGTGCCAGCACCTCTCCGATCCCTGCCACCTTTGACAGGTAACCGTGCACTTCCTGAACCTGCTCCTCTGTAGTGACCGGGTCCAGCTCCTCATTCCTATATGTGTCTGTGAGCGGTAGAAAAAAATAAATCACACAACCATTGTAAACCCCTAGGAACTAGACTAGAGGTCGGCCGATTAATCGGAATGGCCGATTAATTGGGGCCGATTTCAAGTTTTCATAAATATCGGTAATCGGCATTTTTGGACACCGATTGTGGCCGATTATCCTGCACTCCACGAGGAGACTGCGTGGCAGGCTGACTACCTGTTACGCGAGTGCAGCAAGAAGCCAAGGTAAGATGCTAGCTAGCATTAAATGTATCTTATAAAAAACAATCAATCTTAACATAACCACTAGTTAACTACACATGGTTGATGATATTACTAGTTTATCTAGCTTGTCCTGCGTTGTATATAGTCGATGCGGTGCCTGTTAATTTCTCATCGAATCACAGCCTACTTCGCCTAACGGTTGATGATTTAACAAGCGCATTAGCTAAAAAAGCACTGTCGTTGCACCAATATGTACCTAACCATAAACATCAATGCCTTTCTTTAAAATCAATACACAAGTATATATTTTTTAAACCTGCATATTTAGTTAATATTGCCTGCTAACATGAATTTCTTTTAACTAGGGAAATTGTGTCACTTCTCTTGCGTTCCGTGCAAGCAGTCAGGGTACATGCAGCAGTTTGGGCCGCGTGGCTCGTTGCAAACTGTGTGAAGACCATTTCTTCCTAACAAAGACCGTAATTAATTTGCCAGAATTGTACATAATTATGACAAAACATTGAAGGTTGTGGAATGTAACTGCAATATTTAAACTTAGGGATGGCACCCGTTCGATAAAATACGGAACGGTTCCGTATTTCACTGAAAGAATAAACGTTTGGTTTTCGAAAAGATAATTTCGGATTTGACCATATTAATGACCTACGGCTCGTATTTCTGTGTGTTATTATGTTATAATTAAGTCTATGATTTGATATAGCAGTCTGAGCGGTGGTAGGCAGCAGCAAGCTCGTAAGCATTCATTCAAACAGCACTTTCATGCATTTGCCAGCAGCTCTTCGCTGTGCTTCAAGCATTGAGCTATTTACGACTTCAAGCCTATCAACTCCCGAGATTAGGCTGGTGTAACCGATGTGAAATGACTAGTTAGTTAGCGGGGTGCGCGCTAATAGCATTTCAATCGGTGACGTCACTCGCTCTGAGACGTTGAAGTAGTTGTTCCCCTTGCTCTGCAAGGGCCGCGGCATTTGTGGAGCGATGGGTAACGATGCTTCGAGGGTGGCTGTTGTCGATGTGTCCCTGGTTCGCGCCCAGGTAGGGGCGAGGAGAGGGATGGAAGCTATACTGTTACACTGGCAATACTAAAGTGCCTATAACATCCAATAGTCAAAGGTATATGAAATACAAGTGGTATAGAGAGAAATAGTCATATAATTCCTACAACCTAAAACTTCTTACCTGGGAATATTGAAGTCTCATGTTAAAAGGAACCACCAGCTTTCATATGTTCTCATGTTCTGAGTAAGGAACTTAAACATTAGCTTTTTTACATGGCACATATTGCACTTTTACTTTCTTCTCCAACACTTTGTTTTTGCATTATTTAAACCAAATTGAAACCTAGCTGCCAATAGAACAGGCAAGTGTCAATCAATTCCACACCACAAAACATTGTGCTTTTCATTGGTGTAAACGAAAGCCAGCTTTATCGACCACAACTTGTGGTAAGGTGGAAAGCTAGTAGCTACCTTCCAGAAAGTAGGAGCTTTCTTTGATGTACGCGGCCAGCTGCTCGAAGATGCCGTTGATTTTCTTCTTGGCCGTGACAAAGTGCTTGAGCGGGCTGGCGTTCACCTCCGCCATGAGTCTTTTGTCTTTCTTGCCAATAGCGTTGGGGTTAGGCCGCGTGAAAACCAGAGACATTGCACTGAAAAAGAGAGCAAAGAGTCAAAATGAGAACAGATCATCCTAGGTAAAAAAAATTATAATAAAAAGAGGGGGAAAAAGGATGAAATCATTTACAAATGTAGGCTGTCACTAATACGTAGGCCCTAGCTTCCTCTGAAACGGTGATGGCATTGGAAGGATAGACTTAGCGAGCGACTAATCCCAACAAAGTTCAAAACCCAGGGAGAAAATAAAACAAAGCCAAATCCTTATCATATTCCAGTTGATAAGGTCTTTAAAAAAGATAATACCATGTTATGTGATTAGGCTACATTTCTTAGCCTACCTGCTTAAAATACAAATTGTAGAAGGCATTCGAAGTGTTTCAACAGTGAAAACGGAAGGAATGACAAGACACCTTACTAGTCAAATAGTAGCATAACAATGGCTTACGTTGCAATGAAAAACTAAACTTCATTAACTGACCCCAACTTAAAACATAGGCTACATTGTTCATTGGGGAGTCAAATGTAGAGTAGAACGGTCCTTTGAATGCCAGCTGCTAATAGGAAAAATGCTGCTCTGTTCAAAATGGTGAGGATGTAAACAATACATTCACTCTCCTATTAGGATCCCACAGAATGGAAACCGGGATGTTTCCAGATCCCTTTTCAGCTAGTAAGCCTAGGCTACAGGCTAATATCCATTCTAAACTTTTTTTTTTACAGTTTACTTTTTCAGGAGATTGCTTTAGATTTGGGTACCATATGCAAGCAAGACAGATTGTGAATATTTTTGGAGCTGAACGACACACCTCATTATCAGATGACAATTACACAGGAGAAAAATCCACTTCAGAATGAAAAGCAGCTAGAATAGCTTGAATAGAATCCGTTTAGTTACCATAAATAACACTGACAAACAAAAGGCTAATGGTCAATCAGCTGACTTTGAACTTGTGATTGGGGGGGAAATCAATAGTTACATATGGGGATATTATTTAACGCTATAACGCAATATTACTTTTGTGTTAGTTGGCTGTAACTGCATCAAAAACGCCACTATTTTTCCCACATATCTTGTTCTCTATCTTTTTCAATAGTGAGCGAATTTGTTTTCAGCACTTTTATTTCCATGACGGATCAAAAGTTGTTTTCTCATGGCTCTCTTGTCCCTGTGGGCAATTCCACATTAATAGAGTGATGCCGCGACTCAGATTTTTCACTTTAAAATGTTTATCAGTGCAGATGAAAAGTTTGGTAACAGAATGACGGCACCAAAAGCACAAACTGTCATTATTTTAACAAACTTCGCATCTGCACTGTTCTTCGAGGAAAATGTGTTTGTCAAAGTTCGAGGATTTTCTTTTTTAAATTAGTCCTTGTGCATAGAGTTGTCGTTTTCACTTTGAAATCATTGGTTTTTGTTTGGCATACATTTTAAAGTGAATAACGCGAGTCTCAGCATCACTTTGTTACCGTGGAATTGGCCCAATGCAGCAAACATATGGTGAGCAATATTTTTGGAACATCAAATCACAATAAATCTTGAGAATCGCAATAGGCCTACATATAGCATCAGCACCTGAGTATGCTGATAATGTCGTGTCGGCAGGTAGCCTAGTGGTTAGCGCATTGGGCCAGTAACCGAAAGGTTGCTAGATCGTATCCCCGAGCTGACAAAGTAAAAATCTGTCGTTCTGCCCCTGAACAAGGCAGTTAACCCACTGTTCCTAGGCCGTCATTGAAAATAAGAATCTGTTCTTAACTGACTTGCCTAGTTAAATAAAGGTTAAATTCCCAGCCCTAGTTTTAATCTAAACTAATGACATCGTCATATAGCCTATATTACTCATGCAGTAACCTAGTCAATCACACAACCATCATAAACACATCTCATCTGGGTTCATTTGACTTCCTGACAGATATAAAAAGATAATGTGTCTTCTATCAAAGCTTTTTTGTAGTCCTAAAGCCAGAATAGGCCTACAGGTCTAAGCCAAAAAGCACATGCACTGGTACGTGCTCTGCAGGAGTGCCAGACTTCACAGCCAATTGATTGTCACCAGGAGCTCTTGGCACCAGGTTACTAGTGTCAGGTGTCAACCTAAGAGAAGCCTTAGACATTTCCATCTGATAATCTACCTAAACTCCATGGTAATCTGTGATTAGAGTGCCTGAGTGAGTTAACTACAACTCCTGAAATCTTATATTTGTCATTTTGTAGAGTTGACATCAGCAAGCAATGCATCAACTCATGATAGCGAACAGGATCTTAGAATGCACTCTTAATAATGATAGTAAAGAGCTCAAAGTACAGAATCTTAATTTATTATTGTTCAATATGATCCTAAAACTAGCCAACCCTAGTGACTCAGCCAATGAGTGTTCAACAGAGAGAGAGAGAGAGCAGCTCTGTGAGTCACCTTCAGTAGGCCTACACTGTAAGGACAAGCATGATTTGCTTTTGGCAGCTGTCCCCATTCCCCTTGTCAGACAGCCGTGGTTCACATGGACTACTGCCCTGTCAGTAATGGCAAAGATCAAGCCGCAAGCATATTGTAGCCCATGTAAAATTCAGATGTCTTTTTCAGCCACAGCCTATTCTTTGCAGTCAATTCTCAATTGCAATCTCAAATGTGTTTTGCATTTAAGCAGTCAAACATGCAATATCCTGAAAATGTGACTGCTGACATGCAAAACAATTTGGGACTGTATCAACAGTTGACTTATGGGTAGATTTTCCCTTTAATGTCACTTTCAAGACAAAAAAAATGTGCTCAGTTTCCCACTTGGAAAATATCAGAATCAACTAATAGGAAGCTATATGCAAAAAGCGTATGCAAATTTTAACTAATGGATTCCTAGTTGTCTTAAAAGAACCAATCAGATTATCTGGTGTATGTACAATCTGTAGCTAACTGCCTGACTATGTGCATAGGCACCACTCCCCCTGGATGACTCCCCGGCCAGCAGCATACCACCCTGCATACCACTGCTGGCTTGCTTCTGAAGCTAAGCAGGGTTGGTCCTGGTCAGTCCCTGGATGGGAGACCAGGTGCTGCTGGAAGTGGTGTTGGAGGGCCAGTAGGAGGCACTCTTTCCTCTGGTCTAAACAAAGATCCCAATGCCCCAGGGCAGTGATTGGGGACACTGCTCTGTGTAGGGTGCCGTCTTTCGGATGGGACGTTAAACGGGTGTCCTGACTCTCTGAGGTCATTAAAGATCCCATGGCACTTATCGTAAGAGTAGGGGTGTTAACCCCGGTGTCCTGGCTAAATTCCCAATCTGGCCCTCAACCATCACGGTCACCTAATAATCCCCAGTTTACAATTGGCTCATTCATCCCCCTCCTCTCCCCTGTAACTATTCCCCAGGTCGTTGCTGCAAATGAGAACGTGTTCTCAGTCAACTTACCTGGTAAAATAACGGTAAAATAAAAAATAAAAATAAAAAATGACTGCCTGTGATCCCTGGCCGTGACCCAACTGTCCGACGGTGTCTCCGGGAGAGCTGGATATGCAAAAAAATACATTTACATTTCACACTTGTACATATGTGAAAAGGGACAACTATAAGCGGACCCTATTTGACCTTTTGTGTAAAGAGTAGAAAAATTCCCATCAAAAGCGATTCAGCATTGAGTAAAACTGAGGGTAGGTGCCACTTACCTTACCTACTTGTTAGATCAACCTTCAGGGAAAATATTAGGCTAATGTTACTTTATCTAGTTAGCTAGACAGGAACTTGATCGTTACCATTCACCTACATTTCGCAAGAGACTCAGCTGAGGCTGCAGTGGACAAGCTAGCTACACTAACGTTACCGCAGTGACCTAAGGGATAATCCAACCTAAAAATGAAACGTGCTACGTCATGATAACGTTCTCATGACTGGAGATAGGGGATAATTTGCCTAGAGATAGAACACAGACCATGTATATCGTCATGACGAAGTATATATTTCACCGACATGTGCTAAAACGAAACAGTGGACCAAATTAATCAGCTTAGTTTTTCCTTCAAGTACCATCACGCAACGTGATTTTCGCTTCTCGTCTTGTCCTACTCGCCCTGTTTGTTTCTGTGTGAAAGGGCCGTTGGCCTTGCGAAAACTGGAACCACGTTGACAATTGTGAAATGTTATAGCTAGCTAAATATTTCACATGCTGATATTGACTTTGGTATTATTGTGGGGTAGCTAGCTACGTTTGTATAGTCTGGGTTACCAGTCTTTAAGCTAACATCCCACTCCTGTCATTTGCCAAAGACTGGCTAATGGCGGGTAGCTAGCTGCCGTTAACTAACTACAAGTGACATTTGCGCTGGTTTTACAAGTTTCTCTCTGACTTTGGACATTACATAGCTAGCTAAAGAGTTAGCTACAAAGCTAGAAGGCTCCGATGCTTCACGTTGTCTCACGTGAATGTAACAACGTTAGCAGCTAGCTAACATTAGCCAACGAACGTTATCATCACTGGAGAAGTCTTACCACGAAAGGGTGGACTGATTTATAACCAGTCTTCTTGCATCTTGGTCCTTCGATTATAGCAATGAATATGTACTAAAATGTTACAAAATCTAGTTAGCTGTTTTCTCCGACCTAGACAATTAAATGACCTAGCCAATGAATGTAAAAGGAGTAAATTTTGTAATTTTCACGTCCTCCTTGATTAGTTGTGGTGGTTAACTACAGCAAAGGCACATTATCGCCACCTACTGGAATGGAGTGTAACTATGGAGTACCTAAAATCACTAAATAGATAAATCAACCATTAAACGTAAACGTGAGTATACAGAAAGTACGCAAATAAATACAAAATATCGATAAATCAACCCATTTTGAAATAATTCCAGATAAAGAAACCATATACGCCTTGTATCTCGAGAGACAATACTTTGTGGCTTTAGAGTAAAATAAAAATAATTAACTACCGGTAGTAAGATCTATCAATAAATATTATCAAAAATATGTATGGAAATAGATTAATCAATAAACAAACTGTAATCACTATAACGACAACACATCAGTTGAAAAGTCACAGCCTAAAAGCGGTTTCCCCAAGATACAGATCTAGGATTATTTTCCCCTCCCCCAATCCAAACCTTAACCATTAGTGGGGAAAATGCTAAATTGTCCCAAGATCAGAATCTAAGCCTAGGGGCAACTTCACCCTTCCCCAGCCTAAACAGCAGCTGCTGTCTAAATATTCATCAAAGTAAAGGCATTTGACCATGAGATTTGTGGAGAAGCAGGTATTGTATACACTATGTTGGGACCAATCAATGAATATACGTTTATTTAGGACATGTCATTGGAATAACCTCTGACTGAACAGTCCATTCTGTTATTGTGTCATTCCTCTTTGTTAGGGCCATAATAAAAACTGTATTTTGGCTTTTGATACAGTACCAACTACTCAAAAGATTGGTTGCACAATGGAATCACAGCTTGGTTCAGTGTTTTATTGACAAATGACCAAAATATAAATTTTCACAACTATCTCTACTAGCGTTTACAACATTTTTCAGAGTATGCCCAGGCAGCATCAGATCTATTCAGTCAAACTTTGTCCTCAACGATTACTTGTCATGGAATGTAAAAAATGTATAGTTATTTAAGAGAAACATACAGTATATGTTCTGGTGCGCTTTCAGCATGATGCAACGTTTTGGAACATTCTGATAGAAATAGGCAATGTAGAACAAACATGCCTGTCTGACATGTAGAATAAGGACTCACGTCGGCTCTATTCATTGCATCTACAATGTTTGGGTGCTGAACATGGACTTGTTTTCAACATGAAAATGACAAGGGGACTGAGAATGTGTTATGAGCTGTGTTCTTTAGATATTACACATTCGAAAAGCCACATGGAATCTTTGGAATAAATTCCTTTAATACAAATATCAAAATAATAAATAGGACAGATGTTTTAATAATCTCCTAGACCATGGTGCATTGCATACTGTATTAGGAGTGTATTTGGAAATGAAGGGCACTTTACAAATAAAGTTATTCTTATTGCCTCATACTGTATGTAGGAGTGTCTTGATTCAACAAAACAAGTTATTTTGACAGTTAAAATAATAATACTAAAACAGTACATTTGTCTCACAAAAGTTTCAAATGACTTTCAGTGGAAAGGGGTTTCAAGAGAAAAGGTCTCCCGCAACGCCCACTTGGATTTGGCTAATGGAGTTTTCCTGAATTAACAAAAGTTCAGTAAAGGCACCATAGAAACAAAAGCTGACACCTGGAAGTGGCAGCACATTGCCATTGGCACTCAGGGGTCCACAAATGACACTGCGATGTATCGAGTGCCTGCAGTGGTTCGCAGGCCCTCGTGATAGTGGGTGAGCCGTCCAGGGTGCATGAGGGCCCAGCCTTTGCGGGGTGCCTCGACGGAGCAGTTATACCGTATGAACCTGCATCCCCCACCCTTCAATGGGAAAGCAAACAGAGAGATGAAGTCAGGAAAGGTATATCCAGTCAGGAGATTCACACATACTTCACATTCAATACATAGAGAAATGTCAACTTGTCTAGGACTCAAGGTCATACTGCACAGGAGAACACTGAAGGCTTTCATCATAGGTACATACAGTGGGGCAAAAAGTATTTAGTCAGCCACCAATTGTGCAAGTTCTCCCACTTAAAAAGATGAGAGAGGCCTGTAATTTTCATCATAGGTACACTTCAACTATGACAGACAAAATGAGAAAAAAAATCCAGAAAATCACATTGTAGGATTTTTAATGAATTTATTTGCAAATTATGGTGGAAAATAAGTATTTGGTCACCTACAAACAAGCAAGATTTCTGGCTCTCACATACCTGTAACTTCTTCTTTAAGAGGCTCCTCTGTCCTCCACTCGTTACCTGTATTAATGGCACCTGTTTGAACTTGTTATCAGTATAAAAGACACCTGTCCACAACCTCAAATAGTCACACTCCAAACTCCACTATGGCCAAGACCAAAGAGCTGTCAAAGGACACCAGAAACAAAATTGTAGACCTGCACCAGGCTGGGAAGACTGAATCTGCAATAGGTAAGCAGCTTGGTTTGAAGAAATCAACTGCGGGAGCAATTATTAGGAAATGGAAGACATACAAGACCACTGATAATCTCCCTCGATCTGGGGCTCCACGCAAGATCTCACCCCGTGGGGTCAAAATGATCACAAGAACGGTGAGCAAAAATCCCAGAACCACACGGGGGGACCTAGTGAATGACCTGCAGAGAGCTGGGACCAAAGTAACAAAGCCTACCATCAGTAACACACTACGCCGCCAGGGACTCAAATCCTGCAGTGCCAGACGTGTCCCCCTGCTTAAGCCAGTACATGTCCAGGCCCGTCTGAAGTTTGCTAGAGAGCATTTGGATGATCCAGAAGAAGATTGGGAGAATGTCATATGGTCAGAAGCCAAAATAGAACTTTTTGGTAAAAACTCAACTCATCGTGTTTGGAGGACAAAGAATGCTGAGTTGCATCCAAAGAACACCATACCTACTGTGAAGCATGGGGGTGGAAACATTATGCTTTGGGGCTGTTTTTCTGCAAAGGGACCAGGACGACTGATCCGTGTAAAGGAAAGAATGAATGGGGCCATGTATCGTGAGATTGAGTGAAAACCTCCTTCCATCAGCAAGGGCATTGAAGATGAAACGTGGCTGGGTCTTTCAGCATGACAATGATCCCAAACACACTGCCCGGGCAACGAAGGAGTGGCTTCGTAAGAAGCATTTCAAGGTCCTGGAGTGGCCTAGCCAGTCTCCAGATCTCAACCCCATAGAAAATCTTTGGAGGGAGTTGAAAGTCCATGTTGCCCAGCAACAGCCCCAAAACATCACTGCTCTAGAGGAGATCTGCATGGAGGAATGGGTCAAAATACCAGCAACAGTGTGTGAAAACCTTGTGAAGACTTACAGAAAACGTTTGACCTCTGTCATTGCCAACAAAGGGTATATAACAAAGTATTGAGATAAACTTTTGTTATTGACCAAATACTTATTTTCCACCATAATTTGCAAATAAATTCATTAAAAATCCTACAATGTGATTTTCTGATTTTTTTTCTTCTCATTTTGTCTGTCATAGTTGAAGTGTACCTATGATGAAAATGACAGGCCGCTCTCATCTTTTTAAGTGGGAGAACGTGCACAATTGGTGGCTGACTAAATACTTTTTTGCCCCACTGTAACTATGTGCGAATAACACATTGTGAACAGTAGAGAAACAGTAACTGTGCGGAAAGCACTTTCTTCTCAAAACAAACCAGATTATGCACCTATTCTAGTCCAAGTTCGAAAGATGCAGGGTAATGACACGGATGCAATACAACACATCTTCAAAAGCCTTTCAAATGTTGGTCGTTTTTTTACGTGCAAAGGAGTAAGAATGAGAGTCACCAAAATGATTCTGATGAAAACAATCTGGGGTGAGTTTCCCAAAAAACATAAAGACCATCTTTAGCAATAAGATCTTAAATCCATTGGTGGGCAATGGAGGAACGAGTATCTTAATGCTAAAGATGATCTTGATGTTTTTGGGAAACTCAGCCTGGAATAATTGTATTCATAGAAACAAACAGTGATGAAAACATACAAAGCAACTAATGGTCTGCATGCTTAGAACATTTCAGAAGACATACTGTACATACATACACTTGCATTCCTACTTGAAAATAGTTGACTGGCAAACTTGATTGCAACATTTCAGGAAAATACACAACTTCACTGATCTTTCTGTTCCAATTTCACACTAAATGACAGTATACAGTAGTTGGGTTATCCTAACCAATTTGAATAGATGTTAATAATAGTGTAATGTAGGGTTTGAATTACAGAGGTTACTGAGGGTATAACAAATCAGGGCACATCCAGAAGTGTTACAATTACCATGGGGGTAGCCCTACAAGTGTTCACATGTCAAAGTTGGTCCAACCCAGTCTTTAGAGGCCACCTCCCCAAGTCAATGTGTAAATCATCACAAACACACTCACCTGGTAATCAAGCACTTTTTGATTGAGTGCAATATTTATAGTAAATGTGGACGCGTCATGGTGTGGCCTTAAAAAGGGCTGCTCGTCTGGCTTATATCTAACTACAAACGCCAAGTCAAACTGAGCCTGCAAAGAGAGAGACAGACAGAAAATACCAGAGTGATGCAAAGAGTCATGCAGCATTCACAAACGAGCCGGGAGGGCTGCCGGGACAGGCCGCGTGCCCCTTGACCACCTGGTTGAAACCTCAGCTAAGAAAAAGAAAGAGCGAGTTCCGATTCCTGCATACATTCCCAGAGAAGAGACAGGAAAGAGGACAGAACACCTGCATCCTGTCCTAAAACAAGGGCTTAAGGGGTATTTGTCTAGGTTACCTGCCAGTTTAGTGTGTCTTACTGGACTGGACACCTAATACCAATTTACCTGATAGTCAATTTCTTTGCTGTTGAGTGCTACATTAATAGTGAAAGTAGATGCATCGTGGTGAGGGGTGAGCAGGGGCTGCTCGTCAGGTTTGTACCTCACTACGAAGTTGAGGTAAGAGATACACTGATAAGAGAAGAGACGCATGTCAGGGTCAACATGGTAGCACAGAGGGACCCCGTTCTATAAATAAGATTCTATTCAAAAAAATATTTGCAATATAACTAAACACGTCTGTTGCATTTGACTTAAATGAATGATGAATTGTATAAATGTAGACTATTCTACTGTAAATCAGCAGCATACCGTATAATTCTACATTTTGAAAACATAAATAAGAATATTAATATTGTTAACCTGTGAACAAAGTAATATTCAAAAGTTAATCAAATAACAGGAGAGATGTGCATTTAAACATATTTAGATAAACAAACATAACTCTACTTGGCTAAATCAACGGATATCAGGCCACAAGGTGGCGATAGGTAACAGAATGGTGCACAAATTTGCAGAAATATTTACATTTTGTGGGACTTACTAAAGCAAGAACCACGATGTACCATTATAACCACACAAACAACCCACCAGCTGAACGTGGATTGTAAAATAAAACTTTACTTTATCATTTATGCATTTTCTCTATTGTTCTTCACGTTCAAATGATATAATTCAGGAGTTAAAATCCATGAAAAATGTGTAGAGTAATGAAAATATGAATTTCTGTTGAGCTGTGCATAAATCCATCTAAAATGAGTACAAATGTGTTTTTTTTAAACCATACCTTGGTGTAGTATCCAGGATACATTGTCTCTGTGATTGGGGCTATGTAATCCAACAGAAGCTTCTGCCACTCTTTCTCATAATTGATTTGAGTCATGTGGATATCAACGGTGGGGACATTCTCATAGCCGCCCTGGATCCTTGTGTCCTTCAGTAAATAAGAAAATATAAAAACATGATACAATGCTCAAGTTACTACATTTACAGGTTTGTTAGGTAAGATAATATTGTAGGCAACATTGGTTTAGGAGTATAAATACATACCGTATTTCGGCCACCTGACCACTGTCCAAAGTTTTCCATTTCTTGAACAATGTGGTCACATCCGATATCAGAGAATAGCGGGAACCAGTATACATCAGGGCAAGGCTGGAAGAAAAAAAAAAAAAGTACAATTGAGTGACCTTGCATTTTCAAAGAGTAGCAGATAGGCATGGAATTTCTACTCTCTCCATAAACAGTAAATTCTAGAAATATTTTGAGCATGCAGATTGTGGTCTTCATTTGTAGCCAACTGGACTTTGACCACCCGGAAATAGTCTTCTGTAGCTAATTTGGTAGAGCATGACACTTGAAATAGTGGGTTCGATTTCCGAGGCCACCCGTACGTAAAATGTATGCACACATGATTTGTAAGTCGCTTAGGATAAAAGGGTCTGCTACATGGTATATATTATTATATATTAATAAACTTCGGTTATCACCTTTATTAGCCATTATCATAATCATTTTATATGTAGCAATAGGCAATGTCAGTGATCTTGAGTGAGCATTGAAATATTATACTTTGATAGAAAAACAAGTACTTACTGTTTCAATCAGTTTGTCTCTCATTATCTTTGTGTAGTTCTCATGGATGTAACGCTCCTCCCAATCCTGAGGAAAATGAAGAATATACAGTGAGTGTACAAAACATTAAGAACACCTGCTCTTTCCATGACACGGACTGACCAGCTGAATCCAGGTGAAAGCTAAACTGAAAGCGCAAACCACCGCATTTAACCATGGCAAGGTGACTGGGAATATGGCCGAATACAAACAGTGTAGTTATTCCCTCCGTAAGGCAATCACAGGCAAAACGTCAGTACAGAGACGAAATGGAGTCGCAATTCAACGGCTCAGACACGAGACACATGTGGCAGGGTCTCCAATCACAGACTACAAAGGGAAAACCAGCCACGTAGCGGACACCGACAGCTTTGAGGATAAAACATTGCCACCGACGTGGCCCGCTACCAAGGACTGTGGGCTATCCTCCGTGGCCGACGTGAGTAAGACATTTAAGCGTGTTAATCCTCGCAAGGCTGCCGGCCCAGACGGCATCCCTAGCCACGTCATCAGAGCATGTGCAGACCAGCTGGCTGGAATGTTTACAGACATATTCAATCTCACCCTATCCCAGCATTCAACACCATAGTACCCTCCAAGCTCATCATTAAGCTCAGGTCCATGGGTCTGAACCCCGCCCTGTGCAACTGGGTCCTGGACTTCCTGACGGGCCGCCCCCAAGTGGTGAAGGTAGGAAACAACATCTCCACTACGCTGATCCTCAACACAGGGGCCCCAGAAGGGTGCGTGCTCAGCCCCCTCCTGTACTCCCTGTTCACCCACAACCACGGGACACACACGCCTCCAACTCAATCATCAAGTTTGCAGAAGACACAACAGTAGTAGGCCTGATTACCAACAATGACGAGACAGCCTACAGGGAGGGGTGAGGGCCCTGGGAGTGGTGCCACGAAAATAACCTCTTACTCAATGTCAACAAAACAAAGGAGCTGATCGTGGACTTCAGGAAACAGCAGAGGAAGTACCCCCCTATCCACATTGACGGGACCGCAGTGGAGAAGGTGGAAAGCGTCGAGTTCCTCGGTGTACACATCACTGATGATTTGAAATGGTCCACCCACACAAACAGTGTGGTGAAGAAGGTTGGCTTGGCCACTAAAACCCTCAAACTTTTACAGATGCACAATTGAGAGCATCTTGTCGGGCTGTATCACCGCCATGTACGGCAACTGCACCGCCCGCAACCGCAGGGCTCTCCAGAGGGTAGTGCGGTCTGCCCAATGCATCACCGGGGGCAAACTACCTACCCTCCAGGACACCTACAGCACCCAATGTCACAGGAAGGCCAAAAAGATAATCAAGGACATCAACCACCCGAGCCACTGCCTGTTCACCCCACTATCATCCAGAAGGCGAGGTCAGTACAGGTGCATCAAAGCTGGGACAGAGAGACTGAAAAACAGCTTCTATCTCAAGGCGATCAGACTGGAGTCAGCATGGGCCAGCATCCCTGTGGAACGCTTTCGACACCTTGTAGAGTCCATGCCTCAACGAATTGTGGCTGTTCTGAGGGCAAAGGGGGGTGCAACTAAATATTAGGAAGGTGCTCCTAATGTTTGGTATACTCAGTGTAGAGATGCATTACTATATTTATTGTGATTAGACAAGTTAACACATGAACAGATACAAAGTGTCCACATAAGCAGATTTATATAAAAGACAATGGCATTCTTACTGTTGCAAAGCACTGCAGAACATACACTTGCATGTAATGACATGCAATAAGCTCTTCTGCAGCTGAGTGCTGCAATTAGTCTTCAAACAAACTCATTAAAAGTTGTGAGGTACATGATGCTGTCTAGGCCTGAATTGAGTCTAGAGGAGCCTTTGTTTTTTCCCCCCAATGACTACTTGACAACCCAATTCTCACCTTAGGGTTTTCGAAGATCTGCCACAGATCGTTGTGGAGATGGCTCATCTGGTAGTTTTCTGTCGACAGCATCCGACCAAAGGTGTGCATATTCGTAACATACATGAAGACTCCCTGAGAAATTGAAGCAAAGGGCGTTAACTTTTTTTTAAATAATATAGTTTGAAGCTATAACTTTAAAATATTTGATACCTGGCCTAAGTTTGGGGACTTCTAAGGGTTCGACACTGTTTGGGTGTCTCACTTCTAATCAGAGTTTTGCTATCTTTTGAAACCTAAGCACCCGTGACTGATACTGGACACTGAAGGACTGAGAGCAAGACGAGACTTCAGAATAAATTCCGATGGAATCCTACATGCCATTGCCTGCCGGTGCGCCCTGGAGCAAGGCACTTAATTCCTACAATTTCTCCAAGGGGTGCTGCACTGCAGCTGACCCATTGCTTTATGTTGTGAGCATAAAGACACATTTAAGTTCTCTGCAAGATAATGGACAGTAAAGTATTCTTAAGTAATTTTTTATATTTTTATTTTACCCCTTTTTCTGCCCAATTTCGTGGGATCCAATTGGTAGTTACAGTCTTGTCTCATCGCTGCAACTCCCGTATGGACTCGGGTGAGGCAAAGGTCGAGAGCCGTGCGTCCTCTGAAACCCAACCAAGCCGCACTGCTTCTTGACACAATGCCCACTTAACCCGGAAGCCAGCCGCACCAATGTGTTGGAGGAAACACCGTGTCAGTGTGCACTGCGCCCGGCCCGCAACAGGAGTCGCTAGTGCGCGATGGGACAAGGACATCCCTGCCAGCCAAACACTCCCCTAACCCGAACGACGATGGGCCAATTGTGCACCGCCTCATTGGTCTCCCGGTCGCGGCCGGCTGCGACAAAGCCTGGATTGGAACCCAGAATCTCTAGTGGCACAGCTAGCACCGCGATGCAGTGCCTTAGACCACTGCGCCACTTGGAGGCCTGTCATGTATTTTTTATACCCAAAATGAAATGGAGCATTTGACCAATCAATCATAGCTTTCCAACACTGACTTTGTTTCTGGCGTTGTGACAGAAGGCCATGTCGAGGTCCAGGGTGCCCGAGCTGAAGAGGTCGTAGTCAGAGAGCTCCTCATGAAGGAGGCTGGCCTTCACCAGGTACACCTTGGTCAGGTAGGGGACATTCCACACACCACTGTAGTGACAAGAAACGATATTTAGAACAGGCTTCCCATACATTGTGCTGAAAGCGCTCTCTAAAACAAGACTATGGTACTGGCATGGAAGCTGTAGTAGTGTTGCAGAGTTTAGCAAAATATGATCCTACAGCAGGAAACAAGCATTTCTCCCCCCCCCCCCAGGGAGAGTCATAACAAAAACCCATCAGACATCAGCTCTCTATAAAACACACATTTGTTCCATAATGACCATATTGGTATATTCAGTTATGGGAAATAATGTGTGTGTAACTTACACTCTGCGTCCTTGCACAATGTCCACATAGTCCTCCGACCTAGCGTAGTAACCATCAGCACTGAGTGCTCCCCAGAAGTTGGTCCATAGGCGGCCTTCTCGGGTTATCATGGGTGCAATTATAGGCCTGAAGGGTGACAGGGGATGATTAATCACGTCGCACTGAAAACCAGCTGAGCTTCGAAAGTGTATCCACCCAAATACACGTGTGTCCAGTATTTTTAGGAGAGCATTTATAGCATGCGTCATCAAAGATCGGGAATCTGGTCAGGCATAATCGACAGGCTCATTTTATTGCTGCTTACTCATTTTGCTCGATGAGAATCTTTAGGGTGTCCTTGTTCTTCAGAACCACTTCGATATCCATGCTGAAGAAATACTCGCAATCCTTGTCCTGTCGGCACATATCACTGGGAACCAGAAAATAGGAAACATAGTAAACACACATTTATGGGGCAGTCCCAAACCTAACATGTTTTTTTCTTCATAGGGATTTGAACCCAGATTGATACAGTGCATGTATGCGCTGAAGGCAGCGGCCCTAATCAGTAAATTACCCCAGGTCACATGCTGAACATCTTTGAAAAACTTGGGAATGATGTCAAGCTAGGTTGTATGTGCGCATCCAAAGCTAGTGTGAGAGAGAAAGCCAAGGTGAACTCACAGGCCGAGGTTGCGGGAAGCCACCCTGTCCATGTTCTCCTCAGGCCCAATGACCTTTACATCCTGGTACTCTTTCTCATGGTCCTTCAGAAAAGAGCTGACCTCTACCTTGTGGTGCTGCTCCTGTAAGAGGACATTGTGGGACAGTAGCAAAGACAAGAGTTGTTGTGCTTCTGTAACAGTCTTAGTCACATTCACACATAGGAAAAATAAAGAGTTACAATGAGAGCATTACAGCCCACCAGATGTTTGAGGTTGAAATTAAACAAATCCTTTTGTGCTTACCATTGAGCTACAATGTGGGATATGGGAATCTGTTCATTGAAATCTGTCATTTCAATTCTTGATAAATATGGAAGGGAGCACTGGGAATACTGACGCTACCTCGCTCTCCAACCAAGGTTTTATGAATTGAGGAGCAAAACTGAAGTAGAGATTCAGCAACTCTTGATGGAAATTGGAAGTGAATAAAAACACGTATTTTTTTAATGAAAGTAAAACCAACGCGTTCCAGCTTTTGGCCTTCTTCAGGGTTTTCCCAAACTGCCATTGTCCACTAAGAGTTGCTGAATCTCCTCTCTACTTCAATTCTTGATATATTCCCATTAATTCTGGAAGAATATAACTTATGAAAGCATCAACTTTTAACAACAACAAATTTCAAGTGTTGTAATACAACTTTGATTCATGTCAACATATCTCATGCACGGACCCTGAAGTTAAGTCGGTTGACCCTTGACTGGTACTTGCACAGATCCGACACATTCCTCGTCATCGTTATACTATACACAGAGGCATGTGAGCACATGTGTGGATTGGCAACAATTCGGAGGGAGAAATGCACAAGAGATAACGGTGTAACTAACACTGTGTTCCATTCATACAAGCACCAAACGGTTACTCAAATCAAAAGGGAAAATATTTAATTATACACATTTATTAAAGGGATACTTGTATCTACTTACAATGATCTACTTCCCCAGAGCCTGATGAACTCGTGGATACAATTGTTATGTCTCTGCGTGCAGTTTGAAGGAAGTTGGTAAGGTAACAGCTAGCTGCGCTAACAATCGCTAAACTACCTGTAACTTCCTTCATACTGGATGCAGAGACATCAAAATGGTATCCCTGGGTTCACCTGACTCTGGGGGGGGGGGGGGGGAGTAGATAAAAGGCTTCATTGACAAAACCCCAAAGTATCCCTTTAAATGTTAGATCGATGGTATTATGTAATAAAATGTGTTTCTCTCACCTGGTTGTAGATGAAGAGTTTGAGTCGGTGTTTTGGGTATTCCAGTTTGAGCAAGCTCTCAAAGAACACACTGACAAAGGGGGTGGGCTGCTGGATGAAGATCCCAATAACCACCCGTGGGTATTCGCTCTCCTGTACAGACAAACAGACCTCATATTAAAAATAATCATGTAATGTCATTGTCATGTACATTGCAGTCGACTTGAAAACCTTGCATATAAAAATCAAATGCCTTTTCATCCAATTCCCCCAGAGAATCTTGTCACCCAACCTGCAATCAAGCGACATTAATCGCACCGGTATAAATTGCGTGTCGGCCGTGTGTGTCGTTTCCGACGCAGGTGTATTACAATTCATCTTAAGTGTGTATTCTCACTACGAGAGATACAGAGGTTTCGAGAAAATAACCTCGGCTAGACCTTTTAGTGTAATGTAAACTTGTCACTTCTGCTACGGAGGTCGCAGGCGAGCCTTGCTCGAAAGTCACCCCTATCTGAGCAGTCAGATGTCAACAGAATGGTCTCTTCAAGCTAAATGCTCCTACAGTAAAAATCTAAATGGCAGAGCAATGCAACAGCTGAAATGTGTTCCTTATATTTAAGACTTTTTTTTACCTGAAATGTAATGAGTGTACAGACAAGAAAATAAACCCTTTAATACTCTGCACGTGGTTGTGAATTGTTGCATTATACAAGAGTGTAATATGCTTAAGATGAAAAGTTGGTTAAGATGAAGTTGCTTACATAGTTGAATAGTTTGTTAAAAGGATGCTTACTGGCTGGTGGCTATACTGGGATATTTACGGTAAATTTAAGCTGCGAAGCAAGAATGTCCATCGCCAATCCCCCGAACGTTCTCTAGGCACATGAAATTCCGTTGCTCATGTCAATTGAAAAGTTTATGTACATATTAGGTCAATTGAAATTTCATCACGATACCTCTGCTACAACTCTCTTCAATGAGAATACGCCCTAAGAGTGTATTACCAGAATACTTTACATAAACAGACAGGCAACCTACCTTGAGTCCTGAGAGTGGCCGCAGGTCCTCAAGACACACACTGCAACCCGTCTCAAACGTCCACACTGTGGGGATGTAGTTGCTCAAGTAGTTGATCTGGAGCTAAAACAAAAAAACATTTATTTTATTTTTACCACTTCCTGATACTGTTGCTTACCTACTTTTGTCCAAATATTTGGATGATTTTTTGGTCTTACATTTACATTCTATTTATTGTGTCTGAATTTCAATGGTCAATAGCATTTCAATGGTCAATAGGGGTCAAAGGGTCAAAAGTTTGGAAGGTTACCTTGGTGGGCCCGTTGCCATGAACAACGACGGGTAATGTATCATACAACACGTTTCTGGCCCGCACTTGCCCGTCCTCAAACTTCAACACCACCTCATCTGTACGCAAACACACAAACCGTAACATCAGTACCAGTCCTGCGACAAAACTGGAACGAATTGCAAAAATCCCTGAAGCTGGAGACTTATATCTCCCTCTCTAACATTAAGCATCAGCTGTCAGAGCAGCTTACCGATCACTGTACCTGTACACAGCCCATCTGTAAATACCCCACCCAACTACCTCATCCCCATATTGTTATTTTTATTTTTATGCTCTTTTGCACCCCAGTATCTCTACTTGCACATCATCATCTGCACATCTATCACTCCAGTGTTAATGCTAAATTGTAATTACTTCACCACTATGGCCTATTTATTGCCTTACCTCCCTAATCTTACTACATTTACACACAGTGTAGATTTTTACATAGATTTTTCGATTGTGTTATTGACTGTACTTTTGTTTATCCCATGTATAGCTCTGTGTTGTTGTTTTTGTCACACTGCTTTGCTTTATCTTGGCCAGGTCACAGTTGTAATTGAGAACTTGTTCTCAACTGGCCTACCTGGGTAAATAAAGGTTAAATTTTAAAAAATTACCGTGTACATGACACTGCAACAAATTTTCCACATGGGGACAATAAAGTCAGTAAAGCCTGCCAATTGTTGGCCGGCCACGGGTCTTCCAAGAGAGACTTGAAGCATGCCACTGAATGCTAGTCAGTGGCTAATCAATCCACAGTACTGAAACATACAATACACCCAGGACATCATGTATTGGAGATGGATTCCACTACACAGTAATTCAACAGATTTTGTTACAAAACTAACAAACTCTGTATTTAATGTGTTCAGGGCTCACTTATAAACAACACCTAGGTCTCAATGTAATTTACCTGTTTAAATGAAGGTTAAAAATACAACAACAAAAAAATCAAATCTGACCTGCACCAAAGAAACATTTAGCAACTGCGGGGCGTTGCAGTTGAAACCGGCAAACCACCGGTGACGTCACCACTCACTACATTTTGCGAATGAATGCATGTCTCTCTCTGGGAGGCTGGGTTCTACAATGATGCTGTGACAATTTTGGCTCTCTCCTTTTCACCTCAAGTAGGTTTTAAGACATGAACACAAACAAGCATGATCTTGCTGTCCCTCTCAAGAAGCTGACTAATATAGGGAAGTCTATAGCTATTAACAGGAAGCCGTTGCTGTAGAGTTGGTAGGATGTAGCGTTTACTCAGCACGCCCACCTAACTGCAGCTGCTTAAAAAGTTTATACACATCCAGCCCTGTGCTTTGGGAGCATCTGGAAAAAGCATGGAGGAGCTGTGCCCGACCCCTCCCCCTTCCCTCTCTGGTCTACGTGAGCTCAGACACATCCCTCTCTCACAACAAACTCATAAATTCCTAACGCAAGCTCAGCCTCAGCCAGCGGCATACAGGAAAAAGAGAGGGGGGGAGAGGAGCGAGAAAGAGAGTAAAAGAGAGGGAAGAAAGGCTCAAAGCAGTCTGTCGGCTGAACCAGAAAGCCTAAGGATATGACAACCTGCATCACACCCATACACCTTCATCAAAGCCTCAGTCAGCCAATCACGACTAACACAGACAGGAAGTGAAACCAGAGGGAGGTCACACTTTCCTCTTTTCTTCTCCAAGCATCTCTTTACAGAACGGGAAAAAGTGTAAACTGAAACAGACGTTTTGATGTCCCAGGAGGGGGGAGGATCAAGAATTTAAAAGCTGATGTCAGCAGGTTTCAGTGGTGCAGTGCTCTTTTCATTCGAAAATGTTGAAGTACATGTGTATACTTGTTGGCTAGAGGTGAAGTGGGAGACAATGGCGAGACATGCCCGAAGACCAAAAGAGATGTGCAATTTGTTAAAAACTCACCAAGGGATCCATGAAGATTCTGAAACATTCTGCATCTGTTGTCCAGTGTTATATTGATGGATTTCTGGAGAAAAACAACATATGACTTCTTAAGAACACAAAAGCAGCATAAGGAAACATACTACATAGATATAATGTTACAGTATAATACACATACAGTACTCATACCAAGAAGAAATGCATAGATAGTAAAGTGCTAAGGTAGTTCTGAGAGAGACCACTTAAAGAACCATAGCAAGATCAGTATAGAGGTAGATTCCTACTCTTTTCTCTGGGTTGATATAAATCTTGGTGAAGAAAAGTTGATCACTGTCATTGTCCTCCCCTGTCCAGTCAGCAACCATCTCTTTGAGGTTAGGAACATAGCCAATGAATCCTAGGGACAAAGATAGCACGTGTGTGAACGATACGGGTTCTAACCTCAAGCCATAAGACTCCTGAACAGCTAATCAAATGGCTACCCAGACTATTTGCATTGTCCTCCCCCCTCTCTTTTACACTGTTGCTCCTCTGTTTATTATCTATGGATAGTCACTTTAACTCTACCTACATGTACATATTACCTCAATTACCTCGACTAACCTGTGCCCCAGCACATTGACTCTGTACCGGTACCCCCTGTATATAGCCTCGCTAATGTTATTTTACTGCTGCTCTTTAATTATTTACATTTTTTACTCAACACTTATTTTTCTTAAAACTGCATTGTTAGTTAAGAGCTTGTGTGTTCTACACCTGTTGTATTCGGCACATGTGACAAATAAAAGTTGATTTGATTTGACAAAGAAGTTTGAACAGTAGAACCGGAATTTCTAAAACAAATGGTCAATGTAATAGAGGTCCAATTCGTGTGATTTCATATTCGTGTTTGGACTTCGGTCCCTCTGGTTTTCAGCAGCTGACTTAAACATTAAGATTATAAAACTGCCATTCACAGTCTCAAACCTTAGTGGATAAACTGCCAGGTGAATTCATGCCCAGTTCCTATGTCTTAGGCCCAATGTCCTCCTTTTTATAAAAATGACTGAGACTTGAGACACCTTCGAACTGGACTGTTGCATGTCAACGTTTAAAAAGCAAAGCTGTGTTTGTTAGTATTAGTGTTAAACTGACAACAACTTGCTGTTGACGGTTAACAAAACGGCTCCCTTCCATTGCTAGGTTATCAAGAGGAGTGTGTTTACATACCCCCTGAGCCCAAGAACCTCTTTCCCTCTCGGAAGTGGGGGTGCTTGTCCTCCAAGTGTCTGTCGGGCCAGATGAGGGTCTCTGCGGAGAAGACCACCTTGTGTCTTGTCTGCTGGAACTTCTTCAGCAGCTCTTTGGGACCGGAGGCGAAGACAACATCATAGCTGGTCAGAGTGAGCGAAAAGAGAACCTTTATGAGCCTCATTGTTCAGGGGGGGATTTATTGGGATCCCCATTAGCCGACGCCAATGGCGACAGCTAGTCTTCCTGGGGTCCGACACATAACGAAAAAGACATTACAGACTAAATACTTTACAATTGACATGTTTTTAAAAACATTAACATTTAGTGTGTGTGTGTGCATCTATCTATTACACATACATGTCAGTACACACAACAAGTAGGTCACATGGGGAAGAGGCCGTGTGCCGTGAGGTGTTGCTTTATATGTTTTTTGAAACCAAATTTGCTGTTCACTTTCCCTATAATGAGATGGAAGGGAGTTCCATGAAAACTTTAGCTCTGTATAATACTGTACGTTTTCTTGAATTTGTTCTGGACCTTGGGACTGTGAAAAGACTTCTGGTGGCATGTCTGGTGGGGTAAGACCAGTGCTGAACCAGTCGTTGGGCAAGCTGAATTTTGATGTACACTGAATTTTGTGTGTGAATATATTCAATAATGCTGATAAGAGTGAAGGCAGATTGAAGGCTACCTGTCAATGAAGAGGACAACCTTGTCTACCTCCATCTCCTGCAAACCAGCTTTAAGAAGGCGCACTTTCTGACCCCCTCCTGGCGCGGTCATATAGTCCCCACCTTTCCATGGCTCCCCTCTGCCAAGCACCTTCAAACCCAAAGAGAACAACTGCAAACCACATTCTCCACAACAAAAAGATAGATACCTTCTTGAAAAAGGCTTGTTTCCTCACTAAGGTATTGATATTTTCCAGAGGGAGAGAGTGAATGGTTGCCAGTCATTGTCTGGACACAAATGTTGGATTAGTTTTATCTTGTCAGAACTTTCCATACCTTGATGGTGTAGTTAAAGTGCCGGGCAGACCTCATGAAACGCCTGAAGCCATCTGTCTCTTTGGTCGCAACAGTCACAACTAAAAGGTTGCCTGAAAGAAATTAAAAACAATAGAAGTATGTAATTGATGCGAGAATTGGCCCGTGTAGTGTGTGTGCAATGTAAAATCACATAAAACTTGAAGTAAATGTCTGTACCAACCATGCTCAATTGGATAATATATCCAGAGGTGGTCTCTGAGAATGTATAAATGTGTCTACTTGACCATTGAAATGTTCCCCCTTCTCTCTTTTGATAGCATACTGTATAGTATGTCATTAGTGTATGTTTAATGAGTATTTTCTTAAAACTGTGAAGTGATACTTTCCATCAATCTCTATCAATAAAAAAAGATTTCCAGCACACATGCAATGTTGATTTATAGCTCAGTAAACATTATGCTAAACTGAAGGAGAAAAAACATTAGGATGTGTACAGTAGCTAGAAAATTCTTACAAGAAAAAAAATATTAGACTAGGCTAAAATTAAGTAACCTAATGTTAACTGATCTCTGCCACTTGCGCATAACATACCATAATATACTATCAAGCATTGTAGGCCTATATTGCATCTTTCTTGACATGTATTTTTTTTCAATAGAACATTAGGCACAAGTCTGAATTAAATCAGACGCGATCCAGTCCACGTCAGCGGCATGGAACTCTCGAGAACACCCGGTGGAACTTTGTATCTGCAATGCAATTGCTTTTTATCAGTCCGAGAGAGTTACATGCAAATTACAATGTAATAACGTTTGAATAGCGACTTCCATGACTCCAACTTTATATCTAGCGGGATTGCTAATTACTCAGCAACATTTAAAATGGAAAGTTGGAATGCAAGTTTAGTTGCTATTTGAGCTGTCCTACCTTCGGATAGTTCTCGCTGTTCTTTACAACGTATCACTGGTAAAACCACAAGCAAGGACATCCAGGCCAATATTAATAAGGAAAAAGCTCTCATTTTCGGTTTAAATCTTCACCAACCATCAGCCTAACACTTCCTTGGCGATATCATATGATTTTAGTCAAAAAGTTGTGTACTTAAAGTGTTTCCAGATTTGATTGACACTTAGTAGACCAATCAGACACAAAACCCCGCCCAACCCAGTAAAATAAGCCCACTTTGGAGATGCTTGATTTGGTTTTTAGTTGACACTGTATGCCAGAACAGCTGCATCAAGTGCACGATTCTTACTGCACCATTAGTCTTTAAAGTGAGACCTCCGCCGACCAGGCACAGGCAAACATGAAAATAAAAGAAATAGGCTAAGCAAAAAGATCTACTCAAACTACTCTGTAAAAATAAAACACTATCTTGATTAGATAAGTATTCAACCCCGAGTCAATACATGTTAAGAATCATCTTTGGCAGCCATTACACCGGCGAGTCTTTAGGGGTATGTCACGAAGAGCTGTGGACACCTGGATTGTACAATATTGGCACTTTTTTGTATTTTGTATTCTTCAAGCTCTGTCAAGTTGTTAGTAGAACATTGCTAGACAACCATTTTCATGTCTTGCCATAGATTTTAAAGCCGATTTAAGTCGAAACTAACCAGGCCACTCAGGAACATACAATGTCATATTGGGATGCAACTCCAGTGTCTATTTTGCCTTGAGTTTTAGCTTATTGTCCTGCTGAAATGTACATTTGTCTCCCAATGTCTGTTGGAAAGCAGACTGAACCAAGATTTGCTCTAGGATTTTGCCAGTGTTTAGCCTTATTCCGTAAAATGTTATTCCCCCCAAAATACTCTCTTGCTGATGACATGACGAGCATGTCCATAACATGATGCAGCCACCACAATGCTTGAAAATATGGTAACCTTACTTAATGATGTGTTGTATTGGATTTGCCCCAAACATAATGCTTTCTATTCAGGACAAAATCGAATTTCTTTGTCACATTTTTTTCATTGTTACTTTAGTGCCTTATTGCAAACAGGATGCATGTTTTTGAATATTTTTATTAAAATCAAATAAAATTGCATTTGTCACATGCGCCGAATACAACACCTTACCGTGAAACGCTTACTTAGGAGCCCTTAACCAAAAATTCAGTTCAAGAAATAGAGTTAAGAAAGTATTTACTAAATAAACTAAAGTAAAAAATAAAATAACAATGACGAGGCTATATACA
This sequence comes from Salvelinus alpinus, assembly GCF_045679555.1. Lineage (NCBI taxonomy): Eukaryota > Metazoa > Chordata > Actinopteri > Salmoniformes > Salmonidae > Salvelinus > Salvelinus alpinus. The sequence goes on from NC_092113.1 coordinate 10,683,802, forward strand.
GGGGGTGCGGGGGTATAGGTTAGTTGAGGTAATTTGTACATGTAGGTAGTGTTAAAGTGACTATGCATAGATAATAAACAGCGACTAGCAGCAGTGTAAAAACAAAGGGGGGGGGGGGGGGGGGGGTGTCAATGTAAATAGTCTGGGTGGCCATTTGATTAATTGTTCAGCAGTTTTATGGCTTGGGGGTAGAAGCTGTTAAGGAGCCTCTTGGACCTAGACTTGGCGCTCTGTATCGCTTGCCTTGCGGTAGCAGAGAGAGCAGAGAGAATGACTTGGGTGACTGGAGAACATGACAATTTTTTGGGCCTTCCTCTGACACCGCTTAGTATATACAGTACCAGTCAAAAGTTTGGACGCACCTACTCATTCCAGGATTTTTCTTAACTTTTTACAATTTTCTACATTGTAGAATAATAGTGAAGACATCAAAACTATGAAATAACACATATGGAATCATGTCGTAACCAAAAAAAGTGTTAAACAAATCAAAATATATTTTATATTTGAGATACTTCAAAGTAGCCACCCTTTGACTTGATGACAGCTTTGCACACTCTTGGCATTCCCTCAACCAGCTTCATGAGGTAGTCACCTGGAATGCATTTCAATTGACAGGTGTTGTCACAGCCGTCGTCAGAAGGAGACCAAGGTGCAGCGTTGTAAGCGTATATTATCTTTTATTATTGTAAATGTCGCCAACAAAACAAAACAAAACACTAACAAAGATAACTACCCACAAACACCAAAGGAAAAAAGGCTGCCTAAGTATGATTCCCAATCAGAGACAACAATAGACAGCTGTCCCTGATTGAGAACCAAATACAAAACATAGAAATAAAGAAACTAGAATGCCCACCCTAGTCACACCCTGGCCTAACCAAAATAGAGAATAAAAGCCTCTCTATGGCCAGGGCGTGACAGGTGTATCTTGTTAATTTGTGGAATGTTTTTCCTTCTTAATGCATTTGAGCCAATCAGTTGTGCTGTGACAAGGTAGGGGTGGTATACAGAAGATAGCCCTATTTGGTAAAAAAAACAAGTCCATATTATGGCAAGAACAGCTCAAATAAGCAAAGAGAAACGACAGTTCAACATTACTTTAAGATATGAAGGTCAGTCAATCGGGAAAATTAAGAACTTTGAATTTTTTTTGCAGTCGCAAAAAACATCAAGTGCTATGATGAAACTGGCTCTCATGAGGACCGCCATATGAAAGGAAGACCCAGAGTTACCTCTGCTGCAGAGGATAAGTTCATTAGATTTAACTGTACCTCAGCTTGCAGCCCAAATAAAGGCTTCACAGAGTTCAAATAACCGACAACATCAACTGTACAGATGATCAAATTGCTGCAAAGAAACCACTTCTAAAGGACACCAATAATAAGAAGAGACTTGCTTCGGCCAAACAACACGAGCAATGGACATTAGACCAGGGGAAATCTGTCTTTTGGTCTGATGAATCCAAATGAGAGATTTTTGGTTCCAACCACCGTGTCTTTGTGAGACGCAGAGTAGGTGAATGGATGATCTCCGCATATGTGGTTCCCACTGTGAAGCATGAAGGAGGAGGTGTGATGGTGTTGGGGTGCTTTGGTGGTGACAATGTCTGTAATTTATTTAGAATTCAAAGCACACTTAACCAGCATGGCTACCACAGCATTCTGCAGCGGTATGCCATACCATCTGGTTTGCGCTTAGTGGGACTATCCTTTGTTTTTCAACAGGACAATGACCCAAAACACACCTTCAGGCTGTGTAAGGTCATTGTATGTGTGGGGTACAGAGATAGGGTAATCATTCAAAAACCACATTAACCACTATTATTGCAACTTATGTGACTTGTTAAGCACATTTTTACTCCTGAACGTGTTTAGGCTTGCCATAACAAAGGGGTTGAATTGACTCCATTTTTAAAAAAAATCTAAAAATGTAATTAGTTTGTAAACATTTCTAAAAATGTAATTCTACTTTGACATGGTGGGAAATTGTGTGTAGATCATTGGCACAAAATCTCAATTTAATCAATTTTAAATTCAGGCTGTAACGCAAAATAATGTGGAAAAAGTCAAGGGATGTGAGTAATTTCTGAAGGCACTGTATATACAGAGGAAATTAAAGAACAGTAAAAAAAAATAAAACAATAAACAGAGGACGGGGTGGAAAATAATGACAGAGGGACAGATGGAGGTGGCATTATGTCATAAAAGGATGACATTTAATTGGGGATCTTTGTTTGTCTATGACATTACAAATACGGGTGCATTGTAGAGCTTTGTTGATCTATGACATCAAACATTCCACGGGTGGTTGGGATCCCAGATGCTGATTCAGACCATTGGACCTGGCAGAGGACACTCACAGTTCTCATAGCTGTTCATATTTGACTTTTTTCCCCTCTTTGATATGTCAGTAAGGTAGAATTCTAAAGACAATCAACTTAATGTTGCGATGTTCATACTGTCAAAATATCCAATGGGTAATTGACAGCCCTTTCCCACCTGGACAAAGGAACACCTACGTAAGAATGCTGTTTGTTGACTACAGCTCAGTGTTCAACACCATAGTGCCCTCAAAGCGCATCACTAAGCTCACACCTCCCTCTGCAACTGGATCCTGGACTACCTGATAGGCCGCCCCCAGGTGGTAAGGGTAGACAACAACACATCTGCCACACCAGGGTTCTTTGCTCCATGATCCCTTCCAGTACTCCCTGTTCACCCACAACTGCGTGGCCACACTAGTCTCCAACACCATCATTAAGTTTGCCGACGACACAACGGTGGTAGGCCTGATCACCGACAACGATGAGACAGTCTATAGTGATGAGGTCAGAGACCTGGCAGTGTGGGGCCAGGAAAATAACCTCTCCCTCAATATGAGCAAGACAAAGAAGCTGATCGTGGACTACAGGAAAAGGAGGGCCGAGCATGCCCCCATTCACATTGACACGGCTGTAGTGGAGTGGGTCGAGAGCTTCAAGTGCCTTGGTGTCCACATCACTAACAAACTATCATGGTCCAAACACACCAAGACAGTCATGAAGAGGGCTCGACAATGCCTATTCCCCCTCAAGAGACTGAAAAGATTTGGCATGGGTCCTTAGATCCTCAAAATGTCCTACAGCTGCACCATCGAGAGCATCCTGACTGGTTGCATCACCGCTTGGTAGGGCAACTGCTGGGCATCCGACCAAAAGGCGCTACAGAGGGTAGTGCGTACGGCCCAGTACATCACTGTGGCCAAGCTTCCTGCCACCCATGAGCTCTATACCAGGCGGGGTCAGAGGAAGGCTCTAAAAATTATGAAAGACTCCAGCCACCCAAGTCATACTATTCTCTCTGCTACCGCACGGCAAGCGGTACCGGAACACGAAGTTAAGGTCCGAAAGGCTCATTAACAGCTTCTACCCCCAAGGCGTAAGACTGCTAAACAGTTAATCAAATGGCTACCCGGACTATTTGCATTGACCCACTTTTTAATTCTGCTGCTACTCGCTGTTTATTATCTATGAATAGTCACGTTACCCCTACCTACCACACTTCATGTTCCCGTACCTCAATTATCTCGACTAACCTTTACTATCCCACATTGACTCGGTACCCCCTGTATATAGCCTCATTATTTTGTGTTACTTTAAAAAAAACTTTAGTTTATTATTTCTAATTTCTTTTAGCATATATTTTCATTACTTTAAAACAACTCTGCATTGTTAGTTAAGGGCTTGTAAGTAAGCATTTCACAGTAAGGTCACACCTGTTCTATTCGGCGCATGTGACAAATAACATTTGATTTATTGAAGAATAGGCTATATATTTGCTTTCCTTTAACCTAAGGTTTTACTGGCCCCCTACCCGATCTTAAATATGATATTTTCTGACCTTAACCCACTTGACCCGCGGGGTCATGAGTTAACCCGCACATCACTAGAGTTTCCCTCTATCACTGATAATAAAGGCCTAGTATGAGTGACAAGGTTTTTCCAGGAGAGGATTTGGGTTGACGAGCGAATTGATAACCTCCAGCTTCTTGTAATGAGTGAACTGGATAAAAGAGTCAATAGATTACAAAAGGAATGGAGGGAGGAAGAGAACTGATTGAGAGAAACGGTGCAGAAAAGCAAAAACCTCAAACAGAAGGGGTCATAATCAGTGATAATGGGAGAAAGAGACATTTTCTGAGATTCGGGAGATCATTTTGGAAAAAGAGAAGGAAAAAGAGATGTTCAGAAGGAAAATAAGGTAAAAAGTAGGAAAATGAAGAATGGATAGAGGATGACTAAGGAGAGCTTGCAGGAGTGGGAGATCTAAATGTCTAAAAGAAAAGGGAAGACCAAAAAACACACAGACCGGAAAAGACATGAAAAGTGTCATGGAAGATCTGGAAAGGCACAAGGAAGAGATGGGACAGAAAAGTGAGAGCAATAAAATGGAGGAAAGACTTGTCAAGTGACAGTGAAGTTATGAAAAAAGAGAAGGAAGGGATGGGTGAGAGAAATGAAGAGGAAATCATCTTGAGAAAATAGGAAGTTCAGAAGGAAAATAAAAACTAAGACGGAGAGGAGGAAAATGGAGAACAAAGGCAACACCATTGAAAATGACAAAATGAAAGAGCCTTCGGGAGAGGAAGAGAGGTGGAGACAGGAGAAAAATAGAGGAGAAACTATTGAAAATGAGCAGAGGATGAAAGAGAGACTTTGGGGGAGGGAGAGAGAAGAGGAAAATGGAGAGTAAGCAGAGAATGAGAGAAGAGAGCCTCCAGGAAAGGGTCAGGGAGATGGATGAAACATTTTAAATGTCTAAAAGAAAAAGTGACACTGAAGATCTGAACAAGGAATTCGTGAGAGTTAAAAAGGACGACAAACAAAAGAAAATCACACAAGAAAGTCCAAAGGAACAGAATGTCAAAGTAGACGTTGTTAAAGTACAGTCGTGGCCAAAAGTTGAGAATGAAACAAATATTAATTTCCACAAAGTTTGCTGCTTCAGTGTCTTTAGATATTTTTGTCAGATGTTACTATGGAATACTGAAGTATAATAACAAGCATTTCATAAGTGTCAAAGGCTTTTATTGACAATTACATGAAGTTGATGCAAAGAGTCATTATTTGCAGTGTTGACCCTTCTTTTTCAAGAACTCTCCATTCCGCCCTGGCATGCTGTCAATTAACTTCTGGGCCACATCCTGACTGATGGCAGCCCATTCTTGCATAATCAATGCTTGGAGTTTGTCAGAATTTGTGGGGTTTTGTTTGTCCACCCGCCTCTTGAGGATTGACCACAAATTTTCAATGGGATTAAGGTCTGGGAGTTTCCTGGCCATGGATCCAAAATATCGATTTGGATCGATTTGGAAAATTAATATTTGTGTCTTTCTCAACTTTTGGCCACGACTGTAGACAAGCAAAAGAAGAGTGCAACGAGGATTTGTTCATGCAAGAGCTAGAGCTACTGGGAAGTGGGATGGATGGGGGAATGAAGCACAGGAGAGCAGATGGTAAATGGGACAAGCAAAGAAAAGTCATGAAAGAAAATAAAAAAGAAACTAAATGCAAGTGGATATGATACAAAAGGTAGACACACAAGTAAAAGAAGAGACTGACAAGAAGACCAAGAGGAGATGCTGAAGACCGATTTAGAGCTCTTTATCAGTCAGGACATGCTTTACAACTTTGACAACTGGGGCTTTTTGGCACACCAGAAACTGAGCACTGACTAGCAGTGTAAATCAGAAACTACACTTGACAAGCTGAAAAAGAAAAGAGACCAATACAAATCTAATCAAGAAGAGAAAGGGAAACAAAAACATCTTAAAGTCCTGGACGCGGCAATGGCCAAGCAGGAAGAGGCAGAAGCCTCATTAAAGACACCAAGAAGCAAAACAGAAGGAATTTGATGAATGGAAGACATTGGCACAAGCAGAAAAAGGGAAAGTGGGATACCAAGTCAGTTGTACAGCTGAAATGTGTCTTCCACATTTAACCCAACCCCTCTGAATCAGAGGTGCGGGGGGCTGCCATAATCAACATCCACGTCTTCGGCACCCTGGGAACAGTGGGTTAACTGCCTTGCTCAGGAGCAGAACGACAGATTTTTACCTTGTCAGCTCTGGGATTCGATCCAGTAACCTTTCGTTTTCTGGCCCAACACTAACCACTAGGCTACCTGCAGAATTATTAAGATCAATATTAGGTCTCTGTGGCGAAGATGAAGAGCAAGATACAGCGGGGGTAATGGAGGAGCCTAAACACAAACATTAAACAAGCCAAACTCAAAGATGAATTTTGGAGGAAGGGTGAGGGTACACAATTCGATTAGCATTTTATAATTTGCTGTGTAGAACTGACAGTTCACCTGCCACAACATTATGTATTAAGTTTACAGGGTATTCAGTGGATTATAATGGGCTTAAATGATTAGCATACTGTATATTGTTGGGTTGTTGTTATATTGAGTGAACAAATCTGGAGAAGATATTAGCTATATAGAAAATGAGGTTACCAGAAGCGCAGGGCTTCTTTGCTCCATGTCCATTACTAACTGAAATTAAATTGTCCCTTTCAGATTTGTCAATATTTTCAGTTTAAAATCAACTGTACCGTACATACCCTGTACATTGACTGTGGCCATAGACGCTTTGAGGTTCTGGAGCTCCTCATTTAGATTTTCCTCATTGTACATGATGAAATAAACCTGGTCTGCTGTCCACAGGTTTTACTGTGTTTGAGTAAGCATGTTATTTACCATTCAGTGGATTATTTTTTTTACCAGATAACATCCAAAATGATGTCTTTCCCAAGTGTCAACCTTATTGTCACACCTAGATTCCAACCAATCAAAAAAAGAATTGCAAAAGTTTATTGGATAGAACAATTTATTTACCCACATGAGAAAATACTGATTCAGACAGGTTATTTGGTGAGTAGGTCAAATCTGCAATTTTGTACAAGCTTACAATGTTTGTCTGCATTTTATAAACCGGTCTGGAATACTATGAATATTCTATAATAAATATAACATTCTGTTCTTTACGATGGGCTAAGGATTGATCAGCCCCTGAATGCAATATCTAAACACCTCTGCATCAGTAACTCACCTTGGTTGCAAATCTTATAATCTTAAACAGATTCCATTTGCCATCTATAACCAATATATAAACTTCATTTCAATACTTTCCAATTTCCATAAATAAATTACATTTCTTTGTATCAAAAAGAATTGATAAAGAACTGGCCATTGCATTGTGTGCCTTTATGCAGATCCACAAAGAGAAGCTGAATACACTCTGTAGCAAGGCAATAAGTATGTACGGCCTTTCTTCATCCCCATTGGTGATTGAATTCGCATTTAAAAGTAGCAACATAAAATTAGGCTTAGTATGATATGCACACATATATATACACACACACACATGTGTCTTTACAATATATAACAAGTGGTTTGTAAAACATTAAAATGTAAAAAGTGTTTGTAAGAAATGGCAGTGATCCATTCATACAGTTTCAAGTTCATATAAATATGATAAATCTCTTTTCCAACCATTTGATTCCTTGGCAGTAGCATTATACAAAAAGGGAGGTGTTCATTGAACTTTGATCCAGCTACTGCAGCTCCATCTGTTCTCGGTGGCATCAAGATGGCTCACAAATAAATACCTCCAATCCCGCTCCAGGAGAGATACAGTATTGCAGGTCCAAGCTCAGCAGTGAAACACCTGATTCAACTCACCAAGGGCTTGAAGATCAGTTGATTAGATGACTCGGGTGTCATGGTGGCACTAACCTGGATTAAACTGCAGAACTACAGCACCCCAGAAGCAGGATTGAGGATTGCTGCCTTATGCTCTCCTCCCCCCCAAGTGGGATAGATACCTCTCCATACCGCCTTATACAGCCTGAAATCAGACTGACAGATTGGTATAGGGGGGAAATGAGGTGCATTGACCCCCCCCAGACACCGCATAGATCTGAAAGGACTAAGAAAGGTGTAACCAGTAGGGATACTGCTTGCAATACACCCGTTCAGACCTATGAGAAGTGTCCAGATAAGCTTAAAGCCATCCAGATCTTTCTGACCAATGACGACTGTTTAAGGCTAGGGGCTGATTTGGGTCCCAACCGCTACAGGTAGTTTGAGGGGACAAAAGCTTGGTCCCGGCGCACACGGCTCTGGTGGACCATGGCGCGGTCATAGGCCACCTGCACAGACTTGCGGATGGTGGTCTTCCTGCCCTCCATCATACGCAGCTTGTCACCCGTGTCATCCACACCCAGAGGAGTCACTTTGTCCTGCGGGAGCCACTGCCTGCAGGTGGGAGAAGAGAGGGGAGGGCCGTTGAAGCGAATACATCTATAGCTGAGGGACGTACGCATGCACATCCAATGGCTTTGAGCAGACACTGGACATTAAAGTGTATGTTCAGGATAAAGGTTAAATTACCTAATGAAGTCCCACATTTTTATACAGTGAACTTCTTTCTCTTACATGAATCACATTTTCTTTTTTTCACAGACCAGACTTCCTACTTACAGATTTTTTAAGTCAGGTGCACTATAAACGGAGGAATATTTCTGTCTAACCGATATTGACCCCTATGAGCTCCAATATATGTATTTAATTGCCATTCGACAACGCAAAAGCAAAACTTTTTGGGCATGTTCTTCAGTACACCCTACAACAGAGGTGTCAAACATACAAAAAAATTATGTATACTTTAAAATGACTAAAAACAAAATCAAAACTGTGTATAAATGATAATGGACATACATTTATACAGTTTCTTGACTGTGTCCAGCTCACTAATAATCACCGAACCAGTCAGTGAGCATAGAAAATTCCCAAAACGATGGATAGAGGACAATTTTGTTCCGATGTTGACGGCAAGGAAATAACACACTCAGTGCGGCCCTCTGTACCCCATTGAAGACTGAATGCGGCCCCCGGACAAAATGAGTTTGACACCCCTTGCCCTACAAGGAAGCTAGGAACCCAAAGATATAAAGCAGCCCTAGAATGTGAGGTTAGAGAGCAGCTTGTGGTCACTTAAGTGCTAGCCAAACACCCCCACCCTCCTCTCACCATGTCCTCTTGTTGTCAAAGAAGAGCACCAGAAAGAGCTTCTCCCCAGCCTCCTCTGTCCTCTGCTCCCCCAGCTGCAGGACGTCCAGTGGGGGCACGGGGATGGGGACCCCGTTGTGAAACAAGCCCTCCTGGGGCATCTCAGGGTCAATGATCTGGCCAATGGAAAAGATTAATTGGACTGGTTTTATTTTGACAATTCAAAACCCCTTAACATTAGATACAGCAAATATGTGCCAAATTAAGTGTTACACTGGATTTTAGGGTGGCTTAACATTACAAAAACAATTTACAGTAAAAAGGCAGACACTGAGCAATATGGGACGTTTCTGTGATTCTGAACTAACCTTTGGAGATTGTTAGTCTATTGAACAGTAAATATGTCCTAAAATGCAATATGCTTTGTGTTAGTGGATTTTTAGAGTGGCATAACTTTAGATCTCCTGCCATTTCAGACCATAAATACATTTCCAAGTGTTAACCCTATGATACTAAGCCCAGGTAACCGCTAATCTCTTCATTTGGGACCTGTATCAGTGTAGGCAAGCAGATATTTGCCCAATGCATTCCCTCACCAATGCAGGGTAGGAGGGGTATCCCCGACACTTGGCCCAGACCAAGTCCAGGGGCTCCAGCACCACTACATTTTCAAAAGGCATCAGGATACCACTGCCTGCGGAGACAGACAGGAAAAGACAAATGTCGATTCTAAATACAAATACGCAGTAAATGGGGTGTGTATCTTGGACGGTAGACACGGTAGAGTTCTGTCATCCAAAAAGGAAAGTGGTTATCAACACCCAAGAAAAAGTAGTCTGCAACAGGATAGACCAATTTCATATTGTTCAAATCAAGACGCTGAACATTTTTCAACAGTCTCTCAAAGCTGTGTGAACACAGTACCAGTCAAATGTTGACACTTACTCATTCCAGGATTTTTCTTAATTTTTTACTATTCTCTATATTGTAACCAAAAAAGTGTTACACAAATCAAAATATATTTTAGGTGAGATTTTTCAAAGCAGCCATTGATGACAGCTCTGCACACTCCTGGCATTCTCTCAACCAGCTTCATGAGGTCGTCACCTAGAATGCATTTCAATTAACAGGTGTGCCTTGTTCAAAGTTACATTTGTGGAATTTCTTTCCTTACTGCGTTTGAGCCAGTCAGTTGTGACAAGGTAGGGATGGTATACAGAAGACAGCCCTATTTGGTAAAAGACCAAGTCTATATTATGGCAAGAACAGCTCAAATAAGCAAAGAGAAACGACAATCCATCATTACTTTAAGACATGAAGGTAAGTCAATCGGGAAAATTAAGAACTTGGAAAGTTTCTACAACTGTAGTTGCAAAAACCATCAAGCGCTATGATGAAACTGGCTCTCATGAGGACCGCCACAGGAAAGGAAGACCCAGAGTTACCTCTGCTGCAAAGGATGAAGTTCATTAGAGTTACCAGCCTCAGATTGCAGCCCAAATAAATGCATTAAAGTTCATGTAACATGCACATCTCAACATCAACTGTTCAGAGGAGAAAGTTTTATATGTATATATTTAAAAAGTGGACTATTATTTTATATTGTTCAACGATGATACTGTGATTCTCATACCTGTAGCGGTGTAATCTGCATCCCCGGTAACAGTCTCCAAGAAAGGTACTTTGGAAAGTGCAGGTTTTCCAAGGCTTCGTTTGGGTGGTGCGCTGCTGTTGGGGTACACAGTATTTCAGTAGGCTGTGCTGTTGTACTGCAGATACGTTAATGCAGCCAGTGAAAATCGGATGATAACCTGAGATCAGCCCAAATAACATGATACTACACAAATTCATAACACTCAGGAGTTAGCGTATGTCTTACATTTCTTTGTGAAGGATTGGTGGAGGGCTACAGTCTGAGTCAGAACCACCATCGTTGTCCCTTTTGAACCCATTGGTGAGTCCTGAAAGAAGACAGAAACCAATTGTCAGACACTTGCTGAGTATAAAGCCTAATTTACAACTTATGCAAGTACGCAACACAATTAACTACGCAAAATGGCAATCCTGAGTAGTTTCAAGTTTCAGGGCCGCACACGTTTATGTTTTCCTGCTACCCAAATACGTACAACAGCCATTTTGCATAGCTAATTGCGTTCTTGAAATACAAAATGTATAAATTAGGCTTAAATCAAAAGAAGCGCATATTCAGCCACTTACTAGTCTCCAGTGTATGGTTAGGGGTCTTGTCCAGCTCCCCCTCTGAGATGGCACCTTGACTAGGGCTCCCCCGTTCAGGTGTGCTGAATGAGCTCTGCTGGGGGATCTTAGACGGGGTAGATAAAGGGGTACTTAAAGCGGAATTGGGGGTCGGGGGGACACTACCGCCAAGACTGTCTTTCTCTCTAAGCAACTTTGCTCCGTTCTTTGCTTTTTTGAAAAGCACAGAAGTCCGGCGCCCTACTCCCGCGGTGGCAGGGCGTGGGGACAAGGTGTCGGAAAGACCGTTGACCACCAGCCCGCCACAGTATAAACTGGGCGCCTCTTCTGCTTTAGTGCAATTCTTGTTTCTTGTAGCGTCAAGGGTGGGAGTACCACTATCTGAGCTCTCGCTGTCCAATTTCAGGCGCTTTTTGGGATGGCCCAGGGTCCTTAGCTCCCCCGTCATGGGGCGCAGCGTGGGAGGCTCCAGGGGTGCATCTCCCTGCAGAGGGGGTGGTGCCAGGCACGTTGGCTCCAGCGTTGGGGGAGGGGTACATTTGAGGTCCTCTGAAAGCGGAGAAAGGGACTGATCAAACTGACAGTTCATTTAAATAATACTTCGATGATTGAGTCTTGGCTTTCATCATGTTGTGATTAGTTAGGGCGTCCAATACAAAGTCAAAAGTTCACAACTCAGCAAAACAAATGGATAGGTGAATTAGCACAACTTCTTAATTAAATGGCAAAAACACTAGCATGCTTGACCAAGGTTCGATTGCCTAGTATTCTCGGTTCCCCCCCTGAAATGTACTACATTGGTGTCAGAGGTGGGATGACATGACTGTATGAGGCCAATGGAGGCGAGTCCATGAGGTGGCGGTGCAGAGGACGAGAAGAAACGCAGAGTGCGCCTGGAGAGGGTTGTGAGGCCACTACGTGGGACCCTACTTACTAGACTGCAGACAGTGAAGTGCTTTGGGTTGGTGCGTGGGGGGACCCTGGCTCAATTACCTGAGGATAATTTGCTGTTAGCTCATGATTGCAACCGGTCTCGTTTCAGCAGAGCAGATCATTAAATAGGCGGTTTCTATAGGTAATTAAACGTCACTATCATACAACGACACATTGCCAACGTTTCGATCACTCACCTTTATCTGAAGACAGGCCATTGTCAGCCTCCGCGTCTTTCCCCTCCTCCTCTTCATCTTTGACATCTCCGTTGAGGAGCGAGTTGCGGTGGTGCTGGCCCTGTCGGTACCGGATGCTGTTGATCTCGCGGCGCAGGAGGCGGATGCGGCGGGTGCGGGCGCCGCTGGAGCGCATGGTGGCCACCACGTCCAGCTTGTCCAGCAGCTCCTTCAGCTGCTCCTCAGGAGACATGTGCAGACGGTTCTCGGGGTCCAGCAGGGTGTCCACTACACAGGGACGGAACGCCACATAGATGGGTTTACGACTCTATATCATTGCCCATAAGACGGCAAACTCCTCAACACAATAAAGCAACTCAAAATAGCTCAGGGAAAGTGTTACCCTAAATATCACCACAGGCTGGAGCTCACTCCAAAAGAAATGAGAACAAAGTATCTGGGCTACAAACAGAGGACAGAACAGGTAGGCTACACAAACACAGGTTTGAAGTTCATCTAAATTTAAAACTGCCACGGTTTCTATGACACACACACTGAGTACGCTGCTTCGAGTCTCCTTTCATTCCACTTTTATTTCCCCTGTCTCACTTGAATTCCAGCAACTAAGTATGTATATCCAATTCCATTTCCAGGCTTTGTTGTGAAAATCACCCCCAAAAGAGAGACCATCTCTGGTGCCTTTTTTAAGGACAAAGAACTGGGTTAGATTTGTTTGTATTTGACCTTGATCTGTTTTTTTAAGGGGGGGGGGGGGGGGGGTGAGAAAGGAAGCAGCAGTAGAGACTTGCCTAGCATAGAGACATGTGTTGCTAGAGGTTTACTTGGGACCTGGGCGACGTTCAACATGGAACAAGAGCAAACGTACCTCTGATGTGTAGAATAAGGAATCACGGCAGCTCTAATAATGACGCTCCACAACATTCGCCTACAGAGCGTGACCCCAGGTTCAGAATCAGAAACAAGCCAACATCCGTGCCACAGCGTCACTCACCGTCCTCCCAGGTGCAGCGGTAGTAGTCGTGTTTCTGGGGCGACTCTGCAAGATGCATGCCCGTGGCCGGGTCCAGGCCAGTGTTGTGGGCCTGTCGCTGGGCGTGACGGAGGATTGCACCCCCCAGGTCACGGAGACGCAGGGCAGCACGGTGGAACAGTGTATCCTTGGCGTTGTACAGCAGGCAGTTGGCCACCATCAGGTTGAAGTCTACCTCCAGGTGGGCCAGCGAGTTGTAACTGTGGGCTTCCAGCTTGGAGCGCATGGTGGAGAAGTCCATGGGCTGGCTGATAAACTCCAGGTAGTCTGGGACCTGGGGGGGACAGAGGAGGAAGAGCAGAAAGACAGTCAGGGAGACAGACACATACAGAGTCTAAAGCAGGGGTCTTCAACCTTTTCCCCCATGAGAGATCCTTAGTGTACAATAGAAAGAAGGGCACAGTTTTCTATCAATATACCTGGTAAAATAATGGTTAATAAACAACTAAGGGGGCCCTGTAAAATCATTATGCTTTCCTGGTTTTAGAGTCGTTCCACTCAAAATCACAATTGTTCATAGAGAAACAAAATTGGATGTTCTGAGTTCATGTCAATGCTTAAATAATCACATCAAAACCAACAATTTTATTTTGAGTGTTCCCTTTAATTGCGCATCTAATGAGTGAGGAATGTGCCGTCTAATGATAGTTCTGTACTGCTGCTGTTCATTTAATGGCAAAGTTTTCAAATAATAGATACAAATGTTATACTTACTCATGATATACTTCTGCCAGGTAAGTGTACTTTGCGGTTACCATTTAATTGAAAAGGTTCTTTGGAAACTATTTCTGTCAACCAACAAGACCGTTATCACATCACAGAATGATAGACAAACGGGCGCACTACACATACAGACAGGCAAGATTGCTGGAAATTAATTGGCAGATATTGTGTTAGGTTTACCAGGAGAAGGGTTGTCAACGTTCCGTTGGTTAGATAGTAGCTGGGAGCTTGCGGTGGCTGATACTTGTGAGATTTATTTATGACAGTTTGCGATGGAAAGCGTGAAAATGGCATGTACTTTCAAAATCATTTGGCGAGCTACTCAAATGCGGGCTGCGAGCTACTGCTAGCCTGTGATCAACCTGTTGGAGATCCCCGGACTAAAGCCAAGCCATCATGATCATATTTATTACATTAATCGGTTGTATATCAAAGGAGTTGGGATGAGGGGTGATTTGGGAGCGAGTAAAAAAGATAAGCACCCTAAGCTAAGCAGGGGAAACAGACTATGAACGGGCAACGGGTCTAACATTGACTTGTCGGCAGTAACCAACAAAGATGAACAGAACACGTGGTAGTCTCATGACAGATGCAGCAGGACACGTCCCTACACCACTACAACACGACATAAACCATGTGAAAGAATCAAATCCCCAGTATTGGGCAAAACAGATCTCAGTACTGTGCAGGCTATGCATCATTTTCCCTGATCCTCAGAGACACGGACACGTCAGTACTGGAGGTCATTCGAAAAAAGAAGAAAAAAGTCAGTGACTTTAAAAATCAAGTAAAAACAGCTTCTACCCTTAATAAAAAATAAATAAAAAGTAAATCACCATGGATTTTCAAACCATTTAGCCAGGTACTGTAAATATGTTTTTAACACATGTAAGCAACATTTACATTTGTCTGTAGCATACACAAGTTACGTTTTTTGCATTTAATAACAGGTTTGATATTTCTCATTCGGTTGACTGGTCAGTTACTCCGAGGTCCGTATCCCTGAGGTTCTACAGTATTAGCATGGTGACTGACCTCCTTGAGGTTGACGGGCTGTACAAAGATCTGGCCTGCATCTTTCTCCTGCAGCTGGTCCAGTGTGGAGCGCAGCAGCACCTGCATTGGGGTCAGCTGTAGCTCCAGGGCCGCCTGGTGAACCTTGACCTTTGGGGAGGGTGAGAGAGAGATGGGATGGAGTTCGGGAGGCCAGCAACTCACAAATAAATCTAAATTTCTCAGCAGACTAAATGAAGGTACTGTATGATATTTTTAATTAAGTATCTTAACCTCTTATTTAAGTGGGGAAAACACAGAATAAGTTGTCTTTTTTCAGTAACAACCTGAATTGTCAAAGCATGGACAGACCGTGATATGGAGAAAATGCATAAACAGACAGTCTAGTCTCCATACCTGCTCTCTCTTCAGTTTCTCCCGCTTGCGGATGAGCTCCACCAACAGCCGGGCTCTTTCCAGGTCCTGTCGCAACTTCTGCCAGTACTTCAGCTCCTCCCTCACAGCACACACCTTCTCATCGGGCTCCGGCTGCAAACACACAGAGATATTAATTCAAACAACTCCCCAACACACAATGTAGGGGGTGCTTCAATTGTATGAGGTGTGGCTTCCACTTGTCTTCTCATTCCCTTCATCTGCCATGATGGGAAACTCCTGGTAAAGATCCACCATTTTGCTTTCACCTGTCCATTTTGTACTATTTATACAGTGAAGATGGAGGGAGAAGAGGACTCTACATAATATTGTAGAGATGCACCCGGGGATTTGAATTACTGAACATCATTGTTATAGGATACTCCGAGGAGAATATTCAATATAACACATAGAAATGTATTATACACGATTCCAAAAACATGCCATTTTAAATTGAGCCAGCCAGCACTTCCGATGATATTTCTTCAGATTGTATATTTCTACAGACATCTGCACTCTATTGTGGCATTCGACAGAATAACCCCCTGATGTTAACAGTCCCTTAGAACTTAGAGTGCCCAATGACCTCTGACCTGTTCAATGTGCCTCTGTGATTGGACATGGGAGTGCAGACGACGAATGAGCGCGACACCGTTCCGTGACTGGCGTTTCAGGAGCCAATAGTTGTGCAGCCTTTGCATGAACTGGTTCTTCCTCTGGACCAGAATCCCTTTGCAGATGGTGTTCAACCTGTGTGGCATCGGGAGGAGTTTAACACACACTATTCATTACTACATCATTTGAAAGGTATTCTTGTCGTTCACACAATGGGCCAGATCCTAAATTAAGATTCCGTATGGGCTACAAGAAACTTTGCACATTGTCAACGTGCATCTGGAGTTAGGATGAGGCCCCATGGACGTTTAAGCATCTTACACACTAATATATACCTATGAGCCAAATGCAGCATGACAGTATAGGTAGAATCCTGCCGGCTAAAGCGCCACTAACAACAAGAGGAGGCTGGTGAACACAGACCTTTGAGTGGGGATCTGTGGAACTGCGACCATCGGCGTAGTGGTGGCGCGGTTGGCAGCCACATCCGGACCCTTCTTCCCCTTCCTCTTCCCGTGCTTGCCCTCCTTCTTGCTCCGCTTCTGCACCTGTGGGGCCTCTGTGTATGCACTGCGCCCCCGGCTGGCCCGGCCCCCCACGGCCCTCCCTGTGGGATCCTCCTCGTCCGACCCCCCCGCTCCCCCCTCCTGGCCCGGCGGCGAGTGCGCCTCACAGAAGGCTGTCTTCTTCACCGAGAAGGTGGTGCCGTTGACGTTGGTCTCCCGCACAGGGTCAATCTTCATGAAGAGCCCGGCGCGCTGGGCGCACGTAACATGGAAGGCTGTGTAGCAGTTGGCCTTGTGGCACTGGATGGCAGCGCCACGACCCTTCTGCTTGCAAAGGTAGCAGGTGAGCTTCCAGCGGGCAGGCGGGATGTTGTCCACCCCTTCCACGGGTTCCAGGAAAACAGTGTTGGCGAAGCACACCTCGGGGATCCAGATGGCACACACCACGTGGGCCCAGCGCCCGTCACTGGTCTGCTTGAAGGCGCCACCCCGGTTGGGGCATAGCACACAATCCACAGGCCGCTGGGGCGACTGCAGGCAGCAGCGGCACAGCCACTGGCCCTCTGGGATGTAGGGCACGCCGTAGCACTCCTGGTGCACAGCCAGGTTGCAGGCGTCACAGAAGAGGATGACGTTGCTGTTGAGGCACTCGTCGTCCAGGCACACGCAGCAGAAGGCATCGTCGTCAATGGCGCTCTGAGAGGGCGCCCGGCTGCGAGCCTCCCGGTAAGACTCCTCCTCCAGGCGGTCCACCAGCAGCTCGAAAGTGTCAGGGGAGACTGTGGCGTGGCCGTCTGACGCCCGCCTGGCGTTCACCATCTCCAGCCAGGCCGTGTCCTCCTCGTCCATGTCATACTCTGCCTCCGCCTCCTGCTCCTCTGCCGAGCGCTCTATGTAGCGGTAGTAGGCCGTGGGCAGAGAGGGCGCCGCACAGGGGCTGAAGGACTCCAGCATCCGGAAGGTGGGCTCGGGAAGGGGGGTCTGATGATGGTTGTGTGAGGAGTTAGTCTTGTTGTTGTGAGGTTGTGAGTGAGAGTTGGGGCAGTGGTTCTGAGGTGTGGAGGAAGAGGACGATGATGTGGAGCAGGAATGTTTGGAGTCTTTCTTTCGGCCTCTGGGCATGGCGGGCGGCTTGCGTCCGGGGTTGGCACTGGCGGGTGCGACGGGCTGTTCGCTGTTCTCTTTGTTGCTGTTGCACTCAGTGATGTCCTGGGCCGTCATCTCGTTCTCTGTGATGACCGTCAGAGGGTCCACGATGGAGATCCGGTGGAGCCTGCCATCCAAGTCTACTTCCACCACTTTCTGGGCCTGGGAATAAGTCAGTGTCTCTCTGGTTGGGGACACCTTGAGGCTGTAGGGTGAAGGGGAGCGCTGCCGGGCCCCACCTCGTCCCCTACCAGCTTGGTAAGACTTTCTCCCACCTGCATCCCCTCCCCCGGCCAGGTGGCCCCTCCGCCGTGGCTTCCTCATGGGCCTCCTACCACGCAGCGCCCGACACCCACTGCTGCAATCAGATGAAGGCAAGAACATACCGTCATTAACTCAAAACTGGAAATGGCTAGCTAAGAATTTTTAACAGATGGACAGCAAAGGCCAAACATTGCCTTCTAAATGTTATGCCACTCAATGTGTGCACAAATTATGTTTAGTTGGCCAACAATAGCCATCTAACCACATGTACACAACATTTCAACCATCATTGACAGTGACACACAGACTGAATCTGAACAAAGTAACCATGCAGCATTTTTATTTTGGCAGGTCATTGGGGAGGAGTTACGGCATAACTGATAGTATAGGAGCTATGGCTATACTCAAATGGGTTGAAAGGTGCCCTAGTGTCAAATAGTGGATTGCACACCGCAGTCAACACATAATAAACTAGCTGTGGTCTACTACAGTACTCTCCACAGCCAGTAAATCACGAGTAGATGTTTCTGTACGTTATCCTTTGCGTTATGTCATTACACAGACAGAAACTACCAACAGCAGCGTTTTGTCAGCCCTACAATAGCTACACAGCCAATCATTTCCCCCGTTATTTGGATCAAGCAACCTCAAAGCCAATCAAGTGCCTAGTGTGCCTCAGCGAACTTATGACAAGTGCCCTTTTCCAGATAAAAATGTCCGCCATTTGTTTTAAACAAATTGAATACAACACACAAACCCAAATCATTAAACATTATAGAGCTGACGAACGTAAATTGAACGTGCTATCTAACGTTAGCTAGCTAGTTACGACTGTTAGACAAAATGAAGCTATATGAGATCTGACCCAAAAAGTGCAACACTTGCTAACTAAGTTAGCTAAGTGCACGAACTAACATTAACTAGCTAATGGAACAACTTTAGATAGCGCTGGTAGCTAACTAGTTGCTCCAAATGAGCTGGCTTTGGCTTACAGGATAGCTAGCTAAGTTACCTTAGCTCTTTAGCTCGCGCTTCTTTTACCAACCTACTAATGTGTAGCCGCTACTACAGGCTAGCTAACGTTACTGGGAAGACAAATGCAGTCCCTAACATATAGATGTGTATGATATGAACCAGCTAATCCTCGTCGTTGAAAACTGTAACAACGATGGTATCTTACCTTCACTGGCAGTTCGGCAACCGGGAATGAAACACAGGTTTATCGTTGGCTAGTTTAGCTAGCTAACGTTAGCTCACCCTGCAACACCTACACCAAAAGCCAGTACAGTATATTTCGTTGATAAAACGTCTGTTGCCTCAGTCCTCCCTTAAATACACGCCCAATCGTTTCCAAATACTGACATTAAACATAGCTAGCTAATTTATTATCCTAGTATAGAAGCGAGTAAGTTGTCGACCCAGTTTTGACAAGGAGAATAGCATTTCCTAGCTAGCCGCAACCTCGGATGTGCGGTACCGAGTAGGGAAAGCGAGGCTAAAACACGCCCCTTGACCAAAGCAGGCCATCCGGAGGTTATGGTTTCGCGCGCCGGCTACACATTTAATTTAAGAATTTAACACTTTGAAGCGACACTTATGGCTTTTGATTTAGCTAATAATGTGTATTGATATGTATCAATACAATTGAAACAGTCGTTGCAATGCCCCAACTTTGCCCCGCAAGTGCAACATGGTACGAAAGAGCTAATAGTAATATATCATTGCAGATCCGGTTGCAACAGCGCGCTACACAAACGAGTCTCGGAAACACTTTGAGCAGTTTGACGCAAAATAACATACGGTAGCAGCCAGGCCTAAAACCTATGCAAAATAATGAGCCTAAAAAGTATGACAGGGCAATGAGCATGATGTGCAAACAAATTCGTTTAAAGTTTAGTAAATGAAATATTTGCTTGCTTTTCAAACAAACATGGAATGGAAAATTAACAGTTTAGCTGGCCGAGATTTAAACATGAACAATAAACAGAAACAATAATGGGCAAATAAATTATTTTAGCCTGTTTGAATAGTCCTCTTTGAATTAGCCTACTTCTATTTCAACTGATTCTTAGTTAGAGAATACTATCTACATAAAGTTTCTGTATTTCTCGTAACTGTTTACATACCACCACAGACTGAGGCTGTGACAGCATTATTCTGCCATAAGCAAACAAGAAAACGCTCACCCAGAGGCGGCGCTCCTAGTAGCCGGGGACTTTAATTAATGCAGGGAAACTTAAATCCGTTTTTACCAAATTTCTATTAGCATGTTAAATGTGCAACCTGAGTGGGAAAAAAACTCTGGACCACCTTTACCCCACACACAGAGACGCATACAAAGCTCTCCCTCGCCCCCCATTTGGCAAATCTGACCATAATTCTATCATCCTGATTCCTGCTTACAAGCAAAAATTTAAGCAGGAAGCACAAGTGACTAGATCAATAAAAAAGTAGTCAGATGAAGCAGATGCTAAGCTACAGGACTGTTTTTCTAGCACAGACTGGAATATGTTACGAGATTCCTCCCATTGAGGATACACCACATCAGTCATTGGCTTCATCAATAAGTGCATCGATGATGTCGTCCCCACAGTGACCATATACACCCCAACCAGAAGCCATGGATTACAGGCAACATCCGCACTGAGCTAAGGCTAGAGCTGCTGCTTTCAAGGTGCAGGACTCTAACCCGGAAGTTTAAAAGAAATCCCGCTATGCCCTCTGACGAACCATCAAACAGGCAAAGTTTCAATACAGGACTAAGATCGAATCGTAGTACACCGGCTCTGGCACTCATCGGCTGTGGCAGGGCTTGCAAACCATTACAGACTACAAAGGGAAGCACAGCCGAGAGCTGCCCAGTGACGCGAGCCTACCAGACGACCTAAACTACTTCTATGCTCGCTTTGAGGCAAATAACATTGAAACATGCATGAGAGCACCAGCTGTTCTGGAAGACTGTGTGATCATGCTCTATGCAGCCGATGTGAGTAAGACCTTTAAACAGGTCAACATTCACAAGGCCGCAGGTCCAGACAGATTACCAGGACGTGTACTGCGAGCATGCGGTGACCAACTGGCAAGTGTCTTCAATGACAATTTCAACCTCTCCCTGTCCGAAATACCAACATGTTTTAAGCAGACTACCATAGTGCCTGTGCCCAAGAACACTAAGTTAACCTGCCTAAATGACTACTGACCCATAGCACTAACGTCTGTAGCCATGAAGTGCTTTGAAAGGCTGGTCATGGCTCACATCAACACCATTATTCCAGAAATCCTAGCCACACTCCAATTTGCATACTTCCCCAACAGATCCACAGATGATGCAATCTCTATTGCACTCCACACTGCCCTTTCCCACCTGGACAAAAGGAACACCTATGTGAGAATGCTATTCATTGACTAAAGCTCAGCATTCAACACCATAGTGCCCTCAAAGCTCATCAATAAGCTAAGGACTCTGGGACTAAACACCTCCCTCTGCAACTGGATCCTGGACTTCCTGACGGGCCACCCCCAGGTGGTAAGGGTAGGTAACAACACATCTGCCACTCTGATCCTCAACACATGGGCCCCTCAGCGTGCGTGCTCAGTCCCCTCCTGTACTCCCTGTTCACTCATGACTGCACGGCCAGGCACGACTCCAACGCCATCATTAAGTTTGTCGATGACACAACAGTGGTAGGCCTGATCACCGACAATGACGAGACAGCCTATAGGCCGTCAGAGACCTGGCCGTGTGGTGCCAGGACAACAACCTCTCCCTCAAAGTGATCAAGATAAAGAGAGTGATTGTGGACTACAGGAAAAAGATGGCCAAGTACGCCCCCATTCTCATCGACGGTGCTGCAGTGGAGCAGATTGAGAGCTTCAAGTTCCTTGGTGTCCACATCACCAACAAACTATCATGGTCCAAGCACACCAAGACAGTCATGAAGAGGGCACAACAAAACCTATTCCCCCTCAGGAAGATTTGGCATGGGTCCTCAGATCCTCAAAAGGTTCTACAGCTGCACCATCGAGAGCATCCTGACAGGTTGCATCACTGCCTGGTATGGCAACTACTCTGCCTCCGACCACAAGGCACTACAGAGGGTAGTGCGAACGGCCCAGGACATCGCTGGAGCCACCCTTCCTGCCATCCAGGACCTCTATACCAGGCGGAAGGCCCTAAAAAATGGTCAAAGACTCCACCCACCCTAGTCATAGACTGTTCTCTATGCTACAGCAACGGCAAGCGGTACTGTAGGGCCCAGTCTAGGTCCAAACAGCTTCTACCCTTCTAAACAGCTTCTACCCTCAAGCCATAAGACTCCTGAACATCTAATCAAATGGCTACCCAGACTATTTGCATTGCCCCCCCCTCTTTTACACCGCTGCTACTCTCTTTTTGTTTTCATCTATGCATAGTCACTTTAATAACTCTACCTACATGTAGAGTCTTGATCCAAATCAGTCAGGTTTCAAGACTAGTCATTCAACTGAGACTGCTCTTCTCTGTGTCACGGAGGCGCTCCGCACTGCTAAAGCTAACTCTCTCTCCTCTGCTCTCATCCTTCTAGACCTATCGGCTGCCTTTGATACTGTGAACCATCAGATCCTCCTCTCCACCCTCTCCGAGTTGGGCATCTCCGGCGCGGCCCACGCTTGGATTGCGTCCTACCTGACAGGTCGCTCCTACCAGGTGGCGTGGCGAGAATCTGTCTCCGCACCACGTGCTCTCACCACTGGTGTCCCCCAGGGCTCTGTTCTAGGCCCTCTCCTATTCTCGCTATACACCAAGTCACTTGGCTCTGTCATATCCTCACATGGCCTCTCCTATCATTGCTATGCAGACGACACACAATTAATCTTCTCCTTTCCCCCCTCTGATAACCAGGTGGCGAATCGCATCTCTGCATGTCTGGCAGACATATCAGTGTGGATGACGGATCACCACCTCAAGCTGAACCTCGGCAAGACGGAGCTGCTCTTCCTCCCGGGGAAGGACTGCCCGTTCCATGATCTCGCCATCACGGTTGACAACTCCATTGTGTCCTCCTCCCAGAGCGCTAAGAACCTTGGCGTGATCCTGGACAACACCCTGTCGTTCTCAACTCACATCAAGGCGGTGACCCGTTCCTGTAGGTTCATGCTCTACAACATTCGCAGAGTACGACCCTGCCTCACACAGGAAGCGGCGCAGGTCCTAATCCAGGCACTTGTCATCTCCCGTCTGGATTACTGCAACTCGCTGTTGGCTGGGCTCCCTGCCTGTGCCATTAAACCCCTACAACTCATCCAGAACGCCGCAGCCCGTCTGGTGTTCAACCTTCCCAAGTTCTCTCACGTCACCCCGCTCCTCCGCTCTCTCCACTGGCTTCCAGTTGAAGCTCGCATCCGCTACAAGACCATGGTGCTTGCCTACGGAGCTGTGAGGGGAACGGCACCTCCGTACCTTCAGGCTCTGATCAGGCCCTACACCCAAACAAGGGCACTGCGTTCATCCACCTCTGGCCTGCTCGCCTCCCTACCTCTGAGGAAGTACAGTTCCCGCTCAGCCCAGTCAAAACTGTTCGCTGCTCTGGCACCCCAATGGTGGAACAAACTCCCTCACGACGCCAGGTCAGCGGAGTCAATCACCACCTTCCGGAGACACCTGAAACCCCACCTCTTTAAGGAATACCTAGGATAGGATAAAGTAATCCTCCTAACCCCCCCCCTCCCCCTTAAATGAGTTAGATGCACTATTGTAAAGTGGTTGTTCCACTGGATATCATAAGGTGAATGCACCAATTTGTAAGTCGCTCTGGATAAGAGCGTCTGCTAAATGACTTAAATGTAAATGTAAATGTACATATTACCTCAAC
This sequence comes from Salvelinus alpinus, assembly GCF_045679555.1. Lineage (NCBI taxonomy): Eukaryota > Metazoa > Chordata > Actinopteri > Salmoniformes > Salmonidae > Salvelinus > Salvelinus alpinus. Next base: position 10,707,769 of record NC_092113.1, read on the forward strand.
TAACCGGTGTTCCTGCACATTGACTCTGTACCGGTACCCCCCCCCCCCCCCTGTATATAGTCTCGCTATTCTTATTTTAGCTCTTCAATTACTTCTTACTTTTATTTCTTATTCTTATCCGTATTTTTTTTAAACTGCATTGTTGGTTAGAGGCTCGTAAGTAAGCATTTCACTGTAAGGTCTACCTACACCTGTTGTATTCGGCGCATGTGACTAATAAAATTTAATTTGAGAATAATACTCAAGGTAGAAGCAAAGTATAGGAATTTGCATTTTTTTTTTAGATGAGTTAGGTTATAGAAAAGTCTAGCATTCAGAGACCGAAGTAAGGATGTATGAATAATTGGCCATTTATTGAGAAAAAAGTCCCTATCACATACAGCTGAAATCAGAAGTTTACATATACTTAGGTTGGAGTCATTAAAACTCATTTTTCAACCACTCCACACATTTGTGAACAAACTATAGTTTTGTCAAGTCGGTTATGACATCTACTTAGTGCATGACAAGTAAGTTTTCCAACAATTGTTTACAGATATTATTTCACTTATAATTCACTGTATAACAATTCCAGTGGGTCAGAAGTTTACATACACTAAGTTGACTGTGCCTTTAAACAGCTTGGAAAATTCCAGAAAATGATGTCATGGCTTTAGAAGCTTCTGATAGGCTAATTGACATCATTTGAGTCAATTGGAAGTGTACCTGTTGATGTATTTCAAGGCCTACCTTCAAACTCAGTGCCTCTTTGCTTGACATCATGAGAAAATCAAAAAGAAATCAGCCATGACCTCAGAAAATAAATTGTAGACTGGTTCATCCTTGGGAGCAATTTCCAAACGCCTGAAGGTACCACGTTCATCTGTAAAAACAATAGTACGCAAGTATAAACACCATGGGACCGCTCAGGAAAGAGACACGTTCTGTCTCCTAGAGATGAACGTTCTTTGGTGCGAAAAGTTCAAATCAATCCCAGAACAACAGCAAAGGACTTTGCGAAGATGCTGGAGGAAACAGGTACAAAAGCAAGGAAGAAGCCACTGTTCCAAAACCGCCATAAAAAAAGCCAGACTACGGTTTGCAACTGCACATGGGGACAAAGATCGTGGTTTTTGGAAAAATTTCCTCTGGTCTGATGAAACAAAAATGTAACTATTTGGCCATAATAACCATCGTTATGTTTGGAGGAAAAAGGGGGAGGCTTGCAAGCTGAAGAACACCATCCCAACCGTGAAGCACGGGGGTGGCAGCATCATGTTGTGTAGGAGCTTGGCTGCAGGAGGGATTGGGGCGCTTCACAAAATAGATAGCATCATGAGGAAAATTATGTGGATATATTGAAGCAACATCTCAAGACATCAATCAGTCAGGAAGTTAAAGCTTGGTCGCAAATGGGTCTTCCAAATGGACAATGACCCCAAGCATACTTCCAAAGTTGTGGCAAAATCGCTGAAGGACAACAAAGTCCAGGTATTGGAGTGGCTATCACAAAGCCCTGACCTCAATCCTATAGAAAATGTGTGGGCAGAACTGGAAAAGCATGTGCGAGCGAGGAGGCCTACAAACCTGACTCAGTTACACCAGCTTTGTCAGGAGGAATGGGCCACAATTCACCCAACTTATTGTGGGAAGCTTGTGGAAGGCTACCTGAAACGTTTGACCCAAGTGAAACAATTTAAAGGCAATGCTACCAAATACTAATTGAGTGTATGTAAACTTCTGACCCACTGGGAATGTGATGAAAGAAATAAAAGCTGAAATAAATAATTCTCTCTACTATTATTCTGACATTTCACATTCTTAAAATAAAGTGGTGATCCTAACTGACCTAAGACAGGGAATTTTTACTAAGTTTAAATGTATTTGGCAAAGGTGTATGTAAACTTCCGACTTCAACTGTACATTACATTTAACTCATATTTAATATATCAATTATTAGAGAAAGAAAACCATACAGTAAGACCATTAAACATCAGGTATGATAAAACATGAACAATTGTGATACGTAGAAGGAACAAAGTACTAATTCACTGATGGGTGGGGTTAAATTTGAAACAATCTGACTGCTGAAACACTGATCGACCATTACAAATTAGGCCAAAAGAGACAGACGGCACAATGTAGCTCAATACTCCCCAATACGAAATTCAACCACAGGCTTCATTTAGAAAATAATTATCACAGGATTGTTTCAGGGGCAACATGGTGTAGTAAGGCCTACTGCCGTTTGCTGGTGTGTGGTAGCAGTGTTTTCTGATATCACAAGCATGGAATCACGGAGAAATTGTGAGTGTGTTTCGCCTCTTGGAGTCCCGTCGTGGGAATGGCACAAAGCTCTTCACCTCTTTGAAGGATAACCCTAGGAGAAGGGCAGGCAATGGAAAGGCAATGAAAGGGTTGAAGGGAAGACAATGAAATACAATACATTGCAACATAATTATGTGGGTAAACAACTAAAGTAGCTTTATAATTAAACACATTCTGTTACATTGTGACACTGACAGATCACTGACACAAAACGTGCTACATTTTTTTTTAAATAAAAAAACTTTAAATTCAACATTAAAATACTTTGCACTTACGCCTCCAATCCTCCAGAGGCAGCGTGGCATTGTCGTGACTGTCATCATATGGCTGTGGCTCAGGACAGTCCTCTGGATCTCTCAAGCCATCAAAATACGGGTGTGTCAGAGCACTCTCAGCAGTAAGCCGAGTCTCACCATCCAAAACCAGCATTTTCTCAAGAAGGTCAATCGCTGGGAGAGCAGTTAAATAGAGAATGAAAACCAGAAACATGCCACAAGTAAGAGAACTTATTGGCCACACAGAGACGTATATAACAATGCATACGCATTCATCAATTGTCAGTTTGTCTGTTGAAAGTTAAACAAATGTCAACTTTTCCCATACAAGTTGAATCCTTACAAAGCTGGACATATTGCGCAATCATATCAGTTGGCCATCATCTTTCAACAGATGACTCCCACCGGAAAACCATTGTCTCAAGCTGCAATTTTCCGACAATATCTCTGTGTGGGCCTATATATAGCAATCAAACTAATGTATAAGGCCACTGAATGTATTACACATTTAGAGTACCAGTCAAAAGTTTAGACACACCTATTCAATCAAGGCATTTTCTTTCTTTTTTTTCTATTTTCTACAGGGTGGAATCTAATATATATTTATTTAACACTTTTTTGGTTACTACATGATTCTGTGTGTTATTTCATAGTTTTGATGTCTTCACTATTATTCTACAATGTAGAAAATGGTAACAATAAAGAAAAACCCTTGAATGAGTAGGTGTGTCCAAACTTTTGACTGGTACTGTACAAATTGTTCGTTTAAGTCTGAATCACAGCATTTCTAATGGGTAATAATAACTAACATATGTGCTTAGCATCGTCAAATCAATAGCATTTTAACTCACCCTGTGCACTTGCTCTGGGGAACAACTTAGAGAAGTCTTTTCTGGGAAAGTGAGGGAGGGACCGCACATAGTTTTTTGCCTATCAGAAGACAGGAAGAGATAAAAAAATAAAATAAATTCAAGGACCCTGACTGAGGAGTTTAAAGCTCATATTCCAATTCAAAAGATGGGCACTTTCCAATTCAAAAGAAGGGAATTATGCACAATTGACAAAATATACAATTCAAAATATCAAGTATACTATCAGTGATATCCAGGTGCCAACTCTACCTCCTGACTGTCCAGTTTCTGAATGAAGTCAGGTCCGGGTACTCCAGTTACTTTCATGATCTGAGTCAGCTGATCCATGTCTGGGAGTCAAGGGTTAAAGTCAAGGTCACTCAAGCACAACACATTCATGTTCATGTCGGTAGTGTATCCAAACAATTTCAACAGAAGCCATGTCATAGATTACTCTCTTCCCATAACTGTACTGCACGTGCCATAGCCAACTCTCCTATTTTTTGTTTTCATGCCTGTAGCTAACTCTACTGGGCGATAGAAGAGTCGACTACGCTACAGTGCACACAGTATGGGACGACACTAATCATAGATGGGTTTGTCACCCTTTCATTCACCGTCCTTGATAAATAGCTGGCTTGGGTCAGGTCATACTATGTGGTACAGACACGATACAGATATAAAATAAAAAAAACACAAGTAGAAGAGTAACAGGATACAGTCTTTCCCTTTGAAAAGCGTCTTCCCATTGATCATCTCTCCCATGATACAGCCCACAGACCAGATGTCCACTAAAATGGAGGAACAGACATAATTAAATAGTGGCATCGAAAACAAATTCACAGCAAAGCAACACCTTGCTGTTTGCTCAAGGGAATGCAGTCTCAAAGCAACCCTGTGTAAAGTATTGTGTGGTAGTATTATGAGACAACTCGACTCCAAGGCCAGGCAGCTTGGACTAACCAATAACAATGATAACACAGCACTGATTGTGAACAACTACAACTATCATGCACAATGTGGTAAATATTGTAAAAGAGCGCATACAGAACCTTATATTACACAGAGGTGTTTTACCTCAATAGTTACTGTGTTAAGACTACTGTAATTACACTCTACTAAGTAACAAAGTACACTGTTGTGTATAAACATACTAAGGCAAGAAAGTCCACTGTAAATGTCAAGTGTTACCGAAATCAAAACACATTGCACTAATGAAATGAAAGTAGACTGTCAGCTCTGTAATGTTTCAGGCTGTACGTAGCAGAATGTAAGCGCCGTAACATACACTACATAACCAAAAGTATCTGGGCACCTACTCGTCGAACATCTCATTCAATATGGAGTTGGTCCCCCCGTTGCTGCTAAAACAGCCTCCACTCTTCTAGGAAGGCTTTCCAATAGATGTTGGAACATTGCTGCGGGGACTTGCTTCCATTCAGCCACAAGAGCATTAGTGAGGTTGAGCACTGATGTCGGGCAATTAGACCTGGCTCGCAGTCGGTGTTCCAATTCATCCCAAAGGTGTTCGATGGGGTTGAGGTCAGTGCAGGCCAGTCAAGTTCTTCCACACTGATCTCGACAAACCATTTCTATATGAACCTCACTTGCACTGGGGCATTGTCCTGCTGAAACAGGAAAAGGCCTTCCCCAAACTGTTGCCACAAAGTTGGAAGCACAGAATTGTCTAGAATGTCATTGTAGCATTAAGATTTCCCTTCACTGGAACTAAGGGGCCTTGCCCGAACTGTGAAAAACAGCCAAAACCATTATTCCTCCTCCACCAAACCTTACAGTTGGCACTATGTATTCCACTGCTCCAGAGTACAATGGCGGCAAGCTTTTAAGCACTCCAGCCAAAGCTTGGCATTGCGCATGGTGATCTTAGGCTTGTGTGCGGCTGCTCGGCCATGGAAACCAATTTCATGAAGCTCCCGACAAACAGTTATTGCGCTGCCGTTGCTTCCAGAGGCAGTTTGGAACTCGGTGGTGAGTGTTGCAACCAAGGACAGACAATTTTTACACGCTTCAGCACTAGGCAGTCCCGTTCTGTGAGCTTGTGTAGCCTACCACTTCGCAGCTAAGCTGTTGTTGCTCCTAGACGTTTCCATTTCACAATAACAGCACTTACAGTTGACTGGGGCAGCTCTAGCAGGGCAGAAATTTGATGAACTGACTTGTTGGAAAGGAGGCATCCTATGATGGTGCCACATTGAAAGTCACTGAGGTCTTCAGTAAGGCCATTCTACTGCCAATGTTTGTCTATGGAGATTGCATGGCTGTGTGCTAGATTTTATACCTGTCAGCAACGGGTGTGGCTGAAATAGCTGAATCCCCGAATTTGAAGGGGTGTCCACATACTTTTGCATATAGTGTATCAGGCTGCACGTAAAACATTCTGCCGGCTCTGTAATGTTTCAAGCTGTACATAAGTCTGTCAGCTCTGTAACGTTTCAGGTTATTACGAAGCTGAGCACAGGCCTTCGGGATGGATGAGGCCGAGAGTGAAAGTTTTTAATAGATATGATTGTCTTACCAGTCTGGGTGTAGTGCATCCAATTTAGAATGACCTCTGGTGCCCGGTACCAGCGGGTCACAACATAGCCTGTCATCTCCGCCTCGGCATGGCGAGCAAGACCAAAGTCCAGGATCTGCAAAGCATAATTTTACACATTATCTTAGGAATCTTCCCCCATAGAATTATTTATCTAATGAACTTGTATTCATGTCACAAACCTTTAATTCACAGTCTTGATTGACAGCCAAGTTACCAGGCTTCAGGTCCTGCAAAATAAAAATTTGACAAACAAAACATTGAGGGTGGCCCTTGCGTGCCTGAGATTAAGACATTAAGGGCAGATACAATACATAGATGTTGATTGCATATCCATATCCACTGTGGGCCTGCTCTATTTCTCTTATCGTTTATACCCAAACAAACGCTTCCATTCACCATTAATTCCAAATGAATACATACATTAGTACATACATGGGTGTGTCTTTACAATTCTAGACATGCATGGAGACATCAAAGGCATATCAGAAAGAAGGCCTTCTCATCCTACATGTTAGGACAGGTTTAGCCATAATGACTCAATGTCCATGATTCTTTAAAATACAGAGTGGCTGCGGATCCGACTTTTCCCAGACCTTTTTTCTCCCTGGACTAAACCTCCCGTAGCTTCTGCGCATGTACGGATAATGTTCCATTTGATCTCAATCAGTTTCATGGAGATATGCATGTAGATCTTCTTGAGTTATACAGTGTTGTTTCAAAGTAGCCTTCAGTGTTGTTTTGAATGATGTACAGTGGCCGAATCGTAGAGCAGATGGTGTTAAACTGTACCATAACCTACCTGTGTATTTTGTCTAGTGGCGCACGTTGTGAGTTTTGGTCATGAGAGAAAAATGCGGTGGGTTTTTTGTCTTACAGTAACTTCATTTGATTAGATTTTTTAGGATCCCCATTAGCCGACAGCTAGTCTTACTGGGGTCCGACAAAACGAAAAACACATAACAGACAAAAGACTTCACAATTTCCATACATTTAAAAACATTAAACATGGCATCCCGAGTGGCACAGCGTTCTAAGGCACTGCATCGCAGTGCTAGAGGCGTCACTACAGATCCGGGTTCGATCTTGGGCTGTGTCGCAACCATTTCGCTCTAACGACTCCTTGTGGCGGCCAGGAGCATGCACGCCAACTTTGGTCGCCAGCTGAACAGTGTTTACTCCAACACATTGGTGCGGCTGGATTCCTGGTTAAGCGAGCAGTGTGTCAAGAAGCAGTGCGGCTTGGCGGGAACGCGTTTCGGAGGACGCATGGCTCTCGCCTCTCCCGAGTCCGTACGGGAGTTGCAGCGATGGGACAAGACCCTAACTACCAATTGGATAAAGGGGTAAAAAGTACAAAAATAATGGTCACATGGGGGATATACTATGCTATTATAGCTGGTTCTGTTATGTAGAATACTATTATTATGTGATCTTGCAGACATTGATTCAGCTTTGATCTAACTTTATTAAACGAGCACCATTTGCCAGATTAGCTTGTTCTCTACGAGTAGGACAGAGACTGTGCATAAAGTAGATAATAAACACATGCGCCGGATCTACTGCCACAGCCTTTAAAATAACATTCTCATGAGCCACAAACGAAATAGAGCTGTTATAAGATGCTCTGGCGAGGTGTTACCAACGGCGCAGCCAACTTACCCTGTGGATGATGCCAGCTTTGTGAATGTACTGCCATGAAAACAGAGAAGACATAATTATTAAGTGCTATGATTAAGCATTGCAACGGTAATTAACTAAGCGTTAACATTGAATTGAATATAAACAGAATCATGTTGCAAAAGATTTCCAGCACCAGAATCCACATTTCTTTTAAGACTACTTTTTTGTGCACAAACAGTCTCACCCTTAGTCCACACAGCATCTGATAGACAAGGAACTGCACTCGGTCTTCAGTGAGAAGCCCTTTGACTTTGGAGAGGTCGGTGAACATGTAAGGCATCACCAGGTAGCTGTGGACAGACAAATCACTCCATCTATCGAACTCCTCAACACCTATATGGACTTAAAAATGACACCCGAGTTGCGTTCAGTGGGGTACAATTTTACAGAATCACCAGACAGAAATAGTACTAGAACAGACAAGCTTTTGTCATATAAGAGATGGAATCACGTCAGCTCAGCACAATATGTATCTGCAACATTCAGAATGCTGCTCCCTCCTCTACGTTGGGCCTGTTAACTGAAATGTATGCCAGGTGACTACCTCATGAAGCTGGTTGAGAGAATGCCAAGAGTGTGCAAAGCTGTCATCAAGGCAAAGGGTGGCTACTTTGAATAATCTATTTCATAGTTTTGATGTCTTCACTATTATTCTACAATGTAAAAAAAATAAAAACCCTTGAATGGCAGGGTTTCTGTACAGCACATTGAGATATCAGCTGATGTAAGAAGGGCTTAATAAATTAATTTGATTTGAATAAGTAGGTGTGTCCAAACTTTTGACTGGTACTGTATATGAGCCCCGCCAAATCACCAAAGCCATTCTCTGCCTCTGACTGCAATAGGCATTACTCTGTGTCTGATATCACTGTGGTAAATACTCACAAATCTGTGAATTCATCGAGCCCAGCAGCAGGAGTAAACACATCCAGAAGCCCTATCACCTGAAGGAAGTTTGCACATGAGAGAAGAAAAACAAGTTGAGTTATAAATCCCCCGAGAGGGATAGAGGGAACTGGCTCCTGCCATCCTATGCCAGCTATAGCTATTAGACTGAAATTTTATGTCAGCTTTGTGTGCCAGTGTCTTGAATCAGTTTGCTGATTAGGTTATGTAAAATCTGTGAAGAGCAACACATCGTGGGTGGGGATATGTGCCAGGATGTGTACAGTCCATACTCACATTTTCATGTTTCATGTGCTTGAGCAGTCGAAGCTCCCGATAAGCCCTCTTTGCAAAAATCTCAGACTGGAAGGGCCGGTGAAGCTTCTTAATGGCCACTTTCTCATTGGTCTTCACATTTATTACCGAGCTGAGGCAGAGAAAATATTGTTATTGCATAAAATATACTCAGGAAATGTGGCATCATCCCTTAGGAGAATGATAGTTTAAAAATACTGGTCAATTATAAGGCCTAGGCTGCTGAATCAAAGTGATAAATGCACATTAACAGCACATGCTTTCATTTGTTCAGACAAAGACTATAGCCAACATTGTGACTCAACATGTTCACTGAAGCACTGCAACAAGTATTGGCAGGAAAAGCCAGGCATTTGCTACTACACTATATCCGCCTACACAGTGCATTTGATTTATTGGTATTGTAGCCAATTGGTGATTCATATAAGTGTAGTGAGCGAGGTTGACATATATTTTTGTAACATTGTAGGAATTGATGCAAGTGATACAACATTTCCAGAGCAGAAGAAACTCGCTATCTTTCCCTCTGTATGATTGCCCTGTCAAGTACTTGACAACACACCCCAGTTTTGGAAAGCGCCCATCGTCAACGACTCACCATACGGAACCGTACGCCCCTGTCCCAATTTGCTTCAATCGCGTGTACTTCTCTGGCACTTCCCAAATCGTGCTGTTGATCTCCTCTCGGGTGTACTGTGTCTGCGACTCCATGTTGTTGCAATATGGTGAAAATATGATCCGCAAAGGAAATTTGCGCACGACTCCTTTCCCCACCTCCTACGCGCTCTTTCTACAACCACTTGTTAAAAAGGTCACGATATACCAGTCGATCTAATAGTCTTCTCTGACAATTGCTCACTTAACAGTGCTGTTTGCCATGATACTTTGTGTTACAAGAGCTGCAGTTGTGGATTGAGTGACCGTATCCTACTATTTACTATAGCCTAACAGCAGCCTATCCCATCCTCCAAAAACACATATGACGACCCAGTAATGGTAATCATCATCGTGCTGTTTGCCTGCTCGGAGATCTTGCTAAAACATGTCAGCTGCTATGACTCCGGTTTCCGCTCACACCCATACACATTGAGCTCGCCAGTTTGTAGTCATAAAACCCCCTCTGGTTCGTTCAGCCAAAGATGATGGATATACTGGCAAGCTACTCTCCGCCCTAACAATGGGAGTTGTTGTCTACAAAGCGGGCTGTCTAGCTCCCGACTATACTTTCTATGGAGTGGTGGATATCTCATTATTTTAATCAATATTTGAATATCCGAAGATGGTTGTTGACATCAACCACCTGTATTTAATGGTATGTTACTAGCCTCATGTTATGAATATGCATAGCCATATCGACAACTCCGATATTTTCTCAAAGTTGCCGAGATGTCACGTGTCCTACTTGTATCAGCACACTCGTAACAATTTAAGCATTAATGAAACTTCTACTCGGTCAAATAAACCTCACGTAGCAAATAGGCCATTAAATTTTCTGTTTACCAAATCCGACACTCATTGAACTCCTGACAAAAACTCCTTGCTTGGTGGGCGAAAACGAAAAACGCCACCTGCTGGAGGGAGACAGGTTTTCCGCCAAATTGGGGCCTCTTCTGCTTCCTCTCTCGTTCAGCCATCCCTATGGAAAAAAATGAATGTGGAAAGAATAAACGCCGAAAATAAGGTATGAGGTTAACACAGATTTTATACCTTTTGTTCTATAAGATAGCCTAATAGCAGTCAGCTAATATAACCTTTATGAACTATGAAGCCTTTATGTGCTTTTTTTTATTACACCAATTCTTCTAAATTCACAAAAAAGTTACTTTAGCTGATGATCTCAGAACCACTGGTCTAAAGTACTTAAGTAAAAATACTTTCAAGTACTTAAGTTGTTTTTGGGGTATTTGTTTTTGTACTTTACTATTTATATTTTGGACAACTTTTACTTTACTACATTGCTAAAGAAAATGTACTTTTTACTCCATACATTTTCCCTGACACCCAAAAGTACTATTTTGAATGCCTAGCAGAACAGCACAATGGTCGAATTCACGCACTTATCAAAAGAACATCGCTAGTCATCCCTACTGCCTCTGATCTGCCGGACTCACTAAATGATGTCTGAATGTTGGAGTGTGCCCCTGGCTGTCCTTAAATAAAAAAAACAAGAAAACGGTGCTGTATGGTTTGCTTAATATAAGGAATTTTACTTTTGATACTTAAGTATATTTTAAACCAAATACTTTTAGACTTTTACTCAAGTAGCATTTTACTGGGTGACTTTTACTTCAGTCATTTTCTACTAAGTTATCTTTACTTTTACTCAAGTATGACAATTGAGTACTTTTTCCACCACTGAATAGAACAAAACATATAAGATCTCCTAAGCCTGTGTTTGCCACAGACCTTTTTTCAGTGTTCATCCAAAAACCCTACAAAAATGCCATTCATTCTCCCCATAGGTTTTGTCCAACGAACCACGGCGGAGTTAGCGCCTACAAAAAGATGCCATTACTATTTCTCTCTATAGGCAGTAGGTGGGTGTTACTGTAGGCCTACTTGTTATGAATGATTAACCTCCATATTATTACATTGCTATTGCAATAGTAGCCTAGTAAAAATAATAATAACATCCTATGAAAACTTAGTATAATTAATGATGAATCAATTAGGCCTATTTGCTTTATTAAATTTAAAGTCATTTTTATTAAAGGCTAATAATACTGTAGTGAATATGGCGACTCAAACAACAATGGATATTTGCTCTTTATTGTCAATGCTCATATATCAGTCTTATTAAAACTGCAGACCTGGCAGTGGACATCCTCAAACGTTTATTAACAACACTAGAGAGCACTTAATGGGATATTCCTGGATTTTGGCAATGAAGCCCTTTATCTAGTACAATGACTGGAAGTTTAAGGTATCTGCTAGCAGTTACCATAGACTTCCAGTCATTGCGCTATTGCTAGTTAGCAATTTTACCCAGAGACATGAAAATGGCATCCACAAGTTCATCGAACTATGGGGAAGTAGATTATGGGCCAAAATCCTGAAGTGTCTCTCAACACTTCCAATCATGAGTGGCCAAGAATAACCAACTGAAGCCAAGCAGCCACGCATCCACTAAACCACGCCTCCCAACCTAAACCACACCTCCCAACCTGAGAAGGCCTCGACTTTACATTGCCTCTTAATCTCGGGTAGCCATACCTAGAAATCAAATTGTTGTTACACCTTTGGCGGTCTGGAGAATTTTCTAGGCTATTAGCCAAAATGTCTACTGCTTCCAGCAGCTATATTTTTTATTGGTTACTTTTCAAGAAACCTCCACCCACATCAAATCAAATGTATTTATATAGCCCTTCTTACATCAGCTGATATATCAAAGTGATGTACAGAAACCCAGCCTAAAACCCCAAACAGCAAGCAATGCAGGTGTAGAAGCACAGTGGCTAGGAAAAACTCCCTAGAAAGGTCAAAACCTAGAGAGGAACCAGGCTATGAGGGGTGGCCAGTCCTCTTCTGGCTGTGCCGGGTGGAGATTATAACAGAACATGGCCAAGATGTTCAAATGTTCATAAATGACCAGCATGGTCAAATAATAATAATCACAGTAGTTGTCGAGGGTGCAACTAAGTCAGCACCTCAGGAGTAAATGTCAGTTGGCTTTTCATAGCCGATCATTGAGAGTATCTCTACCGCTCCTGCTGTCTCTAGAGAGTTGACAATAGCAGGTCTGGGACAGGTAGCATTTCCAGTGAACAGGTAAGGGGTCCATAGCCGCAGGCAGAACAGTTGAAACTGGAGCAGCAGGCCTGCGTCCTGTGACCGTAGCGTACGTGTAGGTATGTACGGCAGGACCAAATCGGAAAGATAGGTCGGAGCAAGCCCACGTAATGCTTTGTAGGCTAGCAGTAAAACCTTGAAATCAGCCCTTGCCTTAACAGGAAGCCAGTGTAAGGAGGCTAGCACTGGAGTAATATGATCAAATTTTTTGGTTCTAGTCAGGATTTTAGCAGCCGTATTTAGCACGAACTGAAGTTTATTTAGTGCTTTATCCGGGTAGCCGGAAAGTAGAGCATTGCGGTAGTCTAACGTAGAAGTAACAAAAGCATGGATACATTTTTCTGCATAATTTTTGGACAGAAAGTTTCTGATTTTTGCAATGTTACGTAGATGGAAAAAAGCTGTCCTTGAAACAGTCTTGATATGTTCGTCAAAAGAGAGATCAGGGTCCAGAGTAACGCCGAGGTCCTTCACAGTTATTTGAGACGACTGTACCACCAACAAGATTAATTGTCAGATTCAACAGAAGAATTATTTGTTTCTTGAAACCTAGAACAAGCATCTCTGTTTTGTCCGAGTTTAAAAGTAGAACGTTTGTAGCCATCCACTTCCTTATGTCTGAAACACAGGCTTCTAGCGAGGGCAATTTTGGGGCTTCACCATGTTTCATTGAAATGTACAGCTGTGTGTCATCCGCATAGCAGTGAAAGTTTACATTATGTTTTCGAATGACTTCCCCAAGAGGTAAAATATATAGTGAAAACAATAGTGGTCCTAAAATGGAACCTTGAGGAACACTGAAATTTACAGTTGATTTGTCAGAGGACAAACCATTCACAGAGACAAATTGATATCTTTCAGATAAGATAAGATCTAAACCAGGCCAGAACTTGTCCGTGTAGATCAACTTGGGTTTCCAATCTCTCCATAAGAATGTGGTGATCGACGGTATCAAAAGCAGCACTAAGGTCTAGGAGCACGAGGACAGATGCAGAGCCTCGGTCTGACCCCATTAAAGGGTCATTTACCACCTTCACAAGTGCAGTTTCAGTGCTATGATGGGATCTAAAACCAGACTGAAGCATTTCGTATACATTGTTTGTCTTCAGGAAGGCAGTGAGTTGCTGTGCAACAGCTTTTTCAAAAATTTTAGAGAGGAATAGAAGATTCGATATAGGCCAATAGTTTTTAATATTTTCTGGGTCAAGGTTTGGCTTTTTCAAGAGAGGCTTTATTACTGCCACTTTTAGTGAGTTTGGTACACATCCGGTGGATAGAGAGCCGTTTATTATGTTCAACATAGGAGGGCCAAGCACAGGAAGCAGCTCTTTCAGTAGTTTAGTTGGAATAGGGTCCAGTATGCAGCTTGAAGGTTTAGAGGCCATGATTATTTTCATCATTGTGTCAAGAGATATAATACTAAAACACTTGATCCTAGGTCCTGGCAGAGTTGTGCAGACTCAGGACAACTGAGCTTTGGAGGAATACGCAGATTTAAAGAGTCCATAATTTGCTTTCTAATGATCATGATCTTTTCCTCAAAGAAGTTCATGAATTTATGAAAGTGAAAGCCATCCTCTCTTGGGGAATGCTGCTTTTTAGTTAGCTTTGCGACAGTATCAAAAATAATTTTGGATCGTTCTTATTTTCCTCAATTAAGTTGGAAAAATAGGATGATCGAGCAGCAGTGAGGGCTCTTCGATACTGCACGGTACTAGTCGATACTGCACGGTACTAGTCCAAGCTAGTCGGAAGACTTCCAGTTTGGTGTGGCACCATTTCCGTTACAATTTTCTGGAAGCTTGCTTCAGAGCTTGGGTATTTTCTGTATACCAAGGGGCTAGTTTCTTATGACAAATGTTTTTAGTTTTTAGAGGTGCAACTGCATCTAGGGTATTGCGCAAGGTTAAATTGAGTTCCTCAGTTAGGTGGTTAACTGATTTTTGTCCTCTGACATCCTTGGGTAGGCAGAGGGAGTCTGGAAGGGCATCAAGGAATCTTTGGGTTGTCTGAGAATTTATAGCACGACTTTTGATGCTCCTTGGTTGGGGTCTGAGCAGATTATTTGTTGCGATTGCAAACGTAATAAAATGGTGGTCCGATAGTCCAGGGTTATGAGGAAAAACATTAAGATCCACAACATTTATTCCATGGGACAAAACTAGGTCCAGAGTATGACTGTGGCAGTGAGTAGGTCCAGAGACATGTTGGACAAAACCCACTGAGTCGATGATGGCTCCAAAAGCCTTTTGGAGTGGGTCTGTGGACTTTTCCGTGTGAATATTCACCAAAAATTTGAATATTATCTGCTATGACTACAAGGTCCGATAGGAACTCAGTGAGTAACGCTGTATATGGCCCAGGAGGCCTGTAAACAGTAGCTATAAAAAGTGATTGAGTAGGCTGCATAGATTTCATGACTAGAAGCTCAAAAGACGAAAACGTCAGGTTTTTTTGTTAATTGAAATTTGCTATCGTAAATGTTAGCAACACCTCCGCCTTTGTGGGATGCACGGGGGATATGGTCACTAGTGTAACCAGGAGGTGAGGCCTCATTTAACACAGTAAATTCATCAGGCTTAAGCCATGTTTCAGTCAGCCCAATCACATCAAGATTATGATCAGTGATTAGTTCATTGACAATAACTGCCTTTGAAGTGAGGGATCTAACATTAAGTAGCCCTATTTTGAGATGTGAGGTATCACGATCTCTTTCAATAATGGCAGGAATGGAGGAGGTCTTTATTCTAGTGAGATTGCTAAAGCGAACACCGCCATGTTTAGTTTTGCCCAAACTAGGTCGAGGCACAGACACAGTCTCAATGGGGATAGCTGAGCTGACTACACTGACTGTGCTAGTGGCAGACTCCACTAAGCTGGCAGGCTGGCTAACAGCCTGCTGCCTGGCCTGCACCCTATTTCATTGTGGAGCTAGGGGAGTTAGAGCCCTGTCTATGTTCGTAGATAAGATGAGAGCACTCCTCCAGCTAGGATGGAGTCCGTCACTCCTCAACAGGCCAGGCTTGGTCCTGTTTGTGGGTGAGTCCCAGAAAGAGGGCCAATTATCTACAAATTCTATCTTTTGGGAGGGGCAGAAAACAGTTTTCAACCAGCGATTGAGTTGTGATACTCTGCTGTAGAGCTCATCACTCCCCCTAACTGGGAGGGGGGCAGAGACAATTACTCGATGCCGACATCTTTCTAGCTGATTTACACACTGAAGCTATGTTGCGCTTGGTGACCTCTGACTGTTTCATCCTAACATCGTTGGTGCCGACGTGGATAACAATATCTCTATACTCGCCAGTTTTAGCTTTAGCCAGCACCATCTTCAGATTAGCCTTAACGTCGGTAGCCCTGTCCCCTGTTAAACATGATTCGTTTTAAGTCTAATACTACGGGTAATGGAGTCGCCAATGACTAGGGTTTTCAATTTGTCAGAGCTAATGGTGGGAGCCTTCGGCGTCTCAGACCCCGTAACGGGAGGAGTAGAGACCAGAGAAGGCTCGGCCTCTGACTCCGACTCGCTGCTTAATGGGGAGAGCCGGTTGAAAGTTTCTGTCGGCTGAATGAGCGACACCGGTTGAGCATTCCTACAGCATTTCCCTCCAGAAGCCACGAGAAAGTTGTCCAGCTGCGGGGACCGTGCGAGGGGATTTATACTAACGTTACTATCTGTACTTACTGGTGGCACAGACGATGTTTCATCCTTTCCTACACTGAAATGACCCTTGCCTAACGATTGCGTCTGAAGCTGGGCTTGCAGTACAGCTATCCTCGTCGTAAGGCGATCGTTCTCCTGTATATTATGAGTACAGCGACTGCAATTAGAAGGCATCATGTTAATGTTACTACTTAGCTTCGGCTGTTGGAAGTCCTGACGAACCATGTCCAGATAAAACGTCCGGAGTGAAAAAGTTGAGTGAGGGATGGCTGTACAAGGGGTGCTGTTTTCCGACCGGGTAGGACACATTTTGCAGAGTTGTTACGTATACTAGTTTTCTACATTGCAGAAAATTGAAAAAAACCTGGAGGTAAAACATAATTCTGTTTTGCCTGAAGTGAGCTTTATACACAAAATCGAGTCCATGAAGGCATTACAACTCCTCTGCTTGAACACTCTACAAAAAAAAGAGACGTTATGGTGTGTGGTACTTCCGAGTGGCGCAGCGGTCTAAGGCACTGCATCTCAGTGCTAGAGGCGTCACTACAGACCCTGGTTCGATTCCAGGCTGTATCACAACCGTCCGTGATTGGGAGTCCCATAGGGCGGCGCACAATTGGCCCAGCGTTGCCCGGGTTAGGGTTTGGCAGGGGTAGGCCATCATTGTAAACTGACTTGCCTAATTAAATAAATCTACCTACTGTACAGGCTGTGGCAGGGGAGTTGGAGCGACTCTGACAATCTAGTGACTTTTCAGAAAAGGTTACAGACACATCTTAACTTACAAATGGGCAAATTTAGAAGTCTAAGGGGGACACTTACTCTGGTACAGTCCAATCAGTCTTAGGGCCATGGCCTTTCATACTGAAAGAAATACCCGTGTGGCTGTTAATGTGGATATATTAAATTATAACAACCATTTTGTACTCTCTGCTACTGTAGAACTTCACACCTACTCATTCCAGGGTTTTTCTTTATTTTGACTATTTTCTACATTGTAGAATAATAGTGAAGACATCGCAACTATGAAATAACTCATATGGAATCATGTAGTAACCAAAAAAGTGTTAAACAAATCAAAATATATTTTAGACTTTAGATTTTTCAAAGTAGTTTGCCTTGATGACGGCTTTGCACTCTTGGCATTCTCTCAACCAGCTTCATGAGAAATGCTTTTCCAAAAGTCTTGAAAGACTTTCAGATGCTGAGCACTTGTTGGCTGCTTTTCCTTCAATCTGCAGTCTAATTCATCCCGAACCATCTCAGTTGGGTTGAGGTAGGGTGATTGTGGAGGCCAAGTCATCTGATGCAGCACTCCATCACTCTCCTTCTTGGTCAAATAGCCCTAACACAACCTGGAGGTGTGTTGGGTCATTGTCCTGTTGAAAAACAAATGATTGTCCCACTAAGTCCAAACCAGATGGGATGGTGTATTGCTGTGGTAGCCATGCTGGTTAAATGGGACTTGAATTCTAATTAAATCACAGAAAGTGTCACCAGCAAAGCACACCCTAACCATCACACCTCCTCCTCCGTGCTTTATGGTGGGAAATACACATGTAGAGATCATCCGTTCACCCATACCGCGTCTCACAAGACACGGTGGTTGGAACCAAAAATCTCAAATTTGGACTCCAGACCAAAGGACAAATATCCACCGGTCTAATGTCCATTGCTCGTGTTTCTTGGCCCAAGCAAGTCTCTTATTATTATTGGTGTCCTTCAGTAGTGGTTTCTTTGCAGAAATTTGACCATGAAGGCCTGATTCACACAATCTCCTCTGAACAGTTGATGTTGAGAGGTGTCTGTTACTTGAACTCTGTGAAGCTGCAATTTCTGAGGCTGGTAACTCTAATGAACTTATCCTCTGCAGCAGAGGTAACTCTGGGTCTTCCTTTCCTGTGACGGTCCTCACGAGAGCCAGTTTCATCATAGTGCTTGATGGTTTTTGCGACTGCACTTGAAGAAACTTTCAAAGTTCATGAAATGTTCAGTTTTGACTGACCTTCATGTCTTAAAGTATGATGGACTGTCGTTTCGCTTTGCTTATTTGAGCTGTTCTTGCCATAATATGGACTTGGTCTTTTACCAAATAGGGCTATCTTCTGTATACCATCCTTACCTTGTCACAACACAACTGATTGGCTGAAACGCATTAAGAAGGAAAGAAATTCCACAAATTAACTTTTAAGGAGGCACACCTGTTAATTGAAATGCATTCCAGGTGGCTACCTCATGATGCTGGTTGAGGGAATGCCAAGAGTGTGCAAATATGTCATCAAGGCAAATGGTGGCTATTTGAAGAATCTCAAATATTAAATATATTTTGATTTGTTTTAACACTTTTTTGGTTACTACATGATTCCATATGTGTTATTTCATAGTTTTGATGTCTTCACTATTATTTTACAATGTAGAAAATAAGTAGGTGTTCTAAAACTTTTGACCAGTAGTGTACATGCAGGTAGAGTTATTAATGTGACTATGCATAGATAATAACAGAGAGTAGCAATGGGGAAAAGAGGGGTGGGGGCAATGCAAATAGTCTGGGTAGCCATTTGATTAGATGTTCAGGAGTCTTATGGCTTGGGGTTAAAGCTGTTTTGAAGCCTCTTGGGCCTAGACTTGGCGCTCTGGTACTGCTTGCTATGTGGTAGCAGAGAGAACAGTCTTTGACTAGGGTGGCTGAGTCTGACAATTTTAGGGCCTTCCTCTGACACAACCTGGTATAGAGGTCCTGGATGGCAGGAAGCTTGGCCCCAGTGATGTACTGGGCCGTACGCACTACCCTCTGTAATGCCTTGCGGTTGGAAACTGAGCAGTTACCATACCAGGCAGTGACCCACCAGTCAGGATGCTCTCGATGGTGCAGCTGTAGAACCATTTGAGGATCTGAGGACCCATGCCAAATCTTTTCAGTCTTCTGAGGGGGAATGGGTTTTGTCGTGCCCTCTTCACGACTGTCTTGGTGTGCTTGGACCATGTTAGTTTGTTGGTGATGTGGACACCAAGGAACTTGAAGCTCTCAATCTGCTCCACTACAGCCCCGTCAATGAGAATGGGGGCGTGCTCGGTCCTCCTTTTCCTGTAGTCCACGATCATCTCCTTTGTCTTGATCACGTTGAGGGAGAGGTTGTTGTCCTGGCACCATATGGCCAGGTCTCTGACCTCCTCCCTATAGGCTGTCTCGTTGTTGTCGGTGATCAGGCATACCAATGTTGTGTCATCGGCAAACTTAGTGATGCAGTCATGAGTGAATAGGGAGTACAGGAGGGGACTGAGCATGCACCCCTGAGGGGCCCCCGTGTTGAGGATCAGCGTGGCGGATATGTTGTTACCTACCCTTACCACCTGGAGGCGGCCCGGCAGGAAGTCCAGGATCCAGTTGGAGAGGGAGGTGTTTAGTCCCAGGGTCCTTAGCTTAGTGTTGAGCTTTGAGGGCACTATGGTGTTGAACGCTGAGCTGTAGTCAATAAATAGCATTCTCACATAGGTGTTCCTTTTGTCCAGGTGGGAAAGGGCAGTGTGGAGTGCAATAGAGATTGCATAATCTGTGGATCTGTTGGGGCGGTATGCAAATTTGAGTGGGTCTCGGGTTTCTGGGATAATGGTGTTGATATGAGCCATGACCAGCCTTTCAAAACACTTTATGGCTACAGACGTGAGTGCTACAGGTCGGTAGTCATTTAGGCAGGTTACCTTGGTGTTCTTGGGCACAGGGACTATGGTGGTCTGCTTGACACACGTTGGTATTACAGACTCAGACAGGGAGAGGTTGAAACTGATGGTGAAGACACTTGCCAGTTGGTCCTCGCATGCTCGGAGTACACATCCTGGTAATCCGTCTGGCCCGATGACCTGTTTTAAGATCTTGCTCACATCGGCTACGGATAGCGTGATCACACAGTCGTCCAAAACAGCTGGTGCTCTCATGCATGCTTCAGTGTTGCTTACCTCCAGGCGAGCATAAAAGGCATTTAGCCCATCTGGTAGGCTCGCGTCACTGGGCAGCTCACGTCTTGGTTTTTCTTTGTAGTCCCTAATAGTTTGCAAGCCCTGCCACATCCGATGAGCTTCGGATCCGTTGTAGTACGATTCGATCTTAGTCCTGTATTGACGCTTTGCCTGTTTGATGGTTTGTCGGAGGGCATAGCGGAATTTCTTATAAGCTTCCCGGGTTAGAGTCCAACTCCTTAAAAGCGGTAGCTCTAACCTTTAGCTCAGTGTGGATGTTGCCTGTAATCCATTGCTTCTGGTTGGGGTATGTTCATACGGTCACTGTGGGGACGACGTTATCGATGCACTTATTGATGAAGCCAGTGACTGATATGGTGTACTCCTCAATGCCATTGGAAGAATCTCGTAACATATTCCAGTCTGTGCTAGAAAAACAGTCCTGTAGCTTAGCATCTGCTTCAACTGACCACCTTTTTATTAACTGAGTCACTGGTGCTTCCAGATTGAATTTTTGCTAATAAGCAGGAATCAGGAGGATATAATTATGGTCAGATTTGCCAAATGGAGGGTGAGGGAGAGCTTTGTACGCGTCTCTGTGTGTGAAGTAAAGGTGGTCTAGAGTTTTTTCCCTCTGGTTGTACATTTAACATTTGGTAAATGTAACATTTCCAACATTTGGAAATTTGGTAAAACGGATTTAAGTTTCCCTGCATTAAAGTCACCTGCCACTAGGAGTGCCGCCTCTGGATGAGCATTTTCCTGTTTGCTTATGGCGGTATACAGCTCTTTGAGCGTGGTTTTAGTGCCAGCATCGGTCTGTGGTGGTATGTAGACAGCTACAAAAAATACAGATGAAAACTCTCTAGGTAGATAGTGTGGTCTACAGCTTATCATGAGATACTCTCTCAGTCGAGCAAAACCTCAAGACTTCCTTAGATAGCGTGCACCAGCTGTTGTTTACAAATATACATAGACCGCCACCCCTTGTCTTACCAGAGGCTGCTGTTCTATCCTGCCGATACAGTGTAAAACCCACCAGCTGTATGCTGTTCATGTCGTCGTTCAGCCACAACTTGGTGAAACATAAGATATTATCGTTTTTAATTTCCTGTTGGTAGTTTAATCTTGCTCGTAGGTCATCAATTTTATTTTCATATGATTGCATGTTTGCCAATAGAACGGATGCAGTGGGGGTTTACTCACTTGCCTTCGAATTCTCAGAAGGCAGCCCGACCTCCACCCCCTTTTTCTCCATCTTCTCTTCACGCAAATGACTGGGATTTGGGCCTGTTCCCTGGAAAGCAGTATATCCTTCACGTCGGACTCGTTAAAGCAAAAAGCTTCTACCAGTGTGTGGTGAGAAATCGCTGTTCTGATATCCAGAAGTTATTTTCGGTCATAATAGACGGTAGCACCAACATTATGTACAAAATAAGTAAGAAAATAAGTTACAAAAAATCTATTAAAAAATAACACAGTTGGTTAGGAGCACGTAAAACGTCAGCCATCCTCCCCGGCGCCATTACACAGATACATCAATATAGTTTGCGGTACTTTATGACATATTATGAATAACACTGTGTACAGGCAGCATTTCTGAGCGGTTGCCAAGAGGATTGTCTACTCTTGAAATAGTTCAGATATTGAACACAAGATGGAGACAAAGCATTAAATAACATTATGGGTGGTATCTTACGTGGAAGAAATATCTATCTGTGTGTGTGTGTGTGTGTGTGAGGGAGAGAGAGAGAGAAGGGGGGCAGTGAGGGAGAGAGGTGCGACAGAGAGATAATTATCTGATGACCCATTTAGAAGGTTAAACTTAGACATTCTTTTTCTGATGTAGCCTAGTATATACACTTACGTATACCAATTTACAGCCAGTTAAGTTATCTTGCTTTTATAACTAGATACATGTAAGCCTGTAGCAGTTTAAATAATTCAGTTAGCCTTTAACTGAGATGTTTCAGCAATAATTCAGTAATGTAAACAGAGGAAATATATACAGTACCAGTCAAAAGTTTGGATACACCTACTCATTCAAAGGTTTTTCTTTATTTTGACTATTTTCTACATTGTAGAATAATAGTGAAGACATAAAAACGATGAAATAACACATATGGAATCATGCAGTAACCAAAAAAGTGTTAAACAAATCTATATTAAATAATCTTCACAGTAGCCACCTGAAATTTCAATTAACAGGTGTGCCTTGTTCAAAATTATTTTGTTGGAATTTCTTTCCTTCTTATTAATGCGTTTGAGCCAATCAGTTGTGTTGTGACAAGGTAGGGGTGGTATACAGAAGATAGCCCTATTTGTTAAAAGACCAGTCCATATTATGGCAAGAACAGCTCAAATAAGCAAAGAGAAACGACAGTCCATCATTACTTTCAGACATGAAGGTCAGTCAATACGGAACATTTCAAGAAGTTTCATCAAAAGCAGTCGCAAAAACTGGCTCTCATGAGGACCGCCACAGGAAAGGAAGACCCAGATTTACCTGCTGCAGAGGACAAGTTCATTAGAGTTAACTGCATCTCAGATTGAAGCCCAAATAAATGCTTCACAGGGTTCAAGTAACAGACACATCTCAACATCAACTGTTCAGAGGAGACTGCGTGAATCAGGTCTTCATGGTCAAATTGCTGCAAAGAAACCACTACTAAAGGACACCAATAAGAAGAAGAGACTTGCTTGGGCCAAGAAACATGAGCAAGACCGGTGGAAATCTGTCCTTTGGTCTGATGAGTCCAAATTTGAGATTTTTGGTTCCAACCGCCTTGTCTTTGTGAGACGCAGAGTAGGTTAATTGATGATCTCCGCATGTGTGGTTCCCACCATGAAGCATGGAGGAGGAGGTGTGATGGTGCTTTGCTGGTGACACTGTCAGTAATTTATTTAGAATTCAAGGCACACTTAACCAGAATGGCTACCACAGCATTCTGAAGCGATACGCCATCCCATCTGGTTTGTGCATAGTGAGACTATCATTTATTATTCAACAGGATAATGACCCAACACAAGGAAAAGCAGCCAACAAGTGCTCAGCATATGTGGGAACTCCTTCAAGACTGTTGGAAAAGCATTCCAGGTGAAGCTGGTTGAGAGAATGCCAAGAGTGTGCAAAGCTGTCATCAAGGAAAAGAGGGGCTACTTTGAAGAATCAAAAATATATTTCAATTTGTTTAGCACTTTTTTGGTTACTACATGATTCCATATTTGTTATTTCATAATTTTGATGCCTTTACTATTATTCTACAATGTAGAAAATAGTCAAATAAAATAAAATAAAATCATATCAAATAAAATGTTATTGGTCACGTACACATGGTTAGCAGATGTTAATGGGAGTGTAGCGAAATGCTTGTGCTTCCAGTTCCGACCGTGCAGTAAAATTTAACAAGTAATCTAACAATTTCACAACAACTACCTCATACACACAAGTGTAAAGGAAAGAATAAGAATATGTACATATAAATAAATATATGGATGAGCGATGGCCGAACGGCATAGGCAAGATGCAGTAGATGGTATAGAGTACAGTATGTACATATGAGATGAGTAGGTATGTCCAAACTTTTGACAGGTACTGTGTGTGTGTGTGTATATGTAACCGATGTGAAATGGCTAGCTAGTTAGCGGTGGTGCGCGCTAATAGCCTTTCAAACGGTGACGTCACTCGCTTTGAGACCTTGAAGTAGTGGTTTCCCTTGCTCTGCAAGGGCCGCGGCTTTTGTGGAGCGATGGGTAACGATACTTCGTGGGTGACTGTTGTTGATGTGTGCAGAGGGTCCCTGGTTCGCGCCCGGGTCGGGCGAGGGGACGGACTAAAGTTAAACTGTTACATTGGTGCCGTGACCCGGATCACTGGTTTCTGCGGAAAAGGAGGAGGTTGAAAGGGGGGTGAATGTAACCGATGTGAAATGGCTAGCTAGTTAGCGGTGGTGCGCGCTAATAGCCTTTCAAACGGTGACGTCACTCGCTTTGAGACCTTGAAGTAGTGGTTCCCCTTGCTCTGCAAGGGCCGCGGCCTTTGTGGAGCGATGGGTAACGATGCTTCGTGGGTGTCAGTTGTTGATGTGTGCAGAAGGTCCCTGGTTCGCGCCCGGGTCGGGGCGAGGGGACGGACTAAAGTTAAACTGTTACATATATACAGTGGGGAGAACAAGTATTTGATACACTGCCGATTTTGCAGGTTTTCCTACTTACAAAGCATGTAGAGGTCTGTAATTTTTTTATCATAGGTACACTTCAACTGTGAGAAACGGAATCTAAAACAAAAATCCAGAAAATCACATTGTATGATTTTTAAGTAATTAATTTGCATTTTATTGCATGACATAAGTATTTGATCACCTACCAACCAGTAAGAATTCCGGCTCTCACAGACCTGTTAGTTTTTCTTTAAGAAGCCCTCCTGTTCTCCACTCATTACCTGTATTAACTGCACCTGTTTGAAGTCGTTACCTGTATAAAAGACACCTGTCCACACACTCAATCAAACAGACTCCAACCTCTCCACAATGGCCAAGACCAGAGAGCTGTGTAAGGACATCAGGGATAAAATTGTAGACCTGCACAAGGCTGGGATGGGCTACAGGACAATAGGCAAGCAGCTTGGTGAGAAGGCAACTGTTGGCGCAATTATTAGAAAATGGAAGAAGTTCAAGATGACGGTCAATCACCCTCGGTCTGGGGCTCCATGCAAGATCTCACCTCGTGGGGCATCAATGATCATGAGGAAGGTGAGGGATCAGCCCAGAACTACACGGCAGGACCTGGTCAATGACCTGAAGAGAGCTGGGACCACAGTCTCAAAGAAAACCATTAGTAACACACTACGCCGTCATGGATTAAAATCCTGCAGCGCGCGCAAGGTCCCCCTGCTCAAGCCAGCGCATGTCCAGGCCTGTCTGAAGTTTGCCAATGACCATCTGGATTATCCAGAGGAGGAATGGGAGAAGGTCATGTGGTCTGATGAGACAAAAATTGATTTTTTTAGTCTAAACTCCACTCGCCGTGTTTGGAGGAAGAAGAAGGATGAGTACAACCCCAAGAACACCATCCCAACCGTGAAGCATGGAGGTGGAAACATCATTCTTTGGGGATGCTTTTCTGCAAAGGGGACAGGACGACTGCACCGTATTGAGGGGAGGATGGATGGGGCCATGTATCGCGAGATCTTGGCCAACAACCTCCTTCCCTCAGTAAGAGCATTGAAGATGGGTCGTGGCTGGGTCTTCCAGCATGACAACGACCCGAAACACACAGCCAGGGCAACTAAGGAGTGGCTCCGTAAGAAGCATCTCAAGGTCCTGGAGTGGCAGGACCTTAGGACCTAATTGCAAACAAAGGTTTCTGTACCAAATATTAAGTTCTGCTTTTCTGATGTATCAAATACTTATGTCATGCAATAAAATGCTAATTAATTACTTAAAAATCATACAATGTGATTTTCTGGATTTTTGTTTTAGATTCCGTCTCTCACAGTTGAAGTGTACCTATGATAAAAATTACAGACCTCTATATGCTTTGTAAGTAGGAAAACCTGCAAAATCGGCAGTGTATCAAATACTTGTTCTCCCCACTGTATATATATATATATTTTTTTTTTGCTTCCCCTTTTGTTTCTGCCAGAGGAATGCTGGAAGGTAACTCTAACCCTAATATGGAGAATTCATGGATATTGTTAAGTTTGCCTTTAGAGTACAGCATTTAAGCAGTTTGAGTTTGCCTTTATTTAACCAGGTAAGTTGTAGAGAGCATATCTTTTACAACCTAATGACCTGACCATCAAGGATCAATGAATCATGCCGCAAAGCAGCATACAGAGAAACTGAGATTCTGAAAGAGGAGGCCTGCTGATACATTGGTTGCTGGTCCCATTTGAAATGTAAGAGCCGGCCGGAGACATTAATTGAAGTGTATCAATTAATTAAATGTTTAGTCTACATTAGGCTTAGGCTATTTTTGTGTGCAATTGTGTATTTAGAATCAGAAACATTATGGTCTCTCTGGCACTACAGTTCATATGACCACTGGGCACCTCATTTGGACTGCACTGGCTCACTGAGAATCAGTGAGAGATTCTGAAAAGTAAAAGATAACTTACATACATCTAGACTTACATTCTATATACTCTGATGACAGTATAATCCATTTCGATTGCTCTTGTCATTTTCACTCTCATTACTCAGCTTCAATCATTTTGTATGAGGCTCTGGTTCACACACACCAGACTAATTAGTCCCTATCCCAATATCTTGTTGCTATATGAAGCTTAAAGGGGCAATCTGCAGTTGCCCATTTAACAAAGCGGTCACCTGCTACTGTTTTGTTAAAAAGCTTAGAGAGAAATTGAACGAAAGAGAGAGATACAGAGATAGAGTTTGAGCGAGAAGGTAGCCCACCTTTTCATGAAAGGGCACAATGAGATGAAGACATCCATTCTCTACAGTACATGCCAAGGGGCCACGGCCCCTAATGAGGCTTCCCAAATAAATTAAAGGTGTCCTCTCAAAGGTGCTCCTCTCGTTCGCTACTTAAAGATAATTAATTATTGGTATCAAATCAATGATTCTATCGCTCAGTGCCTCTTGGTTAAGGCGGGGCAGACAAGGGTTAATCCCAAATGGCACGCTATTTACTTAATAGTGCACTATTTTTAACGAGGCCCAATAGAGGAGTGCACTATGTATAGGTAACAGGGTGCCATTTGGGACACTGCCAGGGAGACAGTGGCATTTAGATCTGATTAATGAAGTGAACTTCCCTATAGCCTCCGCTGTGTCACCGAAAATCTATTCCATTTCAAAGTGACCTCGGGGGTTCGAGGGAACAGCTTATGCACTCAGCATCCAAATGCACGAAACATTAGCCTTCAGAGCGGGTAGCTATGATTGTTGTCCTGCTGCAGAAGCAAATTATTTGTACTTCTCGTTTTCATTAATCATTTTTTTTTGAGAGTAAAGTACGTTGGATAAAAAAATCTGACATGCCTGATGGAAACAGCTAACGTCATTCAAGTTTCCAAATGTCAACAAAACCCGCTAGACAAGATGGGATCGTCTAAAATGAATTATACGAGAAATGGCAGTGGAAATGACTTGATGCCTAAATATTTATATAATAACCATCCTATCAAAGTCAATTTGGAGTCACAAGGTGATATGTTGTGTGGTCCTCCCACTATGACTCGGGAAAGCATGCAGTTTATGAGATTACAGATTAAATAAATGATGAACTTCACAGGGTGGTGAAAGTGCACGGTGATGAGCTTGATGCTCCTTTCTAATACATATTGAGGCTCATATTCTGGTGACATGATGATATATGCTTGGCTGACGATTTTAAATAAAAATAATCACTCTTTTGCCTGTAATTATGTCATTATGTAGGCTAACCTACCTGCATTGCATATCTGCAGAGTGGGCACATTCACTATATAACACAATTTTTTTGTGTGACAAAACCATCAGTGGAGTTGAACATGTGATGGAAACCCATTTAAGTCGTATTTTCTATTCGGTACTTGGGAATTTAACCGCAAAGTTATTTGATGTGCACTACGTCATCAAACGAACAGTCTTACCTGCAACAAGTCAATTTGATGGAAAATGTGCATATTGTTTTATACCGATTTTAGAATATTTGCATGTAAATCTGCCCGCCAATTGGAATGGAAACCTAGCTACGGACATAATACGAGGCAAGCTATAATGACGCTTAAACCAACTCAAATGCCTTCTCTCTGTCTATAAAGGGATGATGATTAAAGTTGATTGGAATGGTGATACAGATGAAGGCTATTTGTAGGACTTCTAAGAAGACTGTAGTAAAACAGTACTTATTTAACATGTATTCAACAGGGCCCTGTAGAACAATTTGACCCTTTCCATGTCTCATATCGGTCATAATATGCACTGGGCATGAATGGTTGAGTACCATCTAGCAAAAATGATTCCCTCTGTCTTGCACATATCTAAATCATTTGAATAGATAAACATTTGGTTAAAGAGGGATAACAAAACACATGTTGTACGAACGTACACACACTTTATGGTCACTCACAATTCCACTAAGAACCGTTGTCAGAGATAAGAAAACTCTGGTTCTTATGTGGCCCAGTGCAATTTCAGGAAGGATTAACAATTAACAATACTTTATTTGGAAAATGTAGCTGTGATAGCTGTGAGAGAGGCGTGCTCACTGGCTGTACCTTCCGACTTTTAGGTTGTCCTATTCATTTCCTTCACCTGTGCACAATTAAGAGTGGAAAGAGGCGCGCAGGAATGTCACCTCTCAATTTGGATTAGAGCATATCAGTGGCGAACGAGTTTAATAGATGGCACTCGTGAGAATTAGGGACACGTGAGGTATCCCACTAAAATTATTGAACATCACTCGTGACTAGGTTGGCACAGCAAACATATTTAAAAGATGTGAACACCGCAAACGTGAGGGGGGGGAAAGGAAGCTCTTCGTTACCAGGCGACACCAACACTATCAACACACGAGTTATCACCCACTCTTCTTTACACTAGTCTGTTGCCCAGATCTTTGCCTACCTGGCCAGGCAATAGCATGGCTCACTGTTGAGGCCCTACAGTGCTGCTTTACTCAGCCTGGCAGGCATATACTTAGCTTAGCTGGTCCATCGTTTTTCTTATTTGCTCATTCATGTTGGTAGTGGAGTAGTGCATGAGATATTTTAGCATAGCACTGTTTTTTTTGGGGCTATATGCCCACTGGTAAGTCAATAAATTCTAATCGGTTGTGTGGTCTGAAATGTGTTCCTGTGTACGGTCTCCTGTTTGTTTGTGTGTGTGTGTGTGTGTGTGTGTGTGTGTGTGTGTGTGTGTGTGTGTGTGTGTGTGTGTGTGTGTGTGTGTGTGTGTGTGTGTGTGTGTGTGTGTGTGTGTGTGTGTGTGTGTGTGTGTGTGTGTGTTGGCGAGCATGTGTCACAGTGTGTTAGCATCCAAGGGAGAAAACGTGTTACTTCCGCTTGTCATCCTCCCTCGTCCGCTGTCAGGCGTGAGGAGACAGTGATGCAATGCGTCCCGCTCCCTGTCCCAGAAGCCCTGTCACCTGAAGGAAGTGGCATTAACCACCCTGGACAGCCAGCCACCACTGGTAGTTCTACTACTCACATTAGACCTCGACTCTTGTTCTCTCTCTCTCGCCCTCCCTTGCTTTTTCACTACTGCCCCCCCTCTCTCTGTCTCCCTCCCCCATCTATCTTTCTCATCTCCCCATCTATCCCGTTGCTCTCCCTTCTGTCCCACTCCACCCTCCTTCCCCTCTCCACCCCCCTCTCTGGTCCTGTCCAATGGCCCAAAACACACAAGTTTTGAATGCCATAGAGAGGGATCATTTATCATAGTTAATATTAGATTTGCTAATGATGAATAATCTTTATCCAACATAAGAAATATGATATGCGACAATAGTGCATCAGCACATGAAACACATGTAGCACATCTTACTCCAAATCAAATGTCACAACACCACATATCCATCAAGATGTGTGCCGAGAAAAAAAACAGATCCCTGCAATAACATGTGAACAGCAGGCAGCACCCAGTCAAGATAATCCACTGATATGCCATTCACTCCCATGAATGACAAATAGTCGTTTTATTATCTCACATTTACATTCCAGATGTGCCTTGCTTTATTACACACTTTCTCTTCTTCTCCTGCTATCAAAGTGTTGCATCATTAAGCGGGATAATGCCATTTTTACAAAGCTGACAGACTCTTTTGTTTTTTTTTACAATTCATTTTATGAGCACCAGGGCTGCTGTTGTGGAATCGTGATGAAACCATATGGAGACTGGGCGGCGTAAATGACTTCTTAGGAGTGCAGCGAGATGTGAAGGACGGACTGACAGGAGACGGGAGCGCGGCGAGCACACTAATGAGCTACATGCTTCACACCGAGACACGGGGGAGAGAGAGAGGGAGAGAGAGAGGGGGAGGGAGAGAACGAGAGGGAGAGAGAGAGGGGGAGGGAGAGGAGGACAGAAAAGAGAGAGAGAGAGAAGAGAGAGGGGGATGAGGGAAGGAATGAGGACGAGAGTGAGTGGTGGAGAGAAGGGGTGAGAGAACAAGAGAAAGATGGGATGGAACAGTAAAGTTAGTTAGTTGTGTGGGCATGCAATTTCGCAACATAAGCATCCAACAAAATACCTTTGAGACTTTCAGTGCATTATGTTTTGTCTCTCCAAAGTGTTAATGCTATCTGTATAGTTGGGAACAGGTTGTTAAAAGAGAAGTTATACTATATAGCCATCTCATGCTAAATATAGGTGAGTGATTAGTAGTCACAGAATCTGGCCGACAGACTAGTGTAATGAAGAGTGGGTGGTAATGGGTGTGTTGATTGTGTTTGCTCTTAGTGGAATAGTGAGTGACCATAACGTCTGTGTGTGTGTGTGTGTGTGTGTGTTTGTTATCCATCTGTCACCAAATCTTTATCTATAAAAAATGTATTAGATATGTGCCATAGAGGCGGAATAATTTTTTGCTCAATATTACAATTTCTATTTGAAGCCATCTCCTCTGAGCTGATGAATGTAGCCATTTAAATCTCTCCCTCTTCCTGTTTTACTGGCGATAAGAGTTCATTACTATAAGGACTCTCTTATTCACTCATTAATGTAGAAGTCCTCCATTTCAAGCCAGAGAGCTTGGCTAAGTCGCAAATTGCTTGTCCCCGTAATACTTTATTAGGATCTGTAAGTGTGCACTCTCTCTTTTAAACTCACTTTCAGTATAACTCAGTCAATCAATCACATACTCCGTCTCTCGCTCGCTTGTGCCCACGCACGGACACGCATACACACGCTTGCACGCACACACAGACACATGCACGCACGCACAGACACATGCACGCACACACAGACACATGCATGCACCTCTTAATCGGTGACTGCTGTAGACCAGGAAAACCATATGGTGCTATCCTTTCCCTCTTTCCTCTGCACATTGTGCTATCATCAGAGAGAGAGAGAGAGAACGCAAGAGAGAGGGAGAGAGGGAAATGCCAAGGGCTTCAGCTAGATTTTGACAGAGTATAGGTGGATTCTAATGTAGTTGGGATTAAACTGAATGTTTCTGTCAACAGCTTGAGGCAGGCTGCTGTAAGTGATGAAACACAAAGCTAAGACAATGGAACAGATTAAGATCAGGGGCCTTTATGTGCACCACCTTGCAATGATCACGACTCATTGGAAATTGAGTCAAGAGTGATGGACAGATGGATGATGATGAACTGAAAAGGTACCACTTTTGGAAAACCTTTTTTGGTTCCAGCTAGAACCTTTTCACCCAACGCGGAACCCTTTTAGAACCCTTTGATGAAACAATCAACACGCATGATAATCAGCAGAAAAGTTTGTCCGCATGGGTGAGAGCGGATGTTCAATTGAAGCGGAAGCTATACCGTTTTATGAGTTGTCACCGCCATGTCAAAATTCCAAATCTGCTATCTCTTCTAGCTCTATGGCAATGATCTGACCCTGTCGGTGTCTAGATTCAACTGGGGAGAGGGTGAGCTGACAAAAGAGAGTGCCAGGTACTGCAGACGCTTTGATCCCATAGTGTGGGAGGATGGTGGGATCTCCTCGGACACAAAATGGACTCCCTGCGGTCTCAATTACCCAGCAATCCATTGATATTATGACTGCCTCTCCTCTCCACCGTGCTACAGCAACACCAGGACTGCTCAGGCTCACTCATTGACTCCGCCTCTATACCACAGAGATCAAACACACTCGGTATTTCATGATAGTGGATCTCCTGAAGGAATTGGTGATGACTAATACTGCTGCTCATCATCGTCTCACTGCTCAGCCCAGATAAATTCGACTGATCCGAGGTGCATCAGAAGCAACAACTGGTCACAATTATCCAGAACCTGGAAGGAAGATACCATCAAAGTAATGTTTTGATGTTTTTTCGACAGAACATACACGACCAACAACACATCAGGGTTTTTAATAGCTTTGGACAACACTGGGGTTTAGATAAATCAACCGACTTGTGTAACAGGGTAGATTCTGTCCATTCCTCACTGGGCTCGAACCAGAAATCTCCTGTTCCCAACAATAACTCAGCACTCTAATCAACGTTACTTGTCATACCACAAAAGACTTGGCCTTTGCAGAGCAAGGGAAACAACTACTTCTTAGTCTCAGAGCTGGTGATGTCTCCGATTGGACGCTGCTACTGCACACACAGCTAACGTGCAAGCCATGACACATTATCTGCTACACTAGAATTTCTCATGATCTCTTTATGCTGCTTAGTGGTTATTTTCTACTCCAACTCCATGTGATATAAAATAAATGCAGGTATGGACTTTCAAAGGAGTACTTACACTGAGAACACTTGAAGGTCAAGTGAGAGTGTGGGGAAGCCATTTTAAAAAGACCACCGTCTAGTCCTTATTGAAAATCATTTATACAACTTTGGTCTGTGAGGCTTTTCAGAGATAAAATTGTCATGCTAATTCATTTTGATTGCTACATTGGAGTGGCTAAACAAAATGAATCACTGGGCCAGATGCGACCACTGAGGCGTAAAGGGGATATTTCATAGTGAATTAGCCTGATCGACTTGTGGCATGGATCTTTGTGCATTTCTGATCAAAGATTCACACATGGGAAATTGCGAACCATATTTTTTTGTAGCATTAATTTGGATGTTGAATAATTGCCCCATGAGAACTCCGAGAAGGCTGTAATGTTGAATTAACTTTCTCAGTGAAAAAAATATGAAATGATGCTGTAACAAGTATGGACACTCTACAAGTCGGAAGTTAACATACACTTAGGTTGGAGTCATTAAAACTTGTTTTTCAACCACTCCACAAATTTCTTGTTAACAAACTATAGTTTTGGCAAGTCGGTTAGAACATCTACTTTGTGCATGACACAAGTAATTCTTCCAACAATTGTTTACAGACAGATTATTTCACTTATAATTCACTGTATCACAATTCCAGTGGGTCAGAAGTTTACATACACTAAGTTGACTGTGCCTTTAAACAGATTGGAAAACTCCAGAAAATGATGTCATGGCTTTAGAAGCTTCATTTGAGTCAATTGGAGGTGTACCTGTGGATGTATTTCAAGGCCTACCTTCAAACTCAGTGCCTCTTTGCTTGACATCATGGGAAAATCAAAAGAAATCAGCCAAGACCTCAGACAAATAATTGTAGACCTCCACAAGTCTGGTTCATCCTTGGGAGCAATTTCCAAACGCCTGAAGGTACGCAAGTATTAACACCATGGGACCACGCAGCCGTCATACCGCTGAAGAAGAAGACGCATTCTGTCTCCTAGAGAAGAACGTACTTTGGTGCAAAAAGTGCAAATCAATCCCAGAACAGCAAAGGACCTTGTGAAGATGCTGGAGGAAACAGGTACAAAAGTATCTATATCCACAGTAAAACGTGTCCTATATCGACATAACCTGAAAGGCCGCTCAGCAAGGAAGAAGCCACTGCTCCAAAACTGCCATAAAAAAGCCAGACTACGGATTGCAACTGCACATGGGGACAAAGATCGTGCTTTTTGGAAAAATGTCCTCTGGTCTGATGAAACAAAAATAGAACTGTTTGGCAATAATAACCATCGTTATGTTTGGAGGAGAAAGGGGGAGGCTTGCAAGCCGAAGAACACCATCCCAACCATGAAGCACGGGGGTGGCAGCATCATGTTGGAGGGGTGCTTTGCTGCAGGAGGGACTGGTGCACTTCACAAAATAGATGGCATCATGATGTGGATATATTGAAGCAACATCTCAAGACATCAGTCAGGAAGTTAAAGCTTGGTCGCAAATGGGTCTTCCAAATGGACAATGACCCCAAGCATACTTCCAAAGTTGTGGCAAATTGGCTTAAGGACAACAAAGTCAAGGTATTGGAGTGGCCATCACAAAGCCCTGACCTCAATCCTATAGAAAATGTGTGGGCAGAACTGAAAAAGTGTGTGCGAGCAAGGAGGCTGTAACGTCCTGACCAGAGTTCTTATGTGTTTTGCTTGTTTAGTGTTGGTCAGGACGTGAGCTGGGTGGGAATTCTATGTTGTGTGTCTAGTTTGTCTGTTTCTGTGTCCAGCCTAATATGGTTCTCAATCAGAGGCAGCTGTCAATCGTTGTCCCTGATTGAGAATCATATATAGGAGGCTTGTTTTGTGTTGGGATTTTGTGGGTGATTGTTTCCTGTCTCTGTGTTTTGTCTGCACCAGATAGGGCTGTCTCGGTTTCCACATTTGTTATTTTGTTATTTGTATTAGTGTTACCGTTTATTCGTCTAATTAAACATGTTGAACACTAGCCGCGCTGCATTTTGGTCCTCTCCTTCACCTATGGAAGAAAACCGTGACAGAGGCCTACAAACCTGACTCAGTTACACCAGCTCTGTCAGGAGGAATGGGCCAAAATTCACACAACTTATTTTGTGGAAGGCTACCCAAAATGTTTGACCCAAGTTAAACAATTTAAAGGCAATGCTACCAAATACTAATTGAGTGTATGTAAACTTCTGACCCATTGGGAATGTGATGAAAGAAATAAAAGCTGAAATAAATAATTTTCTCTGCTATTTTTCTGACATTTCACATTCTTAAAATAAACTGGTGATCCTAACTGAATTTTTGCAAAGGGAATTTTTACTAGGATTAAATGTCAGGAATTGTGAAAAACTGAGTTTAAATATATTTGGCTAAAGTGTATGTAAACTTCCGACTTCAACTGTATATCTCTCTCTGACACTTAAGCCTACCTCAGGGAGGAAATATTCCAAGGAAAAATATAATCATGATCTAAAAAGTCTAGCTCTGATTTCTTCAACTAGTCATTTTGCACCTGCACTTTTTGTTTCTTGATAATGTATTGATCTGAATAGTTTTCTCTCTATAAGGTGATAAAAATATATTATTACGAGTTGGAGACATAACATTCAAATTCATTCAATTGCACAGCCTTTTGTTGCATTATAAGAAATAAATCAAAGTTGAGAAGAAAAATAATGTTTTTGTCATCCCAATATAATCTTCATTCTACCACAAGTAGGGGAAAACC
Source organism: Salvelinus alpinus (assembly GCF_045679555.1). NCBI lineage: Eukaryota > Metazoa > Chordata > Actinopteri > Salmoniformes > Salmonidae > Salvelinus > Salvelinus alpinus. The sequence goes on from NC_092113.1 coordinate 10,743,142, forward strand.
CCATTCCAAACCATATTGTCCTGGCCATCTAACACATAACCACCATTAGAACCACTTAGAGACCAATGACTGTGTCATACATCTCCAGACCAATTAGCAGACAGCTCTGTCATAAAGTCCTCAATGGTGCATAGGGAGCAGTGTTCTGCTGGATGAGACAAGAACAGCTTTCCAGTGAGCCATCTGGACAGAGCCCACCCTGGGGACAGAGGGCAACGCATTTTGGATCTCTCCTTCTACTTCTTTTTCTCTCTCGTCCGTCCGTCCGTCCGTCCCCCCACCGCTCTCGCTCTCTCTCTCTTTCTCTGTCCCTCTCTCTGGTAGGCTGCATCACATAACACTCACCATGTGAGACAGAGAAAAAGCCTATCTGGGAAGCATCTCCCACTCACTGGCAACAAGTCGTTGACAGTATCTGTTTGATGTTTTATCCCCCATGTCTATCTCTCTTTATCACTCTCCATCTCTCTGTCACTCTCTCTCCCTCTCGGTCAGTTGTGGGGCTGTTGGGGCCCTTAGGGTATTGATATGAGCGGTGGGAGACTTGTGATTCGCAGACAGGCTCCCGCCTCGGTATTCAGTGAGCCTCAACCCCCCCCCTCCCCTCCACACTCTTTAAGCACTCCTGACACCCTCAATCTGTCACAGTTGAAACCCAAGGGACCTGTGCCTCAAAATGGGACGGCTTGGACAATGCATGGAGCTGAGAGTTGAGCTAATCGAGATTGGCATGACAAATCTCCTGGAATGCCGACTTTGTTTACTTTTCAGACATTTTACAGCGGAGAATATCTATTTTGTTTGGGTTTTGAAGCACTGAAAGAAAGTTTGTCCCAGAGGGAAGCATGTGATGTGTTCAATCACCCATATGATGTTAGTGAACAGAAAGAGATAAAGGGAGATGGAAAGGAGAGACAGTGTTTTGGCTCTTCTGGTATTTGTGTTGCATACTACTTACAGCTATCACATAAGCTTACACCAGAAATTAGCTCATATGGACAAGTGAACATTGCAGACTATGTTTAGCCAAAAAGAACAAGAGATCAACCTCAATTACATTCCTATTCATTGCAATTTACTCTCTGAACCTAATTGTCAACACAGTTAGAGGGTACTTCCTGTCACCTGGTTTTAAGCAGCAGCCTATCACAATAGTTTAGTCGATCTGTGAGAGAGAGATTGACAGATTTCAGATGGATAGACACACAGGTGAACAACCATCATTAATTGACCCAAGAGTTAAATGGTGCCACTCAACCTTTAAAATCCAATACAAAAGTCAATAGTCACACAGTGATTTAGACATCATCACTTCCATACTCCATAACCAGGTCAAAAGTCAGTGCGGTCCTATGGGCCACAGGGCCAGTATAGGAATGTCTAGTCCTTGACCCCAAAAAACACTTGCAATACAGATTTTCCATTGAGCATGCTTTTTAGCAGCCCTTCGAAGAGGTGGCATTGGAGAGTACTACAGAATGTGTGCATTAAATGCAACGTCTTCTAGGTCACTGTTGTTTCGCTTATAATACATTTAATTTGTTATATATTATCTTTATTTTTAACATGTGTCCTTTTCTTTAGCATAGGTCTATTAGCCGGGTCTCTTTGAAAATCAGGCCACTTTCAGATAGGAACTTTGTGGTTTTACACGAAAGACTCTTATGTACCTCGCAGGGGTGCAACTTTCACTGTGGATGAGGGGGTTCATTGTCACGTGTGCTCCCTGTGCTCCCTCTCTGGCCTTTAGGTCACCAGGCTGCTCGTTATGGCGCACACCTGTCACCATCGTTACACGCAACAGCGCATTATGACACTCACCTGGACACCATCACCTCCTTGATTACCTGCCCTTTATATGTCACTCCCTTCGGTTTCTTCCCCTGTAGTCACTGTTTCTGTTTCATGTCTGTGCGTTCGTGTTTCTTGTTTTGTATTATGTTTTCATTTATTTATTAAATGATTCAATCTCCCTGAACTTGCTTCCTGACTCCCAGCGCACAAGCATCATGGAGTGTTATTTTGTTGTTGTTGTTTTTGTTTTGGAGGTGTTGTCAGGTCCGGGTGTCAAAACCGGAGCTACCTGGGAGGCCTCAGCCGGTTTGTCGGATTCCCATGCCTCGGTGGGTTCGACGGGTTCCCCTGCCTCAGCTGGCTTGATGGGTTTCCATACCTCAGCGGGATCGATAGGCTCCCATGCCTCAGCTGGCTCGATAAGCTCCCATGCCTCAGCTGGCTCGATAGGCTCCCATGCCTCAGCTGGGTGAACAGGTTCCCGTGCCTTGAGCGAGGCATCTGGGGAGGTCTCAGCCGGCTCATCAGGCTCTCACGCCTCATCCGGTCCATCATGTTTCTGCGCCTCAGCGGAGGCGACAGGTCTTCTCCGGATCCCCGGGATCGTCCCTGTGGTTGGCGTCCTACAGCTGGAGCCGAATGCACTGGGGAGGGGGTACTGTCACGTATGCTCTCTCTCCGGCGCTCTAGGTTGCCATGCTCCCACGCCTCAGCTGGATCGACAGGTTTCCCGCTCCTCAGCAGAGGTGACCGGTCCGCTCCTGATCCCCGGGATCGTCATTTTGGCCGACGTCCTGCGGCTGGACTCGTGTGTTGCCTCTCCGGCCTCTAGGTCACCAGGCTGCTTGTTGAACAGAGGCAGCTGCTGTCAGTGTGTTGCGCTATTTCTTTGAGTTGTAAAAGCAAGCAGAAACTGGCTACTCTTTAGTTGACTGATGTAGCTGGCAAGGTAACTGCTGTTTAACTTAAGAGAAAAAAAACTAAACTACTGTACTGTTTATTCCCAGTGCTGAGCTATTAGCTAGTGCAACTGACATGTAACGTTAGCTAATGTTTTATCCCCTCTCGACTGAGGTGAATGAATTAGCTAGCTAGAAGCTAACGTACCACAGCCAGTTCAAATCTAACCTCTAGCCATCTGTCAGATAGGTGGCTTTTATTACTATCTAACAGCTGTTGGTATGGACATTTTTTGTAGCCTTTGTTTTGTACTGTTTCAACGTAAGTAAATTAACTTGGCTAGCTTTCGCCAGGTGATGTACCGTTAGTGTCACGCCTGCCCCCGCTCCCCCTCTCTGGCGCTCGAGGGCGCCAGGCTGCCCATCATTACTCACACCTGTCACTGTCATTACGTGCATTAGCGCGTCATTGGACTCACCTGGACTCCTTCACTTTGTTGATTGCCCACTCTATATCTGTCTGTTCCTCAGTTTGATCCCCGTGTCAGCATTATTGTCCTTATGTTTCCCCTGTCCAGATGCTGTCCTTGTTTGTTTCATGTAGGTTATTTATAAAATGTTCACTCCCTGTACTTGCTTCTTGTTTCCCAGCATCTGTCCTTATAGTTAGAGAGAGAGCTGGCTAAAAGTTGGCTAACGTTAGCTTTATTTTTGCCTCACACTAGACCTGAATCAAAAGATGAATCCAGCGGCCAAAGGATTGAGGAACAATATTCTGATGTTTTTTAGTGCAATGTGAGTTTTTATTAGTCAGTATAGCAATATAACGTTATTGATCTGTCAATTTCCCTAGCTAATTTCCTACTTTTCACACAAACACAGTAATAAACAGCTCAACAGGCGTCACTGTCATTGTAGAAAAGGCCCATGGAGTTGGTGGAAGAATTCTTTAATTCATGGCCACTTGCTCAGCTGGGCCAGGGGCACTTTAATTAGGTCAGGTGGAAATGGACAGACAGATCTCAACTTCATAAAAGTAGGAATTTGCCATCGCCCGATCTCGCTGCGTTCTCTTCCTTAACTCCGTCTAATCCGGAAGTTCTGTGTTTCCATGAATCCACCACAGACTACTCAGTAAATATACCACTTTATGGTTAATGGAATTCCTGCCTCAGTCTCATCCATTCCTCTGTCACCTGACCTGTGACCATCTGTTCACCTTTACTGTCAGTCATCCTACCTATCCAGCTACCCACACAGATTCCACTAATCTTTGAATGGTCCTTCGAGCCAGATGATGACTGAACCAAAGACAGGTGAAAAGGAAATGGAGGAGAAGGAACAATTGTCTCAACTGGAAGGAAGAAGAGAGGAGGAGAGAGCAGCTGAGGGAAAGGTCTTGGAACAAAGAAAAGATCCAGGAGCTAAGCCTAAAGCAACAAAGAAGGCTTCATCCTCAATCACCAGCAGCACCAGAAGAACCAGGCAAGCACCTGGTTATCTTAAGGATTATGTGGTCGAGTTACCCACATCAAAGTGCAAGCCCACCAGAGCTCAAAGTGGTGATGGACCAACTGTACGTTTCAGCCATCAACCATCCCCTCTGAGCCAAGGACCGGAAACTGCTTTGGGACGGGAAAGTAGTCTACAGGAAGAACCCATGGAGGAGGTGACTCCCACGGCAGGCTCCGCTCACCCCTTAACTAATGGGAAATTGTCGAGGCACTCTAGACAGAGTGAGAGTTCGACCAGTGGATACCCCTTTGGAAGTGGCTATGACAGCCATCATTCACTATCCCTCAGCGATTCACAGACCGCTGTCCTACGAGAGAGGATGAAACGACTAGAATTGGAGGAAATTGAGCGTCAGATTGAGGAGGAACGACAGGCTGACGAATGATGTCACCTATTGGATGTGCAGGCCCGTAGAGCTCTACAGGAATGGGAATTCATTGCCAAGGACCTGGCACAGCAGCGATGGCACTGTCAAGCAAGAAGGGAACTGAAGGAGGCACGGATGGTCTCATACTTCCTGGAGAGGAACGAACAGGGAGTTGACCTGACCACCCCTCCACATGGACCTGACCTGTCTGCCTTTCTTTCTCAATCTGCCCCTCTGGTACAGCATGGCACACAGTCCCCGGAGGCTCCGAGGTCAACAGCCAACACGGAGCATGGGGGACAGGCCACTCCGCCAACGCCCTCTATGCCAGTGACACAAGTTAGCATTCCTCCTTCATCTAGACAAAGCATCACTCCTTCGCCTTTCCGCAAATTACCAACCACAGCAAATCGTTCCTCTTGTTCAGGGCCTGAGCCAGGCCAGTCATCAAACATCAGGTGGGAGGGCTCTCACCCAATTCCGGCTGCCACCAATGGAGGGTCTGGGACAGTAAGGGACAAGCCCAATGAGGCCACAGTGAGCTCATCAGCAGTCTCGGGTTTATCCTTCGCGCAACCAGAAGAGGGAGCCAACATTATGAAACTGCTAGTAGCCTCAGCCTATGTAATTCCCAGACCCAAACTGCCATACTTTGAGAGCGAAAAGGAGAGTGAATTTGTCCTTTTGGAAATGGCATTGGAGAGCCTACTGGGTATTCACAGTCATCTGTCAGAACGCTACAAGTACCAAGTACTGATGGATCACTTGCGGTTTCCCAGTGCATACAAGCTGGCCCAATCCTTTATGCACTCCGCAACACCATACACTGCCACTCTCCAGGCCCTGAAAGCGAGATATGGTGAGCCACGCCAGCTAGTCCAGAATGAACTAATCAACATCCTGAACACGTCTCCAATTAAAATGGGAGATCATGCTGCCTTCCAAGAGTTCTCCCTGGCTGTCCAATCCCTGGCTGTCCGTTGAAGGAGAAGACGGGAACGAGCTGAAATGTGGCTCCCACGTGGACAGGCTTCTTAGCAAGCTTCCAGCGTACCTCAGAGACAGTTTCATTGAACATTGTTTGAACAAGAGCATCCTGAAAGAGGGCTCGAGAAGCACCTATGCTCTCAGAGACCTGGCCGCATGGTTGCAGGTGAAGGCGAGGGCGAAGTGCATCGCTCACCAGGCCACAATCTCAGCCATAGCTTCCAGGGGAAGGAAGGAGTTTGAATGCCAGGAGGGACAGAAAAGGACAAGAGCCCACTCTAGGACTGAGATGGAGCTGCATACCGGATACCCTGGGGTACAAGCACTGCTCAGCCCTGAGTACCAAAACCCCCACTCTGCGCACCATCTATCGGACCCTGGCCAATCAATACGACCCCCTTGGGTATATCCTGCCATACACAACCCGGGCCAAAGTCTTAGTCCAGGACCTGTGGCAGACCAAGAGGGACTGGGATGAACTGATCCAACCGGCTGACCAAGTAGAACGATGAATCTGTTGGGAAACAGTTATCGGAGCTCTCTGAAGTCCAAATGTCAAGATGTTATGTACCACCCTGTGCTGATCAACTGGGATCATGCCTGGAACGGCCTGTGTTCTGTGACGCTTCTGAGCGAGCTTTTGGTGCGGTTTCCTATCTAAGAGTGGAGGATAAGGCAGGCCACACCCATGTCTCCTTTGTCATGGCCAGGTCCAGGGTCGCACCCAAGAAGCAGTTGTCAATGCCTAGGCTGGAACTCAGTGCTGCCCTTTCCGGAGCCCAGTTGGCCTCTGCCTTGTGAGCCGAGCTCACCTTGTCAATTCAAAGGGTCATCTACTGGAGTGTTTCGACCACTGTATTGACCTGGCTCAAGTCGGAGTCCTGTAGGTATAAGGTGTTCGTATGAACTCGCATTGTGGAAATCCAAGACCTAACAGAAGTCCAGGACTGGAGGTATGTTGACAGCGTAAACAATCCTGCTGATGACATTACTCGTGTTAAAACCCTTAAGGAACTGGCTCAACACCACCGCTGGAGCTTGGGATCACCATTCTTGTCCCAACCAGAGAACGAGTGGCCGACAACCCCCGGGCGTGTGGCCCCTCCGCAACCAACTGAAGCTCATGAGTTAAGGAAGTCCGCACAATGTTACAGCATCTCTACGGAACCAACAACAGCTCTCCCTGACCTAGCACAATTCAAAACACTGCCGGATCTGATCGCTGCCACAAACCAGACCTCAGATGTGGTGGCTTCTATACCCACCTCCCTCGCGGCAGAGACACTACTCCTCCAGCATGCACAAGCAGTTAGCTGCCCTGAGGAGCTAAAAGCTCTGAAAGCCGGTAGGGAAGTGGCTAAGGACAGCCGTTTTCTCTCTCTTGCCCCAGAACATGACCAAATCCTCGGAGTGATCAGAGTCGGAGGGAGGCTGTGCCAAGCAGAAGTCTTGGATCCTGATGCTATCCACCCAATTATTCTTGACTCCAGACACCCTATTACCAGCTTCCTCATCAAGAGTTATGATGAGAGGCTTCTCCCCCCAGGGCCAGAGATAGTATATGGGGAGATGAGGCGGAAGTACTGGATACTTGGAGGACGAGGAGCCATTTGTAAGCACCAATACACCTGCGTGGAATGTCAGAGATGGCGGGCCGGAGCCACTGTGCCCAAAATATGCAGATTTACCCCCTGCTCGTTTGCGCCTCCTCAAACCACCCTTCTGGTCAACAGGAGTAGATTGCTTTGGCCCCTTGACGATCAAACTAGGTCGTCGAGTGGTAAAGCTCTGGGGCATTCTATTCAAGTGTTTAACAACTAGATGTGTTCACCTGGACCTACTGGAGAGTTTGGATACTGAAGCCTTCCTCATGGCCCTGCAGCGGTTTATCTCCCAATGGGGGAAACCCTACGAGATCCTGGCTGACAGGGGCACAAACTTCAAGGCAGGAGAAGCCAGGTTGGAGGAAGCCTTCCAAGCCATGGAACCCAGCCTCCAGGATCAGCTGATGGGCCAACAAATCTCATTCAAATTTAACCCTCCAGGAGCTCCTCATTTTGGAGGAACATGGGAGCGAGAGATCAAATCTGTAAAGACGGCCTTACGAGTCGTCCTGGGGTACCAAACTGTCACTGAAACTGTCTTGCGGACTGTCCTGATAGAGGTGGAAGGGATACTGAACTCAAAACCTTTGGGATATCTCTCTGCAGACATCGCTGACCCCGATCCGGTTACACTGAATATGCTCTTGATGGGACGCCGAGATGCGTCATGTCAAGTCATGTATGCTGATACCAACCTCATTGGCAGACGCCGGTGGCGACACAGCCAGATCTTGGCCGACCATTTCTGGGCCCGATTCATTCGGGATTACTTACCAAGCCTACAGCACAGAGAGAAATGGCGGAGAGAAATGGTCAGCCTGGAAACTGGCCAAGTCGTAATGATGGTGGACCCTCAGCTGCCTCGAGCCACCTGGCCGGTGGGCCGTATCACTAAGACCATGCCTGGGACCGATGGTCGTGTTAGATCAGTGGAGATCCAGGTAAAGAACCGGACATATATCCGGCCAGTCACCCGACTAATTGATTTGATAATTCCTCTCCCTGAGATGACAGAGGACGAGGAGCGATGAGCCTTTTTGAGGAGTGTGGAATTTAACACATTTCTGGGGTGGCTGTAGAAAAGGCCCATGGAGTTGGTGGAAGAATCCTTTAATTCATGGCCACTTGCTCAGCTGGGCCAGGGGCACTTTAATTAGGTCAGGTGGAAATGTCAGACAGATCTCAACTCCATAAAAGTAGGAATTTGCCATCGCCCGATCTCGCTGCTTTCTCTTCCTTAACTCCGTCTAATCCAGAAGTTCTGTGTTTCCATGAATCCACCACAGACTACTCAGTAAATATGCCACTTTATGGTTAAAGGAATTCCTGCCTCAGTCTCATCCATTCCTCTGTCACCTGACCTGTGACCACCTGTTCACCTTCACTGTCAGTCATCCTACCTGTCCAGCTACCCACACAGATTCCACTAATCTTTCAGTCATGGTGCAGTCGGTACACAACACTATGCTCATCATGCCTTAGCAGGATCAGATGGTGACAGGTGTCCCAGCAGGGTCAGAGGGAAGACCAGTCTACGGAGCTCAGGTGAATTTTGCGTTATATTAGTAATATCAGTGAATGATACAAAGTTCAATCTTGAGTTGATGGGTAGACCTACAGTAGCTTCAGGACAGCAGCTTAAGCTTAAAGTTACAGTCTGGGATCTGGGAATAATGGTCATTTCAATGGTTGAACCATTGATTGTATTCTTGGATAACATAATGTATATCTGTACACCAAGGTATTACTTTGTCATGCCTCATCTTAAAAGGATCAGATGGTGACAGGGGTGTCAGAAGGGTCAGGCAGCCAGGGAAGACCAGTCTGTGACAGAGCTGAGGGGAATTTTTGCAGATACAATACTTTATTATCTCTGTGCAGCAAACAATGGACAAGCCAGATGCTTCAAATATTGAAAACATTTTAAGGCAGTCTGACAGACTTCTATAGTTGATTTCCAAACTGTATCAATGGTTGATTGATACCGATGACACAATACATGTAAAACAAAAATGTGAGGAGGACCTCGTAGAAGCTATTTTATGATGCTGATGAGTGGATACAGATGTGTTTGAATGCCCAGTCATGTTCATATAACCTCAGACATAAATTACTACAGTTTAAGATCATCCAGAGAACGTAGTATACGCCAGTGAAACTGAATTACATGCACTCAGAAATGTAATTCCCCTGCTGGAGGTGTAAAACACAAAAGGGGACATATTTGCATGTGTTATGTTCTTGTGAAGGCTGGCTGAATTCTGTCAAAGAGTATGTTCTTTTATCTCAGCATGTCTACAGATTATCTCCTCTCCCTGTTTTTGTTGCTTGGAAATGTTGATACTAGAGACTGTTATCAGAAGAAACTGTGTAACCTAACATTTATAGTGGCTAAGAAATGCATTGCCATTCAATTGGAAGGTTGTTAATCCTCCCACAATGTCATAATGGATGGCAGAAATGTCAAGTTATGTATCACTAGATTTGATTTATTACACGATTAAAGGTTTACTGTGCAACTTTCATAAGTTCTGGATGCCTTTTATGGAATACAGTATGACAAAAGGAGTCTGTATTTAAAACATTCCCACGTCAGGGGAGATACATGAATAGGCAGCGGCGCAGCCATGGGTCTGGGAGGGCATAGGCCCACCAATTTGGGAGCCAGGCCCACCCACTGGGGATCCAGGCCCAGCCAATCAGAATACGTTTTTCCCCACAAAAGGGCTTTATTACAGACAGAAATACTCCTCAGCACTCCACCCTATGCTGTTTAATCAGCTTCTTGATATGCCACACCTGTCAGGTGGATGGATTATCTTGACAAAGGATAAAATGCTCACTAACAGTGCACAACATTTGAGAGAGAGAAATAAGCTTTTTGTGCATGTGGAACATTTCTGGGATCTTTTATTTCAGCTCATCAAACATAGGACCAACACTTTACATGTTGCAGTTATATATGTTTTCGTGTTTGTGGAGGATTTGCTGTTTCTGTGTGTTAATGTATATTTGAGGTTTATGTATATTTTTTGGTTATTTAAAAAAAACTTTTGTTTCCAAACCTTTCCCTTGGGAAGGTGGGAAGGAAATTGTGTTTGGAGAGAGTTGAGTTATGTACTAGACTGGTGGGGGTCGGGTGTGCGGTCTGGCTGAAATTTGATATAGAGGATGTCTTAATAAAGACAATGAAAAGTCTTAGTATTTTTTTTACGAGTTGTTCATTTGTTAGGCTATTGGTTCGAGGTGCAACACAATATTGATTATTAATTATTTTTGGATCTAGTTTAGTCTTATCAGTCACTTAAACATATTGAATAATGAATTTCATGAAATCAATCTTGAATTTCTTACCTAGCTTGATGACTGTGGGCACGCGGGAAATGTAGAAATGCGGGAAATGAACTTTAGATTGCCAAAAAAAAGTCCTCCCCCAGACCCCTCGCCAGGTTATGTACACCCCACTTTCTTAAACCCGGATTGTCCACTTGTTTTGGTCTAAAACGGGATGTACCAATACAGGATTGCCCCTTTCAGGCTCCCAAACGCAACCAATACAAGAGAATCAGCCAACGGGTTGAATGAGCACATCATGGCACACTGTCAACATCCAAATATTACAGCTTGAATCCCCACTGGGGTGGGGATCCTTATGGCATGAGACCAATTAGGAGACACTTTATGAGGAACTGGGATTGCAATGGCATGTATACCAACAGAACTGGAATGGCAGAAGCATGCATACCAACAGAACTGGGATGGCATGGTGAGTAACTTACAAACAGAAACAGCTCATATGGTTTTAAAATTATTGAAATGACTGGTGTGGGATTTTAGACCAGTGCTTTTGGTTGAGAACATTTTTGAATACCATTCTCATATCATTAAATTGTGTGTGTGTGTGGTCATGTTTTTGAATCCACACCTAAGTACTCTGTGTGTGTCATGCCCAAAAGGACAGCGATGCTGCAGTACACAGGCTAAATTCAGCCCAGCCTCTCCTTGACTCACTAAGTGAGGGGAGTGGAGGATGTTGTGCTCTGCATAAACGCTTGCAGCTAAACAGACTTTATAGAGACCCATAAAAAAATACCATTAAAATTCACAACCCAGGGAGCGTCGCCTGACCCCTTGAGAATGATAAATTAGCCGTGTTGCTTGTGCAAAACGACCATTTTACACCGCTATCTTCTTTCTATTCTTCCCAGTCTCACTGCACACGGAAAAGGCCCCTATACACACTATACTCCAGCATTTTGGATTTGAGGCGACAGCACAGAATGTCACCTTTAATGTCACGTTTCACTGTTTAGAAATTAAAGTACTTTATGTGTCTAGTCCCCCCATTTGAGTTTTTATTTACATTTACATTTAAGTCATTTAGCAGACGCTCTTATCCAGAGCGACTTACAAATATTTTATTTAGATGATCTAAAACACAAACCAAAACAAACTGCAAATGCATCCAACAAGTTTATAGAGTCAGAAGCTTGATGTGGTCATTGTGTGCTAGGAATATGTGACCAAATATATTACTTTTGTCTACTTACACTATAAGTGAATTTGTTTTGTCCAACAGGAATTGAATTGTGAATTGAATGGTGAAAAATTTATTTTTGGAGTCACCTTTATTGTAGATAAGAATAGAAGATGTTTCTGAACTCATCTGCTCTGTCTACCCTACCTGAACTCACCTGCTCTGTCTACCCTACCTGAACTCACCTGCTCTGTCTACCCTACCTGAACTCACCTGCTCTGTCTACCCTACCTGAACTCACCTGCTCTGTCTACCCTACCTGAACTCACCTGCTCTGTCTAGGCCTACCTGAACTCACCTGCTCTGTCTAGGCCTACCTGAACTCTCCTGCTCTGTCTAGGCCTACCTGAACTCACCTGCTCTGTCTACCCTACCTGAACTCACCTGCTCTGTCTACCCTACCTGAACTCACCTGCTCTGTCTAGGCCTACCTGAACTCACCTGCTCTGTCTAGGCCTACCTGAACTCACCTGCTCTGTCTAGGCCTACCTGAACTCACCTGCTCTGTCTAGGCCTACCTGAACTCACCTGCTCTGTCTAGGCCTACCTGAACTCACCTGCTCTGTCTAGCCCTACCTGAACTCACCTGCTCTGTCTAGGCCTACCTGAACTCACCTGCTCTGTCTAGGCCTACCTGAACTCACCTGCTCTGTCTAGCCCTACCTGAACTCACCTGCTCTGTCTAGGCCTACCTGAACTCACCTGCTCTGTCTAGACTGCCTAAATAATTACTGTTATTTTCATGTTCTCTTGCATAATTCAACAAGTGTGTCAATAGCAGGATACTGTTGGATTAAAACATCAACACGCTTGGCTCTAGATTACACCTATCCAAACATACTTCACATTGTTTGCGAGATCAAACATGATCACTATAATCTGAGTGTTCATTTTCGAAAATTGCTTTCATTTCAGCGCTTCTAATTTGTAAACATTTCAAGTGTAGCAAAAACTTTTTTCAATTCCACCAAAAAATGAACAACCACCAAAATAAAGTTATTTCTTCTCTTTCTTGCAATGTAAGTGTAGAGACGGTTAATTAAATGCCCGACGAAGCTTTAGTGTTCTTATCGAGTCAACGGAAAGACAATTCCATTGCGCCCATTTCAGCTATTACCAGAGTGTGTTTGACAGGTCATTACAAATGTTTCCGCGGTCGTAATGTTAACGGGACAAAAACAGGCACACGAGTATGAAGAGTTGCAGGAATGAAATCAAAACAATCAATCAAGCGAGATTGAAGTGACGTGGATGTTGCACCCCTCATAGGAAAAGGAGGTACCTCAGAGAAAAGTGAAACAAAATACTTTGTTCTCTAACTTTGATTGCTACCATATCTTCTCTTCAAGACTACATAGAATGGGGATCTTCCACTAGATTCAGCAGAGGGCTGACTTGTTCTTGAGTGATGGTCAGGGGGCTGGAACATAATTACAAATAATTTGTAGACTGCAAACTGACTGCAAGAAGTCTAAATAGATAGTATTTGACTGAAACATAATAAATTCAAATCTTGCTTATATTTGTATATGATCACATACATCACTCTGTAACGCTCATTAAACTTTTGGGGCCAAATAAAATCATAGAACTTTCATTGTGTCATGCATCTGATGTGGATTCAGAGATTCATCCATGGAATCAGATCAAATCAAGGGGACATTTTATTTGTGTTGGTTAAAAAAAAACTAAGACAAAATAGTGAAAGAAAGGACATGGGTACAGCTGGGAGTAATTAAAGTTAAGTGTAATTAGATGAAAATGCTCTCTTCACACACCAATCAAGCACACACAAATGGACACAGTGAACATGTGCGCGCACACCCACACCTGCGCTCATAGACATGCACACACACATACACGCAAGCACACACACACACTCATGCACACCTACACACATATATGCACACACACTTAAAGGCAATTACATTAGCCCCAGGGATGGAAGGCCCTTTTCATCCCCATGTCACTCAAAGGAGCATCCAGTATATTAACATACAGTAAATTAACATACAGAAAATTAACATACAGTAAGTATATCTTTCTGGTGAAAAATAATAACTCAATTTCAGTGATATACAATGTCCTTATGGTCTCATTCATTCTGTGACACTCACTCTCTCTCGTAATCTCGTAAACATAAATTAAGTTGGGAATATCCATGGGACATTATACAGTGAATGTATACATTACACACAATATAAACAGCAGCACTTTGCAAGTAGCATACCTCCATACATCTATTTCATATAAAAAGATAAGCAATTTAAAACATAACTTTGAAATAATGAATCAGTACTACACATTGACTATTATTACTGCTTTTAACTTATGTGACATAGATCTTTCAATATAAATACACTTTTTGTATTAAAAACATATGACTCCTCTGTATGATGCTTTAAAGCTGAAATCCGCATAAGGTGAAACAGCGCCATCTCGACACAGAGCTTTTGTTATCGTTTTTTGTTTTGTTGGTGAAACGGAGGAGCTGAGCATCTGGCATTGTGGTAAAAGAAGATTGCAGTAAATACTCTGCTGTTCTATCGGGCGTGCAATGATGTGCAGTGATGTCCGAGGGAAAAAACAGTGCTCATTGTTTGAAGTAACTTTCTTTAATTAACGCAAACGGACCAGGCAGCTCCACCAAGTACGGATTCCAGCTTTAAATCAATGAGCATCCCCTAAAACATGATTATACCAGTTTGCAAGATAGTGAGCTTCAGGTACAGTTCTGACAGAAGTACAGTACTGGATGTGTCAAACTTAAGAACAAGATTGTGTCAACTATTTCCCATTTCACAGTGTATATCAGGAGGCACAGACACCCAGATGCACACACACACACACACACACACAAAATAATTAGAACACAGGATAAAGAGCCAGGCAGGTGTAGTCTGTCAGTAAGTGTGTAAGTGTCTCATAAAGATCTCCTATAGTAGAGTGATGTCACGTGGGTGGTTTCTCCACAGACAGTATTAGGGAATCCTTACTTGCAACGGTCCCATCAGTCGTAGGCACCAGATAAACAAAGCTTTGTCAATGTCAAGTTAGATAGTCACTGACAATCCATCCAAAAGTTTCTCCTCCAGAAGTGTAAATGTATATCATATATTTGATCCTTCTTTCACTGTAGAGATTGACGACAAGAGAAGAGCATGATACTCACATGGGATTTCCTCCTTTTCTCTATATATTTTCATCCCAAAACCTCTTGGAACCGAATCCCTCAGATAGCCAAGACAGATGGTGGTGTTTCTTAGAGGATGGAGAAATATGGCTAAAGACTGGCACCTATTGGCATCATATCCTGGTTTCACTAACCTCCTGTGTCCACCAAACCTATCATGGCTCTTCAATAGGACAAACCAACGCCTTCACCAAACAGACTATTTACGTGAGTGAAAAGACCCTGAATGGTTCTCGTATCAGTACTCATAAAATAACTGTAGACTAGTTTAAACCAAGTTACCAAAAATTCCTTCACATTGTGTTCCATAGGGGTAGGTGGCGAAATGGTTTCCTTACACATGTTTAGACTCCCAGTCCTCTCCTGCTTGCCGTGCTGAAACAACACAGGTTATATACAGTAGGATTTGTCATTCAGTTTGTGATATGGTTCCAATAACGATGCTGTGGTGAGTTGCTTTCATGGGCAGGTACGGACTTTTGGACCAATGAGGGAGCAGAGGAGTGTCACTGTCACATAGTAGGGCTCCTCTGATTGGTGGTGTGGGGGAGGGGGGGGTAGTAGTGGTTTGAGCACAAAATTGGCGAATGGACACAAACTGTGCTTGCCTGGTCATTGGCCTCTGTTCCCCTTCTGCCATGACTGGCAATAAACCTGGGATGGGGGTAGGGGGGTTAGAGAGAGAGAGAGGAAGGGGGGTAAAAATGGAGTTGAGTAAACAAGGCACTCATGGTTGTTCCCTGTCATTTCAGGATTACTTTGAATCTTGAGCGCACTATGGACTTCATAATAAGGAAGATGCACATATAAACACTCATATTAATACAAGTGGTGTATAATGAAGGCTAGCAGAGTTTATGTAGAATAACTTTGAACAGGTCTCTCTATTAAAATAGACTTTACCTCAACGAGAATAACCTGTCAAAATAAAGGTTAAATCAAATATCTTGTTTTAGTCATCCATATCTATTTTTGTATGCTAAAATAATTACATTGAGTTCAAACCATATACAGTTGAAGTCGGAAGTTTACATACACTTAGGTTGGAGTCATTAAAACTTGTTTTTCAACCACTCCACAAATTTCTTTGTTAACAAACTATAGTTTTGGAAGTCGTTTAGGACATCTACTTTGTGCATGACAAGTCATTTTTCCAACAATTGTTTACAGACAGATTATTTCACTGTATCACAATTCCAGTGGGTCAGAAGTTTACATACAGTTAGTTGACTGTGCCTTTAAACAGCTTGGAAAATTCCAGAAAATGATGTCATGGCTTTAAAAGCTTCTGATAGGCTAATTGACATCATTTGAGTCAATTGAAGGTGTACCTGTGGATGTATTTCATGGCTTTAAAAGCCATGAAGCCAAAATTGTAGACCTCCACAAGTCTGGTTCATCCTTGGGAGCAATTTCCAAATGCCTGAAGGTACCACGTTCATCTGTACAAACAATAGTATGCAAGTATAAACACCATGGCATCAAGCAGCCGTCATACCGCTCAGGAAGGAGACGCGTTCTGTCTCCTAGAGATGAACGTACTTTGGTGCGAAAAGTGCCAATCAATCCCAGAACAACAGCAAAGGACCTAGTGAATATGCTGGAGGAAACAAGTACAAAAGTATCTATATCCACAGTAAAACGAGTCCTATATCGACATAACCTGAAAGGCCGCTCAGCAAGGAAGAAGCCACTGCTCCAAAACTACCATAAAAAAGCCAGACTACGGTTTGCAACTGCACATGGGGACAAAGATCGTACCTTTTGGAGAAATGTCCTCTGGTCTGATGAAACAAAAATAGAACTGTTTGGCCATAATGACCATCGTTATGTTTGGAGGAAAAAAGGGGAGGCTTGCAAGCCGTAGAACATCATCCCAACCGTGAAGCACGGGGGTGACAGCATCATGTTGGAGGGGTGCTTTGCTGCAGGAGGGACTCGTGCACTTCACAAAATAGATGGCATCATGAGGCAGGAAAATTATGTGGATATATTGAAGCAACATCTCAAGACATCAGTCAGGAAGTTAAAGCTTGGTCGCAAATGGGTCTTCCAAATGGACAATGACACCAAGCATACTTCCAAAGTTGTGGCAAAAAGGACAACAAAGTCAAGGCAGAACTGAAAAAGCTTGTGCGAGCAAGGTCTACAAACCTGACTCCGTTACACCAGCTCTGTCAGGAGGAATGGGCCAAAATTCACCCAACTTATTGTGGGAAGCTTGTGGAAGGCTACCCGAAACATTTGACTCAAGTTAACCAATTTAAAGGCAATGCTACCAAATTGAGTGTATGTAAACGTCTGACCCACTGGGAATGTGATTAAAGAAATACAAGCTGAAATAAATCATTCTCTCTACTATTATTCTGACATTTCACATTCTTAAAATAAAGTGGTGATCCTAACTGACAGGGAATTTTTACTAGGATTAAATGTCAGGAATTGTGAAAAACTGAGTTTAAATATATTTGGCTAAGGTGTATGTAAACCTCCGTCTTCAATTGTAAATATGCCATACATTTAAATGTACAATTCCACGTAATAAATTATCTGTCGTGTCTGCCCACTCATATGTCTGTCTGTCTGTTTGGTTTGTATTTCTGGTATATCTGCATGGTCTGTCTCTCTGTCCGTCCGTCTGTTGTGTCTGTCTGTCGTGTCTGTCTGTCCGAGTGCCAATTCACCGTGGCAATGGTAAACTTTTACACCCTAGATTGTCCATATGAATCTTTAATATGAGTCTGCAAAGAATTTCATGAATTTAAAGCCACCCGGAAAATTAATATTTATGATGCTCCCAATTCTCATTCTCTCCCTGTCTCTGGTAATTGTCTGTGATTCATTTTGTTTTCTCTGTGGAAGAAGGTAAATCCATCTTAGAATATAGACTGTGACACATAGGCATGGAGATTCGGCAATATCACCCACTTTTCTGACCATTGTCTTTTTCTAGGCTGGTATTCACACAACCCTGCACTATGGACAAACAACATTGTTATTGTTACACATAAAAGGTATTTTCATGGAATAAATTAACAAAATAAGCAATCGGATAAATTGCAGTAGCCAATGTTTACCGTGAAACAAAACAAGAGTTCAGATACAATATGTTTCTGCGGTGGGGTGCTTGTTATGGGGTGCTTGTTATGGGGTGCTTGTTATGGGGTGCTTGTTTGACTTAATACGGCTCTTTAGTTTTCTTTCCTTCTCAGTCCAAAAATAACTAAATCTCTCAACTCCACCTTGTATTTCCCTAGTCCTCTTAAACAACGCAGCCATTTGAAGTAACATCATCCTTTGAAGTAGCCTCTTTGGGCTTTGTTAATTTGTAACCCTCTGCATTAGGTTACTTTGTACCACTATAGCTCCCTTTGATCTTTCTTTTGGTCTTTTTTTTTTGTTGCATCAAAGCCATTTTCTCACAGGAAAATGCAGCCACCAATTGTGTATTTTCTATGTAAAAGAGAAAAATGTAAACCATGAGTAGGTGGGAGTTGTCCTTTACTATAAGCAACATGGGAGTTTTACCTTTTGAACTCCAGTGATTAGTTAGTATTGGGAGACGGTAACAGTCTCAGATGTGCAATTCTGCTCGCCCCACAGACTAGACAGCTGGCAGTGCAAAACAGAAACAACATACACTTTGAGAAAATGGATGGATCCAGACTCACCTACCCACTGAGTTCTTAACTCCTTACGATGGCTCCTTAGGCAAGGGCTAGAAAGAAGATAACAGAAAAGAAGAGGTTGAAAGGCAAAGAAACATCAGGACAGACAGCTCTCCTTTATCAAAGTATAAACTATCATGCTTTTCTTGCCAGTAAAATGGCCGGGAGCATACAACATGTCCATTTTGAAGCAAAGATGGCAAGACTAAATTATATCTGAGGCTAGATGACAGAAACTTAAGAACTTATCAAACGTTGTACTTCTTCTGACCTTTAAACTATACACTACCAGGAAGTACTAGCAGGTAAGGTAGGTCCATATGGGTCTCTGAGCCATGGGTTCCTGGGGAACGTCCTTCCAGTGTCATAATAGAACAATTACAATATACTGTATGTCCAGTGAAAATCTATACTATAAGTCTATATTATAAATCTGTAGCAAAACAAAAAGAATCATATATATATATAAAAATACAATCATACAACTACGAAAAACAATCTATATCTAGAAAACGATATGCTTGCTGCAGGTTGTTTAATAGTAAAAGATCACTTTTTCTTTCCATTTTACTCTAGTATTTTTGTGTGTCTCATTCATTCCCCACAGCTAGAAAGCACTTGCTGTTGTTTCCTTCCTATTTTCGAAGAAACTCGCGACAGCATCTAAACTGGTAGAGGGGCCGGGGGGGTGAGATACTTCTGAGGAGCTAATGGCTAAGCTGAGCATAATCAGGAAGCTAATGGGCTGTGCAGCCAGTCGAGGCCGTGGTGCAGTGGGCAGTGGTAAATGCCCCCCCCCGCAAGGTCCGAGCAAGGTCACCCCCCATGTCTCTGTGGGGCACCCTGCGGGGGGTGTGCTACGCCAGTTGCCATGGCATTCCCCGGAGCCTCTCTGCTCTACTGTTCTGAGCTCCTGCAGCAACAACGGGTACAGCTGGTATTCCACTGCCCACCCGTCTGTCGGCTGGTTGGTCGGCCATGTCTCTCTGTCTGTCAATGTTCTCTGTCGTGTCTGTCCACCTGCATGTCTGTCTTGTCAGTCTAGTCTGTCCGTCCGTCCGGCTGGCGTGTCTGTCGTCTGTTGTGTCTGTCCGGGTGCCCTACCTATGTTATCAGAGAAACTCTCCTCCGAGTGGTGCTGATCCATCGCACCTTTCTGACAATGTCATCTAAATGCTAAATACTTCTACTGCATCTTTGAATCCAAACAAAAAAAGGGGCGAGAGGGGAAAAGAGCTTATAGTATCTATTGAGCACAAAGTTTCTTGATTTTATTTATTTTTCTTCAGTTGAAGGCTGAATGCCTAGAACATTCTCTACTGGTGGTGTGTGAGAAGAATTCCAAGACCTTGCTATCTATTATAAAAGTACAAGAATCGAGGAGAAAGCGAAGTATTGATATACCTGACTTTGGCACTTTTCCATAATTTGCTGTGAAAGAAGCAACCCCCCCCCCCCCCCCCCCCCCCGCGTCCAAAAGGCGAATCATGATTGCCCTGCTACTTCAACAATAGAGTGGCCTTCTCTTGCTGCCGCTCTTAGAAATCGATTGTGGGGATACTAACTCAGGCTAAAGTGCTGAAGTGGCAGTGGTGCTAGCTTGGCACTACTAACTGCTCACACTAATTAAAAGGCTAGTTGGGCCCAGAAGAGGAGGAGGTGTGGGAGAGACAGTGGATGGCACTACCGCCAGCCAAACAAACAGGTTAGCAATGGCTACTGTTCACAGGACAAGAAACCCATGGATATCACAGACAAAGTCCTCTCCTTAGGCTACAAAGAGATACAAAGAAAGATTGGGAGAGGGACAGACAAAGATAAAGATACAACAAATGTACTAATGAGTTTTTTCACTAATTAGCTATGATTTTGTTTTATTTAACGGCATAAACCCCTGAGCTCCAGGGGCTGTATGTGTCAAGCGTCCAAGAAAGGGCTGATCCATGTCATCTTATTCATTATGATCTAAAAAATAAAACTGATCCTAGATCTGTACTCATACACTGAGACACTTTGTGAATATAGGCCATTAGCTGTATCCATGGCTCAGCTGTTGTTGAAAAAGTATACTGATGCTAGCACTCTCTGGGGAGTTGGATCACAGAAATACATTTTAAAAAATCAGAACCTTAAAAAAACGGCTTCACTGTGCCGCTAACAGCTTTGCTTCTTCAACTGTCCCCTTACCAGGCTCGACCCAATGATCCTCTGATCGCTAACACACGTGACCACCCACTTGACAATTTACAAAATAATCTGATTCAGCACCATTGGTGACATTTCAAGCTCTGGGGTGATTTTATCTGGTACGATCTCACTCCGTTACATCTACAAATACTGCTACATAAAATTCAGTATTACTATCTGTTTACTCAAGTTAGATTTCTGTTCATCAACTACAGCTCAGCCTTCAACACCATAGTGCCCTCCAATCTCATCATTAAGCTCTGGCCCTGGGTCTGAACCACTCCCTGTGCAACTGGGTCCTGGACTTCCTGACAGGCCGACCCCAAGTGGTGAAGGTAGTCAACAACACCTCAACACGGGGTCCCCACAAGGGTGCGTGCTCAGCCCCCTCCTGCACTCCTTGTTTACCCATGACTGCGTGGCTACGCACGTCTCCAACTCGACACAATAGTGGAAGGCCTGATTACCAACAAAGACGAGACAGCCGACAGCGCCTCAACGTCAACAAAATAAAGGAGCTGATCGAGAACTACAGGAGACAGCAGAGAAAGCACACCCCCATCCACATCGACGGGGCCGTAGTGGAGAAGGTCAAAGGTTTGTGATTAAACAGCTTCACCACCAGCTGTCTCCACCCAGTATCCTGACCTGAACCTCAAAACCTGTTACTTGACGGCTACCACCCAGTACTCTACACTGCACCTTAGAGACTGCTGCCCAATGTACATTGAGTCATTCAACACTGGTCACTTTAATAATGTTTACATACTGTTTTACCAACTTTATATCTACACTGAACAAAAATATAAACACAACATCTAAAGTGTTGGTCTCATGTTTCATGAGCTGAAATAAAATATCCCAGACATTTTTCATACACACGAAAAGCTTATTTCTCTCAAATTTTGTGCACAAATTAGTTTACATCCTTGCTAGTGAGCATTTCTCCTTTGCCAAGATAATCCATCCACCTGACAGGTCTGGCTGGAATATCAAGAAGATGATTAAACAGCATGATCATTACACAGGTGCACCTTGTGCTGGGGACAATGAAAGGCCACTCTAAAATGGGCAGTTTTGTCACACATGGTTTGAGGGAGCGTGTAATTGGCATCCTGCAGGAATGTCCACCAGAGCTGTACCATAAGCTGGCCTCCAAGGTCGTTTTAGAGTATTTGGCAGTACGTCCAACCGCAGACCACGTGTATGGCGTTGTGTGGGCGAGCAGTTTGCTGATGTCAACGTTGTGAACATAGTGCCCCATGGTGGCGGTGGGGATATGGTATGGGCAGGCATAAGCAACGGACAACAAACAATTGCATTTTATCGATGGCAATTTGAATGCACAGAGATCCTCATACTCATTGTCGTACCATTCCTACGCAGCCATCACCTCCTGTTTCAGCATAACGCACAGCCCCATGTCGCAAGGAACTGTACACAATTCCTGCAATCTAAAAATGTCCCACTTCTTCCATGGCATGCATATTCGCAGACATGTCACCCATTGAGCATGTTTGGGATGCTCTGGATCGATGTGTACAAAAGCGTGTTTCAGTTCCCACCATTATCCAGCAACTTTGCACAGCCATCGAAGAGGAGTGGGACAACATTCCACCGGCCACAATCAACAGCCTGATGCGAAGGATATGTGTCACGCTGCATGAGGCAAATGGTGGTCACACCCGATATTGACTGGTTTTCTGCTCGACACCCCTACCTTAAAAAAAAGTCTGACCAACAGATGCATGCATGTATTGCCAGTCATGTGAAATCCATAGATTAGGGCCTAATTCATTTATTTCAATTGACTGATTTCCTATGAACTGTAACTCAGTAAAATCGTAGAAATTGTTGCGTTCATATTTTTGTTCACTATA
This sequence comes from Salvelinus alpinus, assembly GCF_045679555.1. Taxonomy (NCBI): domain Eukaryota; kingdom Metazoa; phylum Chordata; class Actinopteri; order Salmoniformes; family Salmonidae; genus Salvelinus; species Salvelinus alpinus. The sequence continues at coordinate 10,765,773 of NC_092113.1, forward strand.
CAGTATTCTAGTCATGGCTCATCCTATATAACTAGTGCTATACACACACCTTTTCTGTTCACATACTGCCCATAAACATCATTCACATATATGCAGTGCATTGGGAAAGTATTCATACCCATTTTATGACATTATAGTCCTACTCTACAATGGATTAAATTTCCCCCCCCCCAATCAATCTACACACAATACCCCATAATGACAAAGCAAAAACACGTTTTTAGAAATGTTTGCAAATTTATTACAAATAAAAAAACGTAATATTTCATTAACATAAGTATTCAGACCCTTTACTCAGTGCTTTGTTGAAGCACTTTTGGCAGCGATTACAGCCTTGAGTCTTCTTGGGTATGAAGCACCTGTGATGTGGTAAGGTTGGACCCAGCTGTAGAGAAGAGACCAGACGAGGAATCAGTGGTTAAGGATAAACATAATACTTTACTGAGAAATGGTAATCGCAGGATTAGTACACTTGAAAAAAAAAAAACACTAAGTCTCGAAAACTCACTCAGGAAACAACCGCACACGGTAAACAATTCAAGCTTCTGCAAAAGGACAACAGAAAACACCCCTCTTTTAACAGGTAAATCATAATGAGTAAATTGGACACACCGGAGTGTCGTTAATGTCTCTAGGACGGTCTCTGCCGCCCTCTGGTGACAGGTGGAACCATGACAGCTACGAGCTTGGCACACCTGTATTTGGGGAGTTTCTCCCATTCTTCTCTGCAGATCTTCTCAAGCTCTGCCAGGTTGGATGGGGAGCTTCACTGCACAGCTATTTTCAGGTCTCTCCAGAGATGTTCAATTGGGCTCAAGTCCAGGCTCTGGCTGGGCCACTCAAGGACATTCAGAGACTTATCCTGAAGCCACTCCTGTGTTGTCTTAGCTGTGCACGTAGGGTTGTTGTCCTGTTGGAAGGTGAGCCTTCACCCCAGTCTGAGGTCCTGAGTGCTCTGGAGCAGGTTTTCATCATGGACCTCTGTACCATGCTCCGTTCATCTTTCCCTCTTTCCTGACTAGTCTCCCAGTCCCTGCAACTGATAACATCCCCACAGCTGGTGACAGGTTTCCTCCAGATATGACGCTTGGCATTCAGGCCAAAGAGTTCAATTTTGGTTTCATCAGACCAGAGAATCTTGTTTCTCATGGTCTGAGAGTCTTTAGGTGCCTTTTGGCAAACTCCGAGCGGGCTGTTATGTGCCTTTTACTGAGGAGTGGCTTCCGTCTGGCCACTCTACTATAAAGGCCTGATTCATGGAGTGCTGCAGAGATGGGGTTCTTGGTAACCTCCCTGACCAAGGTCCTTCTCCCCCGATTGCTCAGTTTGGTCGGGCGGCCAGCTAGGAAGAGTCTTGGTGGTTCCAAACTTCTTCCATTTAAGAATGGAGGCCATGGTGTTCTTAGGGACCTTCAATGCTGCAGAATTTTTTTTGTACCCTTCCCCAGATCTGTGCCTCGACCCAATCCTGTCTCAGAGCTCTACAGACAAATCCTTCGACCTCATGGCGTGGTTTTTGCACTGTTATGTAGTGTCAACTGTGGGACCTTATAGACAGGTGTGTACCTTTCCAAATCATGTCCAATCAATTGAATTTTTTACAGGTGGACTCCAATCAAGTTGTAGAAACATCTCAAGGATGATCAATGGAAACAGGATGCACCTGAGCTCAATTTTGAGTCTTATGGCAAAAGGTCTGAATAGTTATACACTTGGAAAAATGTCAAAAAAACTGTTTTCACTTTGTCATTATGGGGTATTGTGTGTAGATTGACGAGGAAAACAAATAATTGAATCAATTTTAGAATAAGGCTGTAACGTAACAAAATGTGGAAAAAGGGAAAGGGGGTCTGAATACTTTATGAATGCACAGTATATTATTTATATTCCGGACTCAGGTCCGGAAGCAAATTTCCTACATTTCTATCCCTTTTGCCATGCGATTTTGTACTGTGTATTTACAGTACATACTATGTTCTCGAGATAGCTCATTCTAATATTTATACTATTGAACATTGCATTGTATTTACACTGTTCATTTATGTATACTGTATACCGGATTCTTGACATAGCTGACTCTAATATATCTACTGCTGAACATATCATTCTTAGTATATCTGCTGCTGAACATATCGTTCTTAGTATATCTACTGCTGAACATATCATTCTTAGTATATCTGCTGCTGAACATATCATTCTTAGTATATCTACTGCTGAACATATCATTCTTAGTATATCTACTGCTGAACATATCATTCTTAGTATATCTGCTGCTGAACATATCATTCTTAGTATATCTACTGCTGAACATATCATTCTTAGTATATCTACTGCTGAACATATCATTCTTAGTATATCTGCTGCTGAACATATCATTCTTAGTATATCTGCTGCTGAACATATCATTCTTAGTATATCTACTGCTGAACATATCATTCTTAGTATATCTACTGCTGAACATATCATTCTTAGTATATCTACTGCTGAACATATCATTCGTAGTATATCTACTGCTGAACATATCATTCTTAGTATATCTACTGCTGAACATATCATTCTTAGTATATCTACTGCTGAACATATCATTCTTAGTATATCTACTGCTGAACATATCATTCTTAGTATATCTACTGCTGAACATATCATTCTTAGTATATCTACTGCTGAACATATCATTCTTAGTATATCTACTGCTGAACATATCATTCTTAGTATATCTACTGCTGAACATATCATTCTTAGTATATCTACTGCTGAACATATCATTCTTAGTATATCTACTGCTGAACATATCATTCTTAGTATATCTACTGCTGAACATATCATTCTTAGTATATCTACTGCTGAACATATCATTCTTAGTATATCTACTGCTGAACATATCATTCTTAGTATATCTACTGCTGAACATATCATTCTTAGTATATCTACTGCTGAACATATCATTCTTAGTATATCTGCTCTAAATTAATCCGTTGTATACATGTATAGATTGCATATGGATTACTGTTACAGTGCTATTTGGGTTGTTAATTGGATTCGTTCTGACATCTCTTAATTTCTTTCTTTTAACTTTTTGTATTATGTGTGTATTGTTTTGTATTGCTAGGTATTACTACACTGTTGGAGCTAGAAACACAAGCATTTCGCTGCCCCGGCGATAACGTCAGCAAGTCTGTGTACGTGACCAATACACTTTGATTTGAGGTACCCCTAACAGCATGGTTGCATACTGCGTAGGGGTATACTGCGCCAGAGTTGGGGCAGCACTATATTAACACCAGTGGCGACCTGTCATTCAGGGCAGAGCCACAGCTGTTTTGAGCCCCACCTGTTTAGTTCTGAGATAATAAAGCCGCATACAAACATGATCTCTTTCTTGAGTTTCAGTTTCAAAATGCAGGTGTTTCAGCCTAGCTCAGTGCTTTCTGTGGTGGAGGGGCAGCCAGCAAAAGCACAGAGCGTAGGCGTTGGTAATCTTCTCTAGTTGCGCAGTGATTGGTTCAGTCTTCTGCTACTCATGGGGACATTACGTCACCGCAGAATCTACAGGGAGAACTAGGCAGTTCAAGCCCCCTTGGGTGCTGCCATAAATTTACAGTATAAGTGCTGGTCCAAGAAGACTCAAGGTCATTGGCCACAGATAAAATTATGTCAAATCACGGTATATCTAGCTTTGATTGGACATCACATTTTCAAAACCTTAGCTAGCTAGACAAGCAGTCGACATCATGAATCACGTCGACAATCTACTGGCAAATTTTCAACAATGAGTGGTTTGGAAGGAATCAGTGGCTAACTGCATGCATTGCAAAACAATCACTATTTTGCTTCCCCCTGCCTGCTATTCAGTGGAGAGGGTGTGTGGTCCAAGTCTGGGTTTAAGGGTTTAAAACATCTGTCAGAAAGGGTCTATTTTCCAAGCTTAAAATGATAAACATTCACACGCAACACCACGGGCCAGAAAAGGTTGAATACAATGGCCATGCTGTCAATCTAGCATGACTTCATCCAGAGAATGCCAGACTTTGATGACACATGAAGGACCTTCCTGTTCAAGTGAGCACAGCACAACAACGGTGAGTCCCAAAAGGGATATACTGTATGTATACTGTAGCTAAGAAAGTAATACTAAGTGTATATTGTGTAGTAAGCTTTTAGTAGCCCATGTGTCTCACCTTAAGATTTTGGTCCCTCTCCCCCTCAGAACATAGCCTACTGTTCTGACTTGGTGGTGCACATGTAGCCTATAGCCTGTTTTTAGGGAGCTTTCATTGTCTGCTGATATGCCCCCGTTATAGAATACTGTAAGAACATCCTATGTTCTGACTTCTGTCGCTGTCCATTTCAAAAGTCCTGAACAGATAGCGACTACCTCGCTCAAATGTCTTATTAGAAATTACAGCACGCCTCTTATACGCTCATCGTTCCCTTATGCCATAGTTTGTACATCTCAATTGTTATATATATATATATATATATATCTTATATAGGTATATATCTCATTAGTATCTTATTAATCATTTTAGGCAATGTTGGAATGATGCATTTAATTGGTTTTGCTTACTTTGTGTATTATAATTTAGCTCGTGCTTTTCCACACGAGGAAGGGATACTATATAATGTTGTTGGGTCTGTAACCATGAAGAGGGGATACTATATAATGTTGTTGGGTCTGTAACCATGAGGAGGGGATACTATATAATGTTGTTGGGTCTGTAACCATGAGGAGGGGATACTATATAATGATCTTGGGTCTGTAACCATGAAGAGGGGATACTATATAATGTTGTTGGGTCTGTAACCATGAGGAGGGGATACTATATAATGTTGTTGGGTCTGTAACCATGAGGAGGGGATACTATATAATGTTGTTGGGTCTGTAACCATGAGGAGGGGATACTATATAATGTTGTTGGGTCTGTAACCATGAGGAGGGGATACTATATAATGTTGTTGGGTCTGTAACCATGAGGAGGGGATACTATATAATGTTGTTGGGTCTGTAACCATGAGGAGGGGATACTATATAATGTTGTTGGGTCTGTAACCATGAGGAGGGGATACTATATAATGTTGTTGGGTCTGTAACCATGAGGAGGGGATACTATATAATGTTGTTGGGTCTGTAACCATTTTTGCCAGTAACAGTCTCTTCCCATTCCAATTATTATAATTTTTTAAAACAAAAAGTACAGTAATAGAACCATGTAATTCCAGTTGATATTGCGACAGTTGTTTTGTTTGTGTTGGTATATTGTCTATAAAAGTGGATCCTCATGATTGTATTTTCCTTAGTTTTCCTTAGACCACATAGGCCTAATAAAATACTTGACATTGTAGGCTAACCACATCTCTCTCTCTCTCCCTCTGTGTGTGTGGTGACTTAAAGAAGAGTAAAGTTAAATTCCGCAAGATGTTGAGGCCTTATCTGAACTAACATTTATCTGAACTTCTGTCGGTGTCCATTTTGAAAGTGCTGAATGAATAGGCCTACCTCGTCGCAGATCGTTTGCTTGCACTTGCTTATACTTAGAGCGAAGTGTTAATGATGCAACAAACAAACATTATGAATTTACTGAACATAAAACTAAATCATGTTTGTGTATGGTTCAAAAAGTCATAACTCATGTCGGCATTATTCATTATTCTTATCGAGTTCCACAAATCCACAAGGAGTCAGTAGAAACCATATTTATTTCAGCATGTCAGCCATATCAGCTATGTTTTTTTTAAATGGCAGTAAATGAGGCTGAATGATCTATTATGCTGCCAGACAAGGCTCCGCTGATAGCCAGGTGTAGCAGTGGTAAGGATTCACTCCATGGTGCTGAAAATAAATCCCTGCTGTTGGAACAGCTTTATGTAGGTCCTAACAGTTTATGGGCACCGTTTGTCACCGTTATAGTGTTGTTTAGTGTTGTGTTGTGTAGTGGCTTTGCTGGCATGCATACATTTTTTGGTTCAGTTTGTCCCACCAAGATTTACATGCTAAAATTGCCACTGATTAACACTAGCGGAAGTTCAGACGAGGACATCATTCTCACCCTCACAGTTCCCCCAGCCATTGTAGACACTGCAGGCACTTTGCCATCACAGCGATGACTAAAAACCCCTTTTCCTTCACCAACCCCCCTCTTCCCCCATCAAAAGTGGACTGCACTGCACAGTGATGTGCTAGCGTCCTAGGGTGGCCTTCAGCGGGTTGGATTATTCATTTAAAGACTCATCCAGCTCTGAGCAACTTACAACCAGTACAGCTACTATTATTCAGCCCCCAAATACACAACATGCCAGAGAGCATGCTATCAGACCAAGCCGTGGAAAACGCACGCCCGCACGCACATTTGATCTCAAATCCAAAATGCTGGAGTATATCAATTAAACGTTTTAGCTTCACTGTCCAAATAAATACGTAGGGGAGTGTATGCATAGCGGTCAGTGGTGGAAAAAATACTCAATTGAGTATAAGTAAAGATACGTTAATAGAAAATGACACAAGTAAAAGTCACCCAGTAAAATACTACTTGATTAAAAGTATTTGGTTTTAAATATACTTAAGTATCAAAAGTAAATGTAATTGCTTAAGTATACTTAAGTATCAAAAGTAAAAGTATAATTCGCTACAACTTCCTTATATTAAGCAAACCAGATGGCACAATTTTCTTGTTTTTAATTTATGGATAGCCAGGGGCACTCTCCAACACTCCAGTGCCATTCACAAATAAAGCATTTGTGTTTAGTGAGTCCGGCAGATCAGAGGCAGTAGAGATGACCACGGATGTTCTCTTGATAGGTGTGTGAATTTGACCATTTTCCTGTCCTGATAAGCATTCAAAATGTAACGAGTACGTATGGGTGTCAGGGAAAATGTATGGAGTAAAAATAACATTATTAGAACAAGTTGTCAAAAATATAAATAGTAAAGGGGTGTAAAGTAAAGATACAAAAAAAATGACTTAAGTACATTTACATTTACATTTAAGTCATTTAGCAGACGCTCTTATCCAGAGCGACTTACAAATTGGTGCATTCACCTTATGATATCCAGTGGAACAACCACTTTACAATAGTGCATCTAACTCTTTTAAGGGGGGGGGGGGTTAGAAGGATTACTTTATCCTATCCTAGGTATTCCTTAAAGAGGTGGGGTTTCAGGTGTCTCCGGAAGGTGGTGATTGACTCCGCTGACCTGGCGTCGTGAGGGAGTTTGTTCCACCATTGGGGTGCCAGAGCAGCGAACAGTTTTGACTGGGCTGAGCGGGAACTGTACTTCCTCAGAGGTAGGGAGGCGAGCAGGCCAGAGGTGGATGAACGCAGTGCCCTTGTTTGGGTGTAGGGCCTGATCAGAGCCTGAAGGTACGGAGGTGCCGTTCCCCTCACAGCTCCGTAGGCAAGCACCATGGTCTTGTAGCGGATGCGAGCTTCAACTGGAAGCCAGTGGAGAGAGCGGAGGAGCGGGGTGACGTGAGAGAACTTGGGAAAGTTGAACACCAGACGGGCTGCGGCGTTCTGGATGAGTTGTAGGGGTTTAATGGCACAGGCAGGGAGCCCAGCCAACAGCGAGTTGCAGTAATCCAGACGGGAGATGACAAGTGCCTGGATTAGGACCTGCGCCGCTTCCTGCGTGAGGCAGGGTCGTACTCTGCGAATGTTGTAGAGCATGAACCTACAGGAACGGGTCACCGCCTTGATGTTAGTTGAGAACGACAGGGTGTTGTCCAGGATCACGCCAAGGTTCTTAGCACTCTGGGAGGAGGACACAATGGAGTTGTCAACCGTGATGGCGAGATCATGGAACGGGCAGTCCTTCCCCGGGAGGAAGAGCAGCTCCGTCTTGCCGAGGTTCAGCTTGAGGTGGTGATCCGTCATCCACACTGATATGTCTGCCAGACATGCAGAGATGCGATTCACCACCTGGTTATCCGAGGGGGGAAAGGAGAAGATTAATTGTGTGTCGTCTGCATAGCAATGATAGGAGAGACCATGTGAGGATATGACAGAGCCAAGTGACTTGGTGTATAGCGAGAATAGGAGAGGGCCTAGAACAGAGCCCTGGGGGACACCAGTGGTGAGAGCACGTGGTGCGGAGACAGATTCTCGCCACGCCACCTGGTAGGAGCGACCTGTCAGGTAGGACGCAATCCAAGCGTGGGCCGCGCCGGAGATGCCCAGCTCGGAGAGGGTGGAGAGGAGGATCTGATGGTTCACAGTATCAAAGGCAGCCGATAGGTCTAGAAGGATGAGAGCAGAGGAGAGAGAGTTAGCTTTAGCAGTGCGGAGGGCCTCCGTGACACAGAGAAGAGCAGTCTCAGTTGAATGACTAGTCTTGAAACCTGACTGATTTGGATCAAGAAGGTCATTCTGAGAGAGATAGCAGGAGAGCTGGCCAAGGACGGCACGTTCAAGAGTTTTGGAGAGAAAAGAAAGAAGGGATACTGGTCTGTAGTTGTTGACATCGGAGGGATCGAGTGTAGGTTTTTTCAGAAGGGGTGCAACTCTCGCTCTCTTGAAGACGGAAGGGACGTAGCCAGCGGTCAAGGATGAGTTGATGAGCGAGGTGAGGTAAGGGAGAAGGTCTCCGGAAATGGTCTGGAGAAGAGAGGAGGGGATAGGGTCAAGCGGGCAGGTTGTTGGGCGGCCGGCCGTCACAAGACGCGAGATTTCATCTGGAGAGAGAGGGGAGAAAGAGGTCAAAGCACAGGGTAGGGCAGTGTGAGCAGAACCAGCGGTGTCGTTTGACTTAGCAAACGAGGATCGGATGTCGTCGACCTTCTTTTCAAAATGGTTGACGAAGTCATCAGCAGAGAGGGAGGAGGGGGGAGGAGGGGGAGGAGGATTCAGGAGGGAGGAGAAGGTGGCAAAGAGCTTCCTAGGGTTAGAGGCAGATGCTTGGAATTTAGAGTGGTAGAAATTGGCTTTAGCAGCAGAGACAGAAGAGGAGAATGTAGAGAGGAGGGAGTGAAAGGATGCCAGGTCCGCAGGGAGGCGAGTTTTCCTCCATTTCCGCTCGGCTGCCCGGAGCCCTGTTCTGTGAGCTCGCAATGAGTCGTCGAGCCACGGAGCAGGAGGGGAGGACCGAGCCGGCCTGGAGGATAGGGGACATAGAGAGTCAAAGGATGCAGAAAGGGAGGAGAGGAGGGTTGAGGAGGCAGAATCAGGAGATAGGTTGGAGAAGGTTTGAGCAGAGGGAAGAGATGATAGGATGGAAGAGGAGAGAGTAGCGGGGGAGAGAGAGCGAAGGTTGGGACGGCGCGATACCATCCGAGTAGGGGCAGTGTGGGAAGTGTTGGATGAGAGCGAGAGGGAAAAGGATACAAGGTAGTGGTCGGAGACTTGGAGGGGAGTTGCAATGAGATTAGTGGAAGAACAGCATCTAGTAAAGATGAGGTCAAGCGTATTGCCTGCCTTGTGAGTAGGGGGGGAAGGTGAGAGGGTGAGGTCAAAAGAGGAGAGGAGTGGAAAGAAGGAGGCAGAGAGGAATGAGTCAAAGGTAGACGTGGGGAGGTTAAAGTCACCCAGAACTGTGAGAGGTGAGCCATCCTCAGGAAAGGAACTTATCAGGGCGTCAAGCTCATTGATGAACTCTCCAAGGGAACCTGGAGGGCGATAAATGATAAGGATGTTAAGCTTGAAAGGGCTGGTAACTGTGACAGCATGGAATTCAAAGGAGGCGATAGACAGATGGGTCAGGGGAGAAAGAGAGAATGTCCACTTGGGAGAGATGAGGATCCCAGTGCCACCACCCCGCTGACCAGAAGCTCTCGGGGTGTGCGAGAACACGTGGGCAGACGAGGAGAGAGCAGTAGGAGTAGCAGTGTTATCAGTGGTAATCCATGTTTCCGTCAGTGCCAAGAAGTCGAGGGACTGGAGGGAAGCATAGGCTGAGATGAACTCTGCCTTGTTGGCCGCAGATCGGCAGTTCCAGAGGCTGCCTGAGACCTGGAACTCCACTCTACTACTTTAAAGTAGTACTTTAAAGTATTTTCTATTTAAGTACTTTACACCACTGATAGCAATGGAGACTGAATATGTATCGTCATAACCTAGAATGATCATGCCACTGGACATACTATTGGGGGTACCAACTGTGACTAATTGATGTGTAGTCAAATAACATTTTATTTGTCACATGCGCCGAATACAACCGTGAAATGCTTACTAACGAGCCCTTAACCATCAACGCAGTTAAAAAAAAAATAGGGGTTCAGGAAATATTGACTAAATAAACTAAAGTAAAAAAATAAAAGAGTAACAATAAAACAACAATAACGAGGTTACAGTATATACAGGGGTACCGGTACCGAGTCAATGTGGGGGGTACAGGTTAGTCAAGTTAATTGAGGTAATATGTACATGTAGATAGGGGTAAAGTGACTATGCATCGATAATAAACAGCGAGTAGCAGCAGTGTAAGGGGGGTCAAAGCAAATAGTCTGTCTAGTCATTTGATTAGCTGTTTTTTGGTCAAAAACATGGTGCTCTGATACCACTTGCCATGCAGTAGCAGAGAGAACAGTCTATGACTATGGTGGCTGGGGTCTTTGCCAATTTTTAGGGCCTTCCTCTGACACTGCCTGATATAGAGGTCCTGGATGGCAGGAAGCTTGGCCCCAGTGATGTACTTGGTCGAACGCCATACCCTCTGTAGCGCCTGGCGGTCGGAGGCCGAGCAGTTATCATACCAGGCGGTGATGCAACCAGTCAGGATGCTCTCGATGGTGCAGCTGTAAAAACCTTTTGAAGATCAAAGGACCAATGCCACATCTCCTTTGTCTTGATCACGTTGAGGGAGAGGTTGTTGTCCTGGCACCACACTGCCAGGTCTCTGATGTCCTCCCTATAGGCTGTCTCATCATTGTGTCGTCAGCAAACTTAATGATGGTGTTGGAGTTGTGCTTGGCGATGGAGTCATGGGTGAACAGGAAGTACAGGAGGGGACAAGGCACGCACCCCTGAGGGGCCCCCATGTTGAGAATCAGCGTGACAGATGTGTTGTCGCCTGGGTCTAGGGTTTCTGGGATGTTGATGTGAGCCAAGACCAGCCTTTCAAAGCACTTCATGGCTACAGACGTGAGTGCTACGGGTCAGTAGTCATTTAGGCAGGTTACCTTGGTGTTCTTGGGAACAGGGACTATGGTGGTCTGTTTGAAACATGTAGGTATTACACACTCGGTCAAGGAGTTTGAAAATGTCAGTGAAGACACTTGCCAGTTGGTCAGCGCATGCTCTGAGTACACATCCTGGTAATCCATCTGGCCCTGCAGCTTTGTGAATGTTGACCTGTTTAAAGGTTTTACACACATCGGCTATGGAGAGCGTGATCAAACAGTCGTCCGGAATAGCTGGCACTCTCATGCATGCTTCAGTGTTGCTTGCCTCAAAGCGCACATAAGTAATTTAGCTTGTTTGGAAGGCTCGTGCCACTGGGCAGCTCACGGCTGGGCTTGCCTTTGTAGTCTGTAATAGTTTGCAGGCCCTGCCACAACCGACGAGCGTCGGATCTGGTGTAGTAGAAGTAAAGGTGGTCTAGAGTTTTTTTTCCTCTGGTTGCACATGTGACATGCTGGTAGAAATTAGGTAAAAGGGATTTAAGTTTCCCTGCATTAAAGTCCCTGGCCACTAGGAGCACCGCCTCTGGATGAGCATTTTCTTGTTTGCTTATGGCCTTATACAGCTCTTTGAGTGCGGTCTTAATGCCAGCATTGGTTTGTGGTGGTAAATAGACAGCTACGAAAAATATAGATTAAAATTCTCTCGGTAAATCGTGTGGTCTACAGCTTATCATGAGATACTCTACCTCAGGCGAGCGTAACATCAAGACTTCCTAAATATTAGATTTCACTCACCAGCTGTTATTGACAAAGATACACAGATCGCCACCCCTTGTCTTACCGGAGACAGCTGTTCTGTCTGGCTGATGCACGGGAAACCCAGCCAGCTATATTATCCATGTCGTCGTTCAGCCACGACTCGGTGAAACATAAGACATTACAGTTTAATGTCCTGTTTGTAGGATAGTCTTGAACGGAGCGCATCCATTTTTTTCTCCAATGATTGCACGTTGGCTAATAAGACGGATGGTAGAGGCGGGTTACCCACTCGCCGACAAATGATTACATCCCCTGTATCAGCATCTCTTCTTCATGCGAACGACAGGGATTTGGACCTTCAAGTCCGACTTGTTGAAGCAAAAATCTTTGTCCAGTTCGAGGTGAGCAATCCTTTCCTACACTCAACACAATCCAGACCATTGCAGATAGAAATGATCAAACCCCATTTTCGAGAGCATCCATAGACATTCTACCTAGATGTTACGCCTCAACAGTACACAATACATCCCAGGTCTGCTACTTTTACAGCAGATACTCTGCAGAGGAAAACGGAGCTGATTAAAACAGAAATGACAGTTCAAAGAGTAGGCAATGACAGAAGTTGAAATGGGAAACGGACTGAAAGTGCTTTAAGTGACAAGGGAAAAGAGTGTGTTCAGAGAGGGTCTCTGACAGGAACAAGAGAGGGTCTCTGACAGGAACAAGAGAGGGGTAAACATACGCCGAGGAGAAAAGAAAAGGAACAAATGTATGAATTTATAGAGTGTGGCAGCACCAGAGAAGTCACTTTATTTATCCTTAAGGGGGCTGTGCCCAGGGACACATCAGTTACTGTGGATAGAGTCATGAAATCCACAGCACTGGCTCTTAAAATGGAGCCAACACTTAAAAGGCCATTGTAATGTCAATGAGAAGAGGGAACAATAGCGGAATCATATTGAAATGATTTCAACAGTCATCTTTCATTCTTCGTAATCTTTCTTTCGACATTTTTTTCTTCAATCTATCCATACTTCCACTTCTCTTTCCTGTTTCCACACACTATTCCTCTCCGTGTGCTGATTCAAGCATATATTTACAGATAATGATTAGTTACTCCTTATACAACTGGAGAGGAAATCAATACATTACAATCAATGTACTAGAGTATCAACAACAGCCTGTATGAAATCCAGGAGCTTTTGCCTTTGAGCTCATCTGAAGTCTGTCTGCTCCAATTTTGAGCAGGGGATATCAAAGCAACTTTGGGCATTAAGAAACGAGGCATGCTGGTTTACGTAGTCAGCGCCATTAAACCATGTTTTACGAAATGGTTTGACGTATTTTAGTTGGTCAGATTAATCAGATTAATCAAAGTCCAAGATTCAACAGCAACACTTTTTAATGCATAGGCTTGTCAAAATATGGCTAGTTCCCTGGACCCGAATGAAGTCTACTGCTTAACGAAAAAACAAGCTCAATGGAGAATCTTCATTGAGAGTGCTTATCAGTCCAGGTTCCGGGAAATGGGTCGACAAGCATTTAGTGCTAGCTAACAACATGAGGGAGAGGGAACGGTTGGCAGAAGAACAAAAATGTGCTAAATGTGATGCAAGTCTCTGTGACCCGTTGGGTCATCCTGTGTGTGCTGTTTCGTTTGTAGAGTGCTAGCAATTTCATCCAAAATGCATGACTGCAACTTCCTCTAGCCCTTACGACATCCCAAAACACATTTCCTACAGCATCTATTCTTATGTTCTCCCTTAAATTAAATAACACTACTTACAGTAATAATAAAAGTCTCAAATAAAATATGTATAGTTAGCATAATTCTAATTAGTGTCCTCAAATATTATACAATACACCAAGAGCTTGTCCAATAACAACTTGTCCAATGGCTACATTTAGAAAGGGTTGCAGGTGCAGGGGGGAGTGTATGTGACAGCCGACACGCCCACCTGCCACACACACACACACTTTGCTTAGCTGCACGCCCAACTGTAGTCTGTGTCACTCCTGCTCTCTGCCTAGCTCTCTCGTCCCTCTCTCCCTCCTAGTCTGTTCAACCCTCGTTACGTGCATTTCTCATTTGCATCCATCTTGAGCATTCTTCCTCCGTATTGTGGTCTGCCAGTCAATGGCTCTGCTCTTCATCCAAGGCATCATCATCAATACACAATATTATTACATTCACAAATCGGGTCCTTCAACAGCTAATGGACAAAACATACTGTATGTATAATCTGCATTTTCAGCCAATGACAAACAGCAAACTGTCAAACCCAGATGATGTAGCGATGAGAGTGAAATGTGTAGCAGCTGCCTGCACCTCCCAGACAGACAATAATACACACACTGAAACCTAGCGGACATGATGCAGTCACTGGATGACCTTTCACCCTACGTACCTGACAATGAGGACAGCACTGGATCTCTCCATGAACACAGGCATGCAAGCAGGCAAGCAGGCAAGCAGGCAGGCAGGCAGGCAGGCAGGCAGGCACACACAAACTCTCTCACTTGGTGTATCATACTTGTGAATCAAAGACATTTATAAAGGATGTTGACAGCACAATTTAAAAAGCTTTTAAATGCCCCCTCTCTCCATCCCTGTTCCAAAGCTAATGGCAGTTGTATGTTTCAATATGACTCCATACATGACTCTGTGAGGCTACATATTACCGTGACTGTCTTGATACGGCCACTGCCTTTGGTACAGGTCCAGCCAGAGCGGTTGAAGAGGAGGCCACACACCTCCCCCTCCAAGCAGGGCGCCATCTCACACCACTGTCTGCCCCTCACGATACGCGCTGAGGGGAAAAGAGAATAGAAAGAGAGAGAGAGAGTTAGAACGTAGGTTGAATTAGCTACTGTCATCAATCTTTTAAAGTCACACTTTATTTCAAGTGCATTTGAACACAAATGGCTTGATGGGTAGTGACACTGTCAAACGTGCTATACAGATATAGAGTTCACTGTATATTAGCTCACTATGCTAATTGGTACAGTGGGGAGAACAAGTATTTGATACACTGCTGATTTTGCATATATTCCTACTTACAAAGCATGTAGAGGTCTGTAATTTTTATCATAGGTACACTTCAACTGTGAGAGACGGAATCTAAAACAAAAATCCAGAAAATCACATTGTATGATTTTTAAGTAATTAATTAGCATTTTATTGCATGACATAAGTATTTGATACATCAGAAAAGCAGAACTTAATATTTGGTACAGAATCCTTTGTTTGCAATTACAGAGATCATACGTTTCCTGTAGTTCTTGACCAGGTTTGCACACACTGCAGCAGGGATTTTGGCCCACTCCTCCATACAGACCTTCTCCAGATCCTTCAGGTTTCGGGGCTGTCGCTGGGCAATACGGACTTTCAGCTCCCTCCAAAGATTTTCTATTGGGTTCAGGTCTGGAGACTGGCTAGGCCACTCCAGGACCTTGAGATACTTCTTACGGAGCCACTCCTTAGTTGCCCTGGCTGTGTGTTTCGGGTCGTTGTCATGCTGGAAGACCCAGCCACGACCCATCATCAATGCTCTTACTGAGGGAAGGAGGTTGTTGGCTAAGATCTCGCAATACATGGCCCCATCCATCCTCCCCTCAATACGGTGCAGTCGTCCTGTCCCCTTTGCAGAAAAGCATCCCCAAAGAATTATGTTTCCACCTCCATGCTTCACGTTTGGGATGGTGTTCTTGGGGTTGTACTCATCCTTCTTCTTCCTCCAAACACGGCGAGTGGAGTTTAGACCAAAAAGCTCTATTTTTGAATCATCAGACCACATGACTTTCTCCCATTCCTCCTCTGGATCATCCAGATGGTCATTGGCAAACTTCAGACGGGCCTGGACATGCGCCTGCTTGAGCAGGGGGACCTTGTGTGCGCTGCAGGATTTTAATCCATGACGGCGTAGTGTGTTACTAATGGTTTTCTTTGAGACTGTGGTCCCAGCTCTCTTCAGGTCATTGACCAGGTCCTGCCGTGTAGTTCTGGGCTGATCCCTCACCTTCCTCATGATCATTGATGCCCCACGAGGTGAGATCTTGCATGGAGCCCCAGACCGAGGGTGATTGACCATCATCTTGAACTTCTTCTATTTTCTAATAATCGCGCCAACAGTTGTTGCCTTCTCACCAAGCTGCTTGCCTATTGTCCTGTAGCCCATCCCAGCCTTGTGCAGGTCTACAATTTTATCCCTGATGTCCTTACACAGCTCTCTGGTCTTGGCCATTGTGGAGAGGTTGGAGTCTGTTTGATTGAGTGTGTGGACAGGTGTCTTTTATACAGGTAACGAGTTCAAACAGGTGCAGTTAATACAGGTAATGAGTGGAGAACAGGAGGGCTTCTTAAAGAAAAACTAACAGGTCTGTGAGAGCCGGAATTCTTACTGGTTGGTAGGTGATCAAATACTTATGTCATGCAATAAAATGCAAATTAATTACTTAAAAATCATACAATGTGATTTTTTGGATTTTTGTTTTAGATTCCGTCTCTCACAGTTGAAGTGTACCTATGATAAAAATTACAGACCTCTACATGCTTTGTAAGTAGGAAAACCTGCAAAATCGGCAGTGTATCAAATACTTGTTCTCCCCACTGTAGATGCTAGTGCTTTGTCACTGACTATGTTTCAACAACCAATGACAAGCCATACCAAAATGGTCTTCAATGAGAGAGAGAAAGAGAGTGAGAGATAGATACAGTGCATTCAGAAAATGTTCAGAGCCCTCGACTTTTTCCACATTTTGTTAAGTTACAGCCTTATTCTAAAATTGATTACATTTTCCTCATAAATCTACACACAATACCTCATAATGAAAAGCAAAAACAGTTTACATTTTTTGGCAAATTTATAACAAACAAAAACGTTGAAATATCATATTTACATAAGTATTCAGACCCTTTACTCAGTACTTTGCTGAAGCACCTTTGGCAGCAATTTGAGCCTTGAGTCTTCTTGGGTATGACACGACAAGCTTGGCACACCTGTATTTGGGGAGTTTGTTCCATTCTTCTCTGCAGATCCTCTCAAGCTCTGTCAGGTTGGATGGGGAGCGTCGCTGCACAGCTATTTTTAGGTCTCTCCAGAGATGTTCGATCGGGTTCAAGTCAGGGCCCTGACTGGGCCACTCAAGGACATTCAGAGACTTGTCCCCAAGCTTCTCCTGCGTTGTCTTAGCTGTGTGCTTAGGGTCGTTGTCCTGTTGGAAAGTGAACCTTCACCCCAGTCTGAGGTCCTGAGCGCTCTGGAGCAGGTTTTCCACCAAGGATCTCTCTGTACTTTGCGCAGTTCATCTTTCCCTCGATCCTTAATAGTCTCCCAGTCCCTGCTGCTGAAAAACATCCCCACAGCATGATTCTGCCACCACCATGCTTCACCGTAGGGATGGTGCCAGGTTTCCTCCAGATATGATGCTTGGTATTCAGGCAAAAGAGTTCAATCTTGGTTACATCAGACCAGAGAATCTTGTTTCTCATGGTCTGAGAGTCTTTAGGTGCCTTTTGGCAAACTCCAAGTGGGCTGTCATGTGCCTTTACCGAGGAGTGGCTTCCGTCTGGCCATTATACCCTAATGGCCTGATTGGTGGAATGCTGCAGAAATGGTTGTCCTTCTGGAAGGGTCTCTCATCTCCACAGAGGAACTCTTGAGCTCTGTCAGAGTGACCATCGGGTTCTTGGTCACCTCCCTGACCAAGGCCCTTCTCCCTCGATTGCTCAGTTTGGCCAGGCGGCCAGCTCTGGGAAGAGTCTTGGTGGTTCTAAATTTCTTCCATTTAAGAATGATGGAGGTCACTGTTTTCTTGGGGATCTTAAATGCTGTATAAATGTTTTGGTACCCTTCCCCAGATCTGTGCCTCGACACAATCCTGTCTCGGAGCACTACGGATAATTCCTTTCGACCTCATGGCTTGGTTTTTGATCTGACATGCAGTGTCAAATGTGGGACCTTATATAGACAGGTGTGTGCCTTTCCAAATCATGTCCAATCAATTGAATTTACCACAGGTGTACTCCAATCAAGTTGTAGAAACATCTGAAGGATGATCAATGGAAACAGGATGCATCTGAGCTCAATTTTGAGTCTCATTAAAATTGAAATTCCAATTAGGATCTGGCTCAAAATATTCCAATAATGAATTTACCAAATGGGACAAACAACAAATTGATGTTTGTCCCAATAAAATCAAAATAACGTATGTAGAGCAGAATTGGGCCAATACTCCCTTCCCTATTCAAATAAAAAAAATAGCCATACAATTTGACATCCATCTAAAAACAAGCGACCCCAAAACATTTCATCACACAGCCCTACAATGTCAAGAGATGAAACAAGAGAAGAGGCTGATTGGAAAGACACCACAAAAAAATCTAAATAAACTTCAAGCCTATTTGGCTCTAAACAGACAGCACACAGAGACCACTGTGACTGATAGAAAACTGAGGAAAACACTGACTATGTACAGACTCAGTGAACACAGCCTGGCCATAGAGACCGGTTGTCACAAGCAAACCTGGCTGGCCACTTTGTGCTCACTCTGCTCCCAGGGAGAGGTGGAGACAGAGCTGCCTTTCCTTTTACACTGTGACAGATACTCATACGTAAGATAATATTTATTTCCCCAAATTATCATTCATTGCAAACAATTTGTATCTATAAAAGCCTACTACAATTCATTCTACTTATTATTATTCTCATTACTACTGCTGTTGTAGTTGCTCTTAATGTTAATAACAAAGCCACTACTACTAGGTCGTTGTTATATTTGTACTTAGACAATTAAGTCATTTAACTTGCCATGTCAATTAAGTTTATTGAATTGAGAGAGAGATTTATCTTTGCTTTTGTACTTCAACTATTTGCACATAATATGACATTTGAAATGTCTTTATTCTTTGGGAACTTTTGTGAGTGTAATATATACTGTTCATTTTTTATTGTTTGTTTCACTTTTGTTTATTTTCACTTGCTTTGGCAATGTTAACATATGCCAATAAAGCCCTTAAATTGAATTGATTTTAATTGAGAGAGCGAGAGGGAGGGAGAGAGTGAGAGAGGGAGCGAGATAGAGAGAAAGCGAGAGAGAGAGGGAGAGAGAGGGAGAGAGAGCGAGGGAGCGAGAGAGAGAGAAATAGCTTCTTCACAATCAGTGGCTCTTGATTAGATTCTTTGAAAGTCATCTGTCTAGACACTAGATGGTGTCACCATAATGACGGTCACTCTCTTGTGTTCTCTATATAATCTGTCCGGACGACATTGAATTAGCATTAGGCTTTGTTGACGCTGATCAACACTGATTGTTCCTCACAGTGTGTGTGCGTGTGTGTGTGTGTGTGTGCGTGCGTGTGTGTGTTTGTTCAAGCTCTCTCAAAGGTTATTGGTCCTCTCAGGACCTGGCATGAGCTGTCGTCCCTTTCTGGTCCCTCAGGGTTTACGGTGGTGGGGGGTGAATTGAAAGAGAGTGAGAGACAGAGGGGCTGCAGTGGCAAATGTCCACAATGAGAGTAAAGGAGCTTGTGTCCCTCCTGATTGTGACATTGTGACTCTAAAGGATAACCCCTGTTTTCAATAATTGCTTGTATCATGTTGTTCCTTCGAGTCGGATATCGCTGCCCTGTATAGGTCTGTCTTTCCATGGTACTATGTAGGCACACACACGCACGCACGCACGCACGCACGCACGCACGCACGCACGCACGCACTGCCTGAACACCAACTGTTTTCCAATATCATATTGTGAATGGGAACGGGTCAAAAAAGCTTTAAGGAGAAAAACATTTCAAATTCCCTTTCAATTCCTCCGTGATTCATTCAACAGCTGCAAAAGTCTAGCTATCCTGCCCCTGACGCTGCAATTTCCCTCTGCGAATTGGATCGTCAGCGCCATCAGCCGTAACAAAGCATAGATTGATCAGTCATTCGTAAACATAGTTGTGAGTATATCATGTAACAGCTAAACCCAATTGCTGAGGGGCTAAAGAAATAAAGCTGAGTTTGCAAAGCTGGCTGATTTGTGCAGAGAGACCAACAGAGCACTAAAGCCCAGCCTGGCTGAAAGACAGACTGAAACTGCTGGCTTGTGTCCAATAAGGGAGAAAACTTTTTGAAACACAGTGAAACGGGTAGGCGCTACCTGAACTCGTCTAAATAGGACACATTCATTTTCTTTTTCAGTTGCAAAACGTTCCAGAACGCTGTGCCCTACAGAACACGGCCCATAGGGCACTACAGAGTGGAGAGCTGTGACTGACACCTGGGTGGCCTTCCTGTCATTCTCTCTGTTTTCACGGCCCCCCCACCCCCCAGACAGGCTGGATGCTGGCCCAGGGTTATCAGCTTCTGAAGGTCCTATGGGCCAGCTCTCTCCTGCAACTGTTCCTGCCTAAGAGCTCATGTGGCCATCTGTCCCCTAGCAGACCCTGCCAGCCAGGACCACTGAGAGAGAGGGAAGAGAGAGAGTGGGGAGGGAGGGAGGGGGGAGGGGGCAGGAGAGAGAGACAGGTCTGGATTGTATAGGAGAAATAGAGAGAGAGAGTGTGTCGTAGAAATATATAGAAAGAGAAACTGACACAAATGTGTCTGCAGACCTGACCCCAAATAACCGTCAAATACGCCAGCGTTCCATCATCTCTAAATCGTCTACATTTCCAACACTATACCAACCACATCCCGAAAAAACATTTACAGGCAAAGTTCCCCAACCCCGCCTCGACACAAATCAACTAGTAGTCTTCACTACATCTCTGTGACGACAGAAAGCGTTCCCGTTCTCCATAGTGGCAGCCAGTGCGTAACAGGTCTGTATTTAATGGACTGGCTATTAACGTCAGCGAGAGCTGCGATGGGCAGCCAGTAATAATCAATTTCCTGCTGCTGTAATCATAGTTCTCTTTTAGTTAAGCAGCGTTGCGGGAGCGTTATGTGGAGCTGTCTGAAGAGACCGTATTACAAAGACAGCATGGTACCAGATAGGCACACGATATGGCCTGTTGTTTATGTACTGTTGAGCAGTGCAGGCTGGGGACGGGGGAAGAGTCATGTGGTTGACCTCTATGTTACATGAAGATGATCATAGAGAGATAACTGCTAGAGTTGCAAAAATTCCCACATTTCCAGATATACTGTACCAACTGGAAGATTCCTACAATTAGGAGGGAATAAGCAGGAATTCCTAAACTCCTCCAACCAGGATTATTGGTAAATCTGGGGATGTTACCTGAATTTTGCCACCCTAGAGACAGCTTAATTAAACTACGGTTGTTCACACTCACCGTCGACGCAGGCAGGCCTGGCTCGCGTGGTGCCAGCGATCTGGCCTCTCCTGCAGGCACAGCGGGCAGTCTGGCGGTCGATGGTGCGCCTGGGCACGCTGCTGTCTCTGTTGAGCGTCACGATCTCACACGTGCCCACCGCCAACTGGCCTGCAGAGACAACAAGGGGAGAGTCCATTACATTGTGTGCGTCTCAAATTGCACCCTATTGTGTAGTGCACTACTTTTGACCAGAGTCTGCACTATATAGGGAATAAGGGGCCAATTCAGACATGGTCTACGTAACATTACAATCATTCAGCAGAAGCTCTCATCCAGACCTGGATTCAGATAGTATTTGCTTTCATTCCAATACTTCAGCTGCACTTGATTGAGCTTCCCTGGCGCATTGGAATCAATGGAATAGTCCCCTGCTCATCTGGAATTCCAGGCCGGCTCAATCAACTTTAGATCATAGGTGGTTCTTTACATCTTTCCCAGAAAATAAATACTAAGATGAACAAGGTTGCTCCATGAAGGTGAACTTTTAGCTCTACTTCCTGGCTTGAGGCACTATATTTCACCTCATCCCCACAATGCAATTCCAACAGGAACAACACTGTGGGTATCTGGTCAATAACCTCACACACAGCTGAGTCAGACAGACTCTCCTGTGCAGCCTTCCCTGCTGAACGTCCGATACAACGATTAGTGAACAATGCAAATGTAGCAGAAGAGTTTGAACATCAAGCTGCCTTGTTAAAGTCAATTATGGTACATACTAGGAAAGAATCCCTGCACGGCCTTCTACAATTATAGTTCGTTTTGAACTGCTGTTGTTTAGGTTTGGGAGGAACATCCACAAAGCCCAGAGAGTAAGTCATCTCTTGCAGTGTATTCTGCTTCTACCTGGTAGTACTATAGTTATTATCAGTCTGGTGATGAAGCCTGATGAGGACCCAGGTGGTCCCCTTAAGGTCCTATCTCCCAATCCATTCACTCCCATGGCCACTTAAAGCAGTAGCCTTCCACTTCCATCCCTCATAACGCGCTACACACTTATCTCTACCAGTCAACCACTGAATTTAGATAGGAGCATTACAACACAATCAGATTCAAGTGAGGATTCGCACAGGCTATGTGTAATTTAATTTCATACACTGACACACAGGCACGCATTCACAAAAATACACACACGCGGGCTCACTGTCACACACGGGCTCACTGTCACACACGGGCTCACTCTCACACACGGGCCCACTCTCACACACGGGCTCACTCTCTCACTCACGCACGCACGCACCCGCGCACGCGCACACGTACACACACACACACACACACACACACACACACACACACACACACACACACACACACACACACACACACACACACACACACACACACACACACACACACACACACACACACACACACACACACACACACACACACACACACACACACACACACACCCCACCACCACCCCCACATCCAGCACATCCCCGTCCCTCCCCCACACTCTGGGGAGTTAATGGCTGTGCCATCAGATATTAGTGCTGAGCGATTAACCAACATTTCGGTTATTTTTAGGTTTTTAAACAACTAATTGACTGACGTCAGTTCAATTATTTTAATTCCATGTCGTTTTTTTCTTTCTTCTGTGAGCTGGATGCACAGTTTTTGTAGAGATAAATCATGGCCAATATTCTACATAGCTTAGCGCAGAAAACGTGGTAATTAACTACAATGACCATAATCCATTGTGCGCCTGCCTACTTGTCCAGTCTGTGTGGAGCAGACATGGAGACAGAGAGAAGAGAGAACGTGCAATCAAGAGGGATAGAAAGCAGTTGCTTTGCGAGGTATCGCTACCTGAAAATACATGATCTAAGTGATTGATAGTTGGCATTCTGCAGTCATAAAAGTATACCATATTTACTTTGAAGAACTACAAAAATAGTGATTTTGTCAGACAGCATAGGGCAGCAGCTCTATAGAGATGAGATGATGACTTGGAATTAAATAATAAAGTCATCAAATAAAACAAATATTTTATTAAAGTTAAGTAATAAAATATTCAAACCGACCTCAAAAAGCACTAATTGTTCTGTACTAATATGCTGGACGTACACAGGGCTCCGGTCCCTGTGTTTCAACAGCTACCAGATAAATTGGACCATGTGCAATAAGCCTAGAGGATAGGGAGGGAGAGAAGGGAGAGAGAGAAAGAGAGAGATGGAGAGAGGGAGACAGTACAGAGCATTACAGGCTTCTTAATGTGCCCTAAGCCACTGCAGCCCATTCCATCACGCCGAGCAGGAGTTCATTCAAATGACAGGGGGTTTCTGTCACTTGGTGATGTGAAGGCGCATGGCCTCGTCTCTATTTCAGATGATGAAATGCACATACTGTGGGGGCACAGAGTGAGGTATGGCGGGGGGGGGGGGGGGGGGGGGGGGGTCGCCCACGCTCTGGTTTCCATCACACATGACACCTACATATGTAGGATCATAATTTGATTACACTTTTGTTGATCATTTTTTTAAAGGCTTCTATAGTTTTTAATTCCCACTTTAAAATGTCAGCCTTGATTCTCCCTAAAAAAAATGATCAACCCCTACAAAAAAATGATCATTCACATAATAATTTACATTTCATGTTGCTGCAGGATTATTTTCCTGCAGTAGAAAGCCGGCTCAAATTAAGATTCTACATCTGTACAGGCGCTGGCACAAATGACCTTCACTGACTCTCTCTCACACACACACCCACACTCACTCTCTCACTCACACTCACACTCACACACATAGAGAAAAAGAAATGCATGGATCCACACAAGCCCACACACACACGCTGACATACAGAGATGCATGGATAAATACACACATACACACACACACACATGCATGGAGAGTACACACAGACACAAAAGTATGCATACACAAACCGCAAAGCAAATGTATAGTGAGCAGTGGTATTTTGACTCTGCACAGCTTGTGTGTTTGTGTATGATATACTGTACATACAGTGAGGGTCCGAAATTATTGACACCCTTGATACAGATGTGCAATTATGACTGTAGAAAATAAAACATTTAAATACTGAGCTATATTGTATGCTCCCAAAAAAATGGGAAATTAAGTTATTTTATACTAATACGATTGCTCAGAGAAAGAGATTTTGTTTAAGTAATCATTGTTTTCTCTCAAAAAGGTAGAGGTCAAAATTATTGACACCCTTAAAGATTCTTATAAATAAAGTAGTCAAAAGTTTAGTATTTGTTCCCATGTTCCTAGCATGCAATAACTACATCGTGCCTGTGACTCTACAAACGTATTGGATGTATTAGCAATTAGTTTTGGTTGTGTTTCTGATTATTTTGTGCCCAATAGAAATTAATGGTAAATAATGTATTGTGTCATTTTGGAGTCACTTTTATTGTAAATAAGAATAGATATGTTTCTAAACACTTCTACATTAATGTGGATGCTACCATGATTGGAATGAATCGTGAATAATGATGAGTGAGAAAGTTACAAAGGGTCAAATGTTTGGTAGGGTACCCTTCTGTAACTTTCTCACTCATCATTATTCATGACTCATTCAGGATTATCCGTAATCAATTATGACTCCAACCTTTTTGAGAAAAAAAAGAGAACTAGTTCAACAAAATCTCTTTCTTTGAGCAACTGTATTAGTATAAAAGAATTTCCCCAAAATGTTTTTGCATATAATATAGCTCCGTATTTGAATAACAATGCACATGCCCCGCCCACCTGAGGATCTGTCTTCTTCAGCTATTTATTTCCTGTGTTTGAGGAGTGCAGAATCCACTTGTCACTTAAATCTCGCTCGATTGATTGCTTTCATTTTACTCCTGCGACTTTTTCATACTCTTGCTTGTGCCTGTTCCTCCCCCCCCCCCCCCCCCCCCCCCGTTAACCTTACGACTGCGGAAAAGTTTGTAATGACCTGTCAAACACACCCCGGTAATGGCTGAAATGGGTTCAATGGAATACATTGTCATTCCGTTGCATTTATAAGAATGCTAAAGCTTGGTCTGGGATTTAACACACCGTCTCGACACATCACAAGAAAGAGAATAACTTTATTTTGGTGATTGTTCATTTTTTGTGGAATTGCAAGAAGTAATAATTTGCTTCAGTTTAAATGTTTACAAATTAGATGCGCTGAAATGAAAGCAACTTACAAAAATGAACACTCGGATTATAGTGATCATGTTTGATCTCGCAAACAATGTGAAGTATGTTTGGATAGGTGTAATCTAGAGCCAAGCGTGTTGATGTTTTAATCCAACAGTATCCTGCTATTGACACACTTGTTGAATTATGCAAGAGAACATGACAATAACAGTAATTATTTAGGCAGTCTAGACAGAGCAGGTGAGTTCAGGTAGGCCTAGACAGAGCAGGTGAGTTCAGGTAGGGCTAGACAGAGCAGGTGAGTTCAGGTAGGCCTAGACAGAGCAGGAGAGTTCAGGTAGGCCTAGACAGAGCAGGTGAGTTCAGGTAGGGTAGACAGAGCAGGTGAGTTCAGGTAGGGTAGACAGAGCAGGTGAGTTCAGGTAGGGCTAGACAGAGCAGGTGAGTTCAGGTAGGGCTAGACAGAGCAGGTGAGTTCAGGTAGGCCTAGACAGAGCAGGTGAGTTCAGGTAGGCCTAGACAGAGCAGGTGAGTTCAGGTAGGCCTAGACAGAGCAGGTGAGTTCAGGTAGGCCTAGACAGAGCAGGAGAGTTCAGGTAGGCCAAGACAGAGCAGGTGAGTTCAGGTAGGGTAGACAGAGCAGGTGAGTTCAGGTAGGCCTAGACAGAGCAGGAGAGTTCAGGTAGGGTAGACAGAGCAGTTGAGTTCAGGTAGGTCTAGACAGAGCAGGTGAGTTCAGGTAGGGTAGACAGAGCAGGAGAGTTCAGGTAGGGTAGACAGAGCAGGTGAGTTCAGGTAGGGTAGACAGGGCAGGTGATTTCAGGTAGGCCTAGCCCTGTTCCACCTCTTTATGTAAACATACAAATACACCCAGTGTATTTATGCAAATTAGGCACATATCATTTTCTTTCTTTTAACACAAAATATAAAATATATACCTGATACCATTAGAAAATGTATGAGTGCATTCTAAGAAAAAAAACATGGAAATTTGACAATACATTTAATTACTGAATTCCCTACAGTAGATTAACACATATTTTAAAGGACACCAGCTGGTGTGTGTATGTGAGAGTGTGTGTGACCGCGTGCATGTGACCGTGCGTGTGTGTGTGTGTCTGTGACTGTACTGTTCAACCTACTGTCACCCACTACGAGTTCCTGTTATAAACAAGTAGGCCAGAGGAGCGCAGCAGCGCTACAACATATTAATGCACATCTTTTAGTCATGATGACATGGCTGGCTGCAGTTCAAACTACCACTATGTAACTTCCTCTGCACGTGTGACAATATCTTGGTCTCATACCTTGTACGTTGGGATCACGTGATTCAGCAATGGAAAGCACACACCCACAACCAGCAGCCCTACTGTATACATACCCCCACTTCAAAGAGGACCGTGAAGCTGAGTCACTTGATTTCCAAATGACTTTGGGATGATTTGTGAATAAAAATAAGAGTAAGCTCATAACCTACCCATAATACTCAAGAGTGTGTAGGGGCCAATCATTCTCTTTGGTTTTTGGTCATCAATGCTTTTAACCAAAAAGTAGTCCCGAACCCAGATTGTGGATTTAAATCTCTCCTGGATCATACTTTTCTTTACAATTTTAACCTCCAATGCAATCCACAGACAAAATAACTCAACGCTCAACCCAGAGGAAGGCAAACAGCTGATGCTATTCAGGGACCTGTGAAATATGGGCCTTGGCGTGCAGCAACATTGATTTTGCAGTAAAACCCTTTTCATTTTTCCATAAACATCCCCATAGTTTTATGACTTCATTACCTATCAAAACAGGAGTAGTGGTTTACTCACAATTTATGGAGCAAAACCGTCCCCCCTGTAACTTGAACCACTGAACAGAACTTCTGGAGGAGACTGAAATCTTCCTGTCAATTTCACAAAGCCTTCTCCATTGAGCTTCAAATGGACAAATACAATGGACTTAGTAGGCTATAGCACAATATGCTGTTGTAACCTCACAGCTAAAGTCAGTGGCGGTTCTAGCTTGTATGGCTCCCTGGGCGACCCCCCCCCCCCCCCCCTTCAGCCCCCACGCCAACAAACAAAAAAAACTATTTTTTATTCAGACATTTGGAACAACACAAATAAATAATCATAACATTTAAAACTATATAAATATTAAAATATATACAAAAATAAGACCCATAAATATCAAAAAGAAGTAACAAAGACAAATAGAAACAAATTAGTGTTGATTTGGCACTGGAGCATCAATACATTAACCATCCCCCAAAACTGTCAACCAAGAGTCAAGACTAAACCAATTCACCTTGGGGATGTGCAGACTGGTTTTATATTATTCTTAATGATTTTGCACAAACAGAAAAAAATGCAACAATATGTCTGTGAACCTACATATTCACAGTATTATGAATGAATTGTGGTTTATTTGGTAGCATTTCGTAGTGTGACTGATTTTACTAATTGCATTAGTACTGTACAAAGTAAGACGTGTGCTATTTGATAGATTCCACCGCTTCCTCTACCTCTGTCTTCCAGTGGGGAGACCTGAGGTCAACCTACCCCCGCCCCCCTCTCCATCTTGTACTTCTGAGTGGGAGACCTTTCAGGCAGTAGCCTGCCTAGCTCACAAACTAGAATCAGGGCGCCCACTCCGACAAGGTTAATTGACCCACAGTCCCACACGGTGGCAAGATATCATTGACGTGACGTGCAAATGAGCGATAGAAAACCGATGTGCAAATGTCACCATTCCGATTTTTTTTGTGCGGATGCCCCGTGCCGCCCCCGGCACGATGTCACCCTTGGCGGCTGCCCATGTCACCTATTCCTAAATACGCCACTGGCTAAAGTGACAAACGTACCTTTCCATCATCAACACATTTGATGCAGATACAGTCCACCTCAAAAATCTCAGAGAACATCTCTCTCTCTTCTGACCCATATACACAACAAAGGTGGTGAGGTTGACAAAGCGAAGAGGGAGGAGAGATGCTGGTCCACTGAACTACTGGTGGAATTGGCTCTGGTGAGGGAAATCCAGACATTTCCAAATTTAGCGCTGAATAAACTGGCGAGCATGGAGAGGAGCTTGACAGGCCATCCATCTGTGTGGGTCCGGGGCCCAATGGCATGAGAAGGCCAGGCTACTGTACTTTGATTTCCTGTCGCTGTGACAGATGGTGCCGCTATGGAAGGGAGGCGATGCAGCCAGTCATGGCAGGATTCACGACCGCCCCTGCCCCAAGACCTCTCTTTGTTAGGCTACCAGGGGCCACCCAGGGAGGTGGAGATCGGACCTAGGAGCACTGAGTGAGTATCTGTGTATGGTCAGGTGTGATTGAGATATGTGCACCGTTGTACAATAGGGAAGCAGAGGTATACATGTATCTGACTTGAGTGATGGGAAACTTGAGAAGACTTCAAATGCTGGAGGAGCGCCCAAATCAAATAGACCCCTATACTTACCCCTATGAAGGTGTGGAGATTTGAGAGGACTGGACAGATGTAAGCGATATGGATATCATTTCCATCTAGGCAATCAGACGGTAAGGTGAAGCTACCACCATATCATACCATATCTATCCCTCTCAAATCTCCACAAGTCCATAGCGGGTAGGGACAAGTGGTTGATTTGGTATCGACACAAAGAGAAGTCTAAATGTATCCAGATAATCAACATGGCTGCCAAAGGACATCCTGATCTTTGTAACTGAATCTTTCTTGGTTGGTGGAGAATAACAACCTAGTAATTTATCCCAAAGCCAAACTACTGTACATAGAGAGAAGGTCAAAGTGCAGGTTTGATCAGTATCCTGAGGGCAGGCCATAGTATTCCATAGTTCAGGGGTGTATACTGTAGAGTCTAGTGTATACATTATCTGTGAAGAATCTATGTAGTTCATATGAAGATGTTATGTAGGCCCATGCTATACAAAGCCTTTAGACATACCCTGGGGGCTTTTTCTGTAGCTTCAATTATTTACTGAATGGGAGTGGGTTGTGACAAATGAAACTACATTTATTGCTTAGTTTCTACACCTCCATAACAAGGTTATTCATGGATAATGTTAAAAACATTATTATTGTAATAGACTCATAGACAGCATCCTTTTGTCAATCATTTTGATATCATTGGTTTGAGAGAGGAGGAGCTGAGGAAAACATAGACATTTGCCTTGTGAACCAGAGAAGAACATGAGCATGGTAGTAATAAATGAATAACCATGTTCTAAGCTCTGGTGTCCTTCTCTGTTAGACAGGACTACAGAGTTCCAAATTGGTTTAGTTCAGGGCAGTAGCCTATGTAGCAGAGGGAAACGTGTTTTTGCTTTCCATTCTGTGGATGAGTGAATGTGTAATTGCACTACTAGTGCATACATAATTCAACAGGGTAGACTACTACTGTCATTGCACGGCAAGGAATTAATATAAACCCGTATGAAATCATAAGGCACATGATGAAGAATAATAGACTTGGGCTAATGGTAAAATAAATAGGCTTCATCACAGCCAGGGATCCTCCACAGCCAGGGATCCTCCACAGCCAGGGATCTTCCACAGCCAGGGATCTTCCACAGCCAGGGATCTTCCACAGCCAGGGATCCTCCACAGCCAGGGATCCTCCACAGCCAGGGATCTTCCACAGCCAGGGATCTTCCACAGCCAGGGATCTTCCACAGCCAGGGATATTCCACAGTCAGGGATCCTCCACAGCCAGGGATCCTCCACAGCCAGGGATCCTCCACAGCCAGGGATCTTCCACAGCCAGGGATCTTCCACAGCCAGGGATCCTCCACAGCCAGGGATCCTCCACAGCCAGGGATCCTCCACAGCCAGGGATCCTCCACAGCCAGGGATCTTCCACAGCCAGGGATCTTCCACAGCCAGGGATCCTCCACAGCCAGGGATCCTCCACAGCCAGGGATCCTCCACAGCCAGGGATCCTCCACAGCCAGGGATCTTCCACAGCCAGGGATCTTCCACAGCCAGGGATCCTCCACAGTCAGGGATCCTCCACAGCCAGGGATCCTCCACAGCCAGGGATCTTTCACAGCCAGGGATCTTCCACAGCCAGGGATCTTCCACAGCCAGGGATCTTCCACAGCCAGGGATCCTCCACAGCCAGGGATCTTCCACAGCCAGGGATCCTCCACAGCCAGGGATCCTCCACAGCCAGGGATCTTCCACAGCCAGGGATCTTCCACAGCCAGGGATCTTCCACAGCCAGGGATCCTCCACAGCCAGGGATCTTCCACAGCCAGGGATCCTCCACAGCCAGGGATCTTCCACAGCCAGGGATCCTCCACAGCCAGGGATCCTCCACAGCCAGGGATCTTCCACAGCCAGGGATCCTCCACAGCCAGGGATCCTCCACAGCCAGGGATCCTCCACAGCCAGGGATCTTCCACAGCCAGGGATCTTCCACAGCCAGGGATCTTCCACAGCCAGGGATCTTCCACAGCCAGGGATCTTTCACAGCCAGGGATCTTCCACAACCAGGGATCTTCCACATACAGGGATCCTCCCCAGCCAGGGATCTTTCACAGCCAGGGATCTTCCACAGCCAGCGATCTTCCACAGCCAGGGATCCTCCACAGCCAGGGATCCTCCACAGCCAGGGATCTTCCACAGCCAGGGATCTTCCACAGACAGGGATCCTCCACAGCCAGGGATCTTTCACAGCCAGGGATCTTCCACAGCCAGGGATCTTCCACAGCCAGGGATCCTCCACAGCCAGGGATCTTCCACAGCCAGGGATCCTCCACAGCCAGGGATCTTCCACAGCCAGGGATCTTCCACAGCCAGGGATCCTCCACAGCCAGGGATCTTCCACAGCCAGGGATCTTCCACAGCCAGGGATCTTCCACAGCCAGGGATCCTCCACAGCCAGGGATTTTCCACAGCCAGGGACCTTCCACAGTCAGGGATCTTCCACAGAATACATGACAGGAGCATTGCTTCCAGCATTCATCTTTTGAGTAGCCTAACAACAAATAATCCCATAACACACTCGACAACTGATGGCTGCCGGCAGGCTCAGGGGTGGTTTTATTTAGCCTCCCAAGTTTTCTAAGCAATTTTTGAAAAGTATAATTATTATTACATATTTTTTTCATTGTTGGACATAAAAGACTGTAAAAACACCAGGAAATCAGCTCCGAGTGGTTTACATTTTATAAAAATCTGTTTCCAAGTACAGTATTCCCACGCATATATAGAGAGACGTGTGATCTTATATTAAAATGTAAGCAAGGTTTGAAATGATTATGTTTGAGTCAAATATTATATCTGTTGGGGCTTCTTGCGGTAAATTTGCAGTTTACAAATGATTTGTAATTATGTTCAGTCCCATACCATCTGCTCAAGAAAATATCGTCCCGAGGCTGAATCTAGTGGATGATCCCTGGTCTAGAATACCAACCCAAGAGAGGGTCATTTTTATGTAAAAAGCAATAAAACAAAGCAAAACAACAACATTTTGTAACAACAATTATACACAGAGATCAAGCAGTATCAAGACAATGAAGGATCCATGTGTAGCTGTCCTGTCTCCTTGCATTAGAAATTCCAGTAAGTAGAGTAGCCTAACCGTGGCATGCATTGCATCGCATCATGTAGATGCACTTACCCTCTCTCAGGAGATGGGAGTAGATGACCCACAAGAGCAACAGACAGCAGAGCGACGCTCCTCCACCTGCCGAGAGCTTCTTCATTCCCTTTCCCGACTGCATCCTTTCTCCCGCGTCTCGTCGTATCTCTCGTTTTTCCCACTTTTAAGGTGATGTTCAAATGGTTGAAGACTTATTCCTATGGTGTTTCGATAGCCCGCAGTTGGCATCTATTTTCCGCGGTAAATGAGTGGAGGACAATTCAATAGAGTAGCCTATGATTGACACGATCCCTTATTAGCAAATTCCCTTCTGATCTTTTTCTGTGACTGTCAATGATTTGCAGCGAGTGCAACGCCGATCGAAGCTTCATAGCAGCCCAAGTTGAATCTAAATGAGATGTCCATTTGGCAAGTTTCAAACGACATACAGGAGTCAGGAGGATTCTCACGAAACATCACTATATGATATGAAGTTAATACTCTTCATAATCCCCGGTGGAAGTTCCAGGTTTATTCCATATACCGTATGGTTTATCCATTCACGGATTGCAGATCGAAAGACTCACAGTTCAAGCAGCCTACTACTGCAAGACGCGGAGGCGAACGCCAAGACCTCCGCAAGCATCGTCAGCTTCTTTGCGCTTGAGCGTGAATTTCCTACGACGACGCACTAGCTCATATTCACTGTTTCTTAAGTTGAAAGGCCAAGAAAAATAGAAGTTCGGCAACTGCAAAACAAAACAGGATATAGTCTAGTTATGCACGGTGGCTGTGCAATCGACTGCAATAAACATCAACATACATCCTAAAGGTCACAAATACACCGTGTTGGGAGTAGTGGACTACATTTAGCATAGTTCAACTAGTAGCCTAGGCCTAATTTAACTACATTTTTGCAGTAGCTTGGTGGTAGTTTAAAGGCCCACTGAAGTCAAAAACTTGATTTTCTGTGTTGCATATTTCCACACTATGAGGTTGGAATAATTGCCTACTGTGAAATTGTGAAAATTATGATAATGCCATTTTAGTGTAAAAGCTGTTTGAAAAGACCACCTGAAATTTCAATTTTGGTGGGATGGAGTTTTGGCCTGCCTTCAGTTATTAGACCAATAAGAATGAGCAGGGGTGCAACTTTCACTGGGGACGGGGGGCATGTCCCCCCCACATTCTGAAATTGCATTTTTGTCCCCCCAGTTTTACAATTGGAATGTGAAACATAACGAGGCAACGGTGTGCTTTAGGACCATGCGGACGCCTCCGAGCGGTCGGTTAGGCTGTTTGGAGTGTTAATCCATCTGGATAAAAAAATGGATAATGATGTCCCCCCCACTTCTAAAACCAAAGTTGCCCCCGGGAAAGAGAGTTCCAAACCTCTCTGCCAATTACAGCTGGTTATCTCTGTCACTCAGACCACCCCCAGACAGTCCTAGCAAAATACTTGCTTGAGAAATTGCTCTTTGCCAAGAAGCTATTTTTGTTTATTTTTTTGACCATTTTAATAGAAAACAATCACAATAAGGTACTTCATTTTTACCCATTAATTATTTGATATTGAAATAAGAATGGGTGCATTGAACTTTTAACTAAATTCATATCTTGGTAGTGTTTTCAGTAGTTAATTACTTTTCTGCAGTGGTAACTACTGGAACTACACACTACTTTTTTTGCAAAAATAAAATATAATATGGGTGAAGTAGGCATGCATTTCCTTTCTTTTTACGGCATCAGAACTGCCTAAATCTCACTCGAAACATAGTTTTTGTGTTTAGTAGACTAAATTACACATTTTGTCAATATCTGACTCCAGAGTGAGCTGTTCTTGCAATTTGTAGTCTATGACATTTCAGAGATATGTTTCACATAGTTTGGATGTAGTGAATTACTTCAAAGTAACTTTAGTTCAGTAAACTATATTTTTCTTAAGTGCAGCTTTAGTGTAGCTTAACTTCTTCCATTGTGAAATAATTGGTAGCTTGGTTAACTCATTTCAGAGTACTGTAGCTTCCCCAACACTGCAAATAAAGGCTGCTTAAACAAAAGTGCTGTTTTGTCAGATTTGTTTTATATTAGGCTACACTCACAAAAGTGCAATGTCCAAGGCTATATGCTATTGCATTTGTCAGTTATTGTAATTATTTGGCCAAGATTGAGGATTAAAAATAGGCTATCGGTATATCAATCTCTGTCGAAGTCTTGTCGCCTGAATGAGCTAGATTTTATCTCATGCATTTTTGCTATGATCCAGTAACAGCAGCTCTACAAATGTCTGTAGTCTATTGTGATTCAATCATATTGCCAAGTCCACCGAATTCAACTCTCGGTCATCCACCGACTATATCGCTAAATAAATAGGCAATGTCTAACCTGTTTTGACGGGACAGCGAGAAAAGAATAGATCCCAAGAGAATCGCTTCCCCTCCAAGGAGTCCATTCGTACAGGCTATGCAGCATTTAGGCTACATGTCAGCTAGGATTTCCATCGGAAAGCGTGTACACGAGTAGCCTTGAGTTAGAATGTTCCCATCCCATCTATCTGACTTGCTCTCTCTCAGCAGTTAACATTACACTCACAAAAGTTTCATATTATGTGCAAATAGTTAAAGTACAAAAGGGAAAATAAATAAACAGAAATATGGGTTGTATTTACAATGGTGTTTGTTCTTCACTGGTTGCCCTTTTCTTGTGGCAACAAGTCACAAATGTTGCTGCTGTGATGGTACACTGTGGTATTTCACCCAGTAGATATGGGAGTTTGTCAAAATTGTGTTTGTTTTCGAATTCTTTGTGGATCTGTGTAATCTGAGGGACATATGTGTCTCTAATAACATCATACATTTGGCAGGAGGTTAGGAAGTGCAGCTCAGTTTCCACCTCATTTTGTGGGCAGTGTGCACATAGCCTGTCTTCTCTTGAGAGCCAGGTCTGCCTACAGCGGCCTTTTTCAATAGTAAGGCTATGCTCACTGAGTCTGTACATAGTCAAAGCTTTCCTTAAGTTTGGGTCAGTCACAGTGGTCAGGTATTCTGCCACGGTGTACTCTCTGTTTAGGGCCAAATAGCATTCTAGTTTGCTCAGTTTTTTAGTTAATTCTTTCTAATGTGTCAAGTAATTATCTTGCTGTTTTCTCCTGATTTGGTTGGGTCTAATTGTATTGCTGTCCTGGTGCTCTGTGGGGTCTGTTTGTGTTTGTGAACAGAGCCCCAGGGACTCTTCTCCAGGTTCATCTCTCTGTAGGTGATGGCTTTGTTATGGAAGGATTGGGAATCACTTCCTTTTAGGTGGTTGTATAATTTAGTGGCTCTTTTCTGGATTTTGATAATTAGCGGGTATCGGCCTAATTCTGCTCTGCATGCATTATTTTTGTTTTACGTTGTTCATCTAGGATATTTTTCCAGAATTCTGCATGCAGAGTCTAAATTTGGTGTTTGTCCCATTTTGTGAATTCTTGGTTGGTGAGCGGACCCCAGACCACACAACCATAAAGGGCAATGGGTTCTATAACCGATTCAAGGCCCTTCTTGCCGGAAGTAACCTGTGGTGCTGATGTTTAGGCTGCGGTGTGTATAGTTTTTGTGTGCTCTAGGGCAACGGTGTCTAGATGGAATTGGTATTTGTGGTCCTGGCAACTGGACCTTTTTTGGAACACTTTCTCTCAACACACAGAGAGACGCACACTCAACACATGCACACACAGACACACAGCCAAATGTCTTCCCGAATTCCTTTGTGAGAACAGGCGATGAATCACATTCTTTGGATAAAATTGTCTAATTAAGACAATTTTATGCCAAAACTCCATTGCTCAGAGGAGCAGGGAGATAAAGAAAACAAAGAATATTGGCCATGTTGGGAATTTTCCTATTCAGACATAAGGTGGATGAGAGATGAGATGGGACAACAGTACAATGCATTGGGCATTGGAGAGCTTCTTGAACCTCTCCTTCGGGGACCACAGCTGTTCCATGTATTTGATCTATTCCAGAGCTAGCACACCTGATTCAACTTGTCAAATAATCATCAAGCCCTTGATGAATGAATCAGGCGTGCTATAGATCAGGGCTGGAATACAATTGTGAAACATCTGAGGGATCTGAGAGATCTGAGAACCACTGAGGTAGAGCACATGGAAGAACACAATGTCTCTGAAGACAGTGGGCCTGAATTGTTATCCCTCCACAGTGGAGTCAGTAGATCAAGAATGTGGTCATAGCAACATCTCTAGATAACTGATTATATTGTTTTGGAACATTCTGAACAGAATGTACAGAAATAACCTTTGTGTGTGTTTGTGTGTATGTGGTGTGGTGTGTGTGTTACCCGGTCAGATTTAGAGCTCTGCAGATGCCACTCTATCTTCTAAATGACCACCATTAAAACTCCCTGGCTGTTGAGTACCAGACCTATAATTCAGTCCTCCGCTATACGACCAGTCAGTCAGTCTGGTCTGTATTAGCCGATGGAAAGGTGGTCTCAGTTCAGATATATTCATCCACTTTTACAGGGATGGATCTTAGGATGAACTATACTGTGACAACCGTAAGGTAAAGGACACTTGGTTTATTCAAAGAACCCGTTTTAATGGATCCTCAAAGAACATTTTGGGGTTCATTTTTGAGCTACCCCCCTCCACTGTTATTATTATTATTAATACGCATTACAATAGCACAGTATTTTAGTTCTCATTATGATTTTAGTGTTAAAGCAGAATAAAAATCAAATATGAGGTAAACTCCCAGCATAGCCCCATGTCCAATGGGTATATCTGGCGTGTTGATGTTAATGTGTTGATGTTCTCCTTATCCAAAGCCAGGATGATTTTACAGTGCATGGTGATTGAACAGGTTTCCTGTTAAATGAGGTGTAGGGAGGGTGAAGTCTCAATCCAAGGAATAATAATTATACAGATGATTAACAAAACATGCACACAACAGTATTCCTACCTTGGTTTTTGTGGTGAATGTGAATGAAAAAAACTTTTGATAATGGTTTTCATACACATACCTTGTCCACAATGTAGAGGCCTATGGGATATTCATTGAAGAGGTAAGGGATCTGCACAACATACCAATACCAATTGACATACATTTGTATGCCTCCTTGTCTGTATACCTGCAGATACAGACACAAAAGAGACCAGTTCAGTAATCTGCACACAAAACAGCTAGCCTCTAACATATTCTTATAGCCTACATATTCTTACCTCTTTGATTGATATCCATTGAATTGTGTCCATTTTCTGTTTTAGAAAGATTTGCACAAATATGAAAAGATAAATGGTATCATCGTAAAACAATATCAAGTTAGTTCATACGAGGGACAAACCTTACCTTAAATTGAGGAGCTCTTTACATTTTTCAGTTAAGTGCCTGCACCTGCTGTCCTTTCAAAATCAAATCCAAATGTTTCATTTGGGCAGTTAGGTTCCTGCAAGAACCCCACCAACTAAGGAAGTTTCCTCGATGAACCCCACATCCTATGGGGTTCTTGGAATAACCTTTTGGGGGACAGTTTCAGTTCCTAGAACCCTAAGGTTATTCAAAGAACTTTGAGGACCTTAGAAGAACCCTTGTTGAACCCCCAATTTTTAGAGTGTTATCTTGTGTACCAGACTCATGTGTTATCTTGTGTACCAGACTCATGTGTTATCTTGTGTACCAGACTCATGTGTTATCTTGTGTACCAGACTCATGTGTTATCTTGTGTACCAGACTCATGTGTTATCTTGTGTACCAGACTCATGTGTTATCTTGTGTACCAGACTCATGTGTTATCTTGTGTACCAGACTCATGTGTTATCTTGTGTACCAGACTCATGTGTTATCTTGTGTACCAGACTCATGTGTTATCTTGTGTACCAGACTCATGAGGCCGTTGAAAGACACTAAAATAAGACAGATATGGATTGTTATTGATGAAATAGGCCCAAACCCACATGCGGACCAATAGTCTTATGCCTGTACCACCCACTGCCATTGTGTCCTTGAGCAAGGCAATAAAATGAATATTTCAGCAAGGCACTAAAATCAATATTTCAATAGCGTGAAAGCTCTCATGCTCTAATGCTCTTGTTTATACAACAACCCTACATAGCCCAGTCTCTTCCCTGGTTACAGCACCAGCACTCTGCTCAACCTCACAACAACTCCAACACCCATGATCCACACCAATTCTTATTTGGCAACTACTATGAATCCTTTCCTTCTGCTCTTTTCTTCTATGGGCAAGGCAGCAAACGGACTGACACAGAGTGGTCCTCTTTCTGCTCCGCTGGAGTGATAGCCGTGTTGACAATCTCTCTGCAAAGGGACGGGAACATCTGTCCTTCTGAGATGCAGCGGACCTTGAAAGGAAAACATAAACAAATCCGCAAGCGGCAAGAAGGCCCTTCCGCAATTACAAAGCGGACACACGTGCCCCTCATAACAAAGTGGGGTTCTAAGGAGTTTAGTTCTCTTTGAACTGGGTTTTATTTCTGTGGCTCGCCTCAAAAATAATTGTGGACAGAATTGTCACTGGGTAGCTGCTGGGTAGCTCTCAGAGTCCATAGCCTAGGAGGTATGTTGGACTAAGCAGTCTGGTGAAGAAAAATGTACTCTAATTTGCACTTTTTTGTTCCCCCCCCCAATTAGATGTATAAAGCATTACAGGGATGATGAAACCAAGACACTCCACTTAATATGATATGTTACGTTTCATATGGTATGTATTCATTTGTGGATGTCCATCACCCATTTCGTATGATATGTTGCAAATATCAAAATGTATAATATGTTACAGATTTGAAAAATATACAATATGCTACAAATTTACAAAAAAGTATGATATGTTACAAATTCTAGCTAGGTGGCTAATGTTAGCTGGCTAACGTTATCTAGGTTAGGGGTAAGGGTTAAGTTTAGGATTTAGGTTAAAGGTTAAGGATACAGGAAGGGTTATCTAAAAAGATTAGGGGAAGGGTTAGCTAACATGTTATGTAGTTACAAAGTGCTAAAAAGTAGTAAGTAGTTGAAAAGTTGATAATTAGCTAAAATGCTAAAGTTGTCCGTGATGAAGGTTAGGGTTAGCTAAAAATGTTAAGGTTACAGGGAGGGTTATCTAAAAGGGTTAGGGTTAGGGGAAGGGTTAGCTAACATGCTAAGTAGTTGCAAAGTAGCAAGTAGTTGAAAAGTTGCTAATTAGCTAAGATGCTGAAGTTGTCTGTGATGAGATTCAAACTCCTTTTTGCCTTAACCTTTTTGCCTTAAGAAATCATCTGTGTTATGTAACTATACGTAACATTTGATACTAATTTGAGTATCTCAGATGTACATTTACTATGTTACGTTTAGTCTGAGACCAGGCTGGATGAAATGCTCCCTTAGAGAAGGATCCTTAAAGGATATTTTGAAAGGCCTACAACAATGCATAAATATACAAAAGATCCCAGTCCTAGTTGCTATCTAGCAGTCAGAAATCCTAAGTTTGTTAGGATATGCAATCATTTATTTATATGAAAAACATTAGCTAGCACATACCTAGCGTTTCTGTCTGTAACCTTGGCATTGGTTGTTCAACTTCAGCCCATAGTGAATAAGCAGTAACTGTTAAGTTCCTTACTTGACATATTGTGATAATGAAACTTATCAATGGGACAGAGACAGTCGTCAAATATGCATTGCTTTTGATTTACTTCCTTCATTGGTAGTCTCAAATTGAGTGGCACAATGTCGAATGGTTGCAATAACAAATAGTGGTTTTTCCTTAATGAAAGGTGAATGTGAAAGTCAAGGGCCTAACTTTGATTTGAAATATGGGGGGACAACAGAGGGTAAAACATGAGTGTCTGTGGGGACAGGACTATGTAGGGGGAGGGTAGGGTCAAATGGTGTTAGTGGAAGTGTACAGTACCTCTCAATACAGGATTGGCCAACCCTCTTACTGGAAAGCTTTTGCTCTAGCTTGCAGGCCAGGATGTTCACTGCCTGAATGGAGGACACATACATGTACATCATACTGACAGGGTCCATCTCATCCTCTCCATGTCTCCGTCCCTTTATCTTCACTGATCTGAAAACACAAGCTAGGTTAAAGCAATATGAAGGATGTTTACTGACTACCGGGCATTTGCTTTCACCTGTCCAGTTCTTTAATGTCAGTGCAGATGGAGGCAAGCACACAAAGAGAGGAATTGTTGAGTTCTCTCTTCAAATTGCCAATAGCAAACATGAATCCACTGTTGATCTTCTTCATCATTGTGAGACGGGAACTTGAGTAGCCTTGGAGTGTTTGTTTTTTATTAGCAGTGTTTAATGGTCTCTACACATTCAATTATCAGCCTCTTTGGCAGTCGATAGTCATTCGCTCATTAATGGCCCAGAACTGATTACCAAGGAGAGGAGGAGTGAAATGTGATTAATTTAAAACCACTAATTGATTAAATCCACTTAGAGGAAGGTGGGAATTTCAAACCTGAGCAAGTTTGCAGTTGAATGCCACCCCAGTAGTCTTTGTAATAAAAAATGGGTACTGTATGTGTTAGCATTGGTGCCTTCTTGTGACAGGTCTCTGTTGTAAAAGGGATGTTTAATATCAAAGGGATACCAGTATTTGATCCAGGATAAATAAGAAAACCACTGAATATTTGGTTCATGGGGTCTCCCGGGTGGCGCAGTGGTCTAGGGCACTGCATCGCAGTGCTAGCTGTGCCACCAGAGACTCTGGGTTTGCGCCCAGGCTCTGTCGCAGACGGCCGCGACCGGGAGGTCCGTGGGGCGACGCACAATTGGCCTAGCGTTGTCCGGGTTAGGGAGGGTTTGGCCGGTAGGGATATCCTTGTCTCATCGCGCTCTAGCCACACATCGCGCTCTAGCGGCCGGGCGCAGTGCGCACTCACCAGGTGCACAGTGTTTCCTCCGACACATTCCTCCGACACATCCAACCCGGCTGGCTTCCGGGTTGGATGCGCGCTGTGTTAAGAAGCAGTGCGGCTTGGTTGGGTTGTGTTTCGGAGGACGCATGGCTTTCGACCTTCGTCTCTCCCGAGCCCATATGGGAGTTGTAGCGATGAGACAAGATAGTAACTACTAACAATTGGATACAACGAAATTGGGGAGAAAAGGGGGTAAAAAATATATATATTTGGTTCACAGTACAGAATTACTAACCTGCATGTCAGCCTGATCAATTTGCTTTAAACTCTCAGACTGGTTAAAAGGCTAGAACAATGCAAAGCAGATAAGTTCAAAGGATAATTCCTCAGCTGTACATTTGCTTACACTCTCAAGTGTAATTGTTCCATGTTTTCTGTATCTATGTAGACTATGTGTAAATTCCTCTTCTACATTCTGTCTGGTTATTCTGTCTATTGCCGGCAGC
Organism: Salvelinus alpinus; assembly: GCF_045679555.1. Classification (NCBI taxonomy): domain Eukaryota; kingdom Metazoa; phylum Chordata; class Actinopteri; order Salmoniformes; family Salmonidae; genus Salvelinus; species Salvelinus alpinus. Next base: position 10,806,971 of record NC_092113.1, read on the forward strand.
ACCATTTCACCAAGTCAAAATTCTGGGTATATGTAAATGTAGGCCTACCTGGCGAATAAAGGTGATTCTGATTCTGACTCAAATCAATAGTATCTATACTTTACAAGTGGCTGTGGTTAAAAGTGCTCCAATTATACATGCCTATATGTGGAGACACATGGATACAGCCACGGAGGTAGCTGCAACAGTAATTTATTTATTCTACATTCATCTGTCTCAGTCCGATAACTGCTGAAATACTGCTCTACTAGAGCCCTATTTGGAGGCACAGCATCAGTGCAAAGTAGAGCTCTCGTGTGCAGGCTCACACAGGCATACAGACCTGCCTATCCTACTGTTTTTTTCATACCCCTTGGCACAAACATTCCCACCAGAAGTAATTGGAGAGGTCTGTGTGTGTGGGGGGGGGGGGGGGGGGGCATGTGTGTGTGTGCGTGCGTGCGTGCGTGCGTGCTTGTGTATTTTTGATTCACGGTTGCATTCGAAGGATATGTCAATGAGTAAGACTCACTGTCCAATCATGCGCAATCTGAGCAAAGGTAATTGGCTTGGCTGTCGCTCCACATCAGCAACATCAACTAAGCTGGCAGGAGTCTTATCGGCTGTAGTCCCACATGCTTCAAAACAACATGCCCCTCTACCGCTGCACCATCTAGCGTCCTGACCAGCTGGATCAAGGCCTGGAAACTGCTTCATTCACAACCACAAGGTTCTCCAGCGGGTGGTGAAGACGATCCAGTAATTCACTGGAGCGGTGGTCCCACAGCCAGGCTGAAGATGTGCTGTTGCTATTACTCATGATTTTAAGACCATCCAAACACCTCTCTTCATGTACTGTATCAATAGTAACAAATCACACTGAATTGCTAGATGGTAGGTTTCCATCCACACATTCTCAGATTTAAAAAAACAGCAGATTGGCTAAGGTCTTTGAGAACATTTTTCGCATTCTCAGAGGACTGCAGAAGTTGACCGTGTATACAGTATGAGAGGTTACATTGGAGTGCAGACTGAGATCCTTTTGAAAGAACCAGGCAGTCTCGCAATGCTATTAGCGCTTCCTAAGACACCATGACAAAGTGGTGCCATGCAATCCTATTCATCTTGCAGCTCTGGCCTGGAGCCGCTCACACTTCCCTACAGACAGGCAGTGTCCCAAATGGCACCCTATTCCTTATATAGTGCACTGCTTTTGACCAGAGCTCAATGGGCCCTGGTCAAAAGTAGGGCAGTACATAGGGAATAGGGTGCTATTTAGAACACAACCAGAGGGAAATGAGAATAAGGCAGCAAATAGTACGCTATTGAATCAGTGGAGGGATGAGACTTATCCTGGTGCAGTTTGGCCACCGTTTTCAATTTGTAATGTTACTGTGAAAACATATTGTGACTCAAATACAGGACTCCATGTTGAGTGTTCAGTTAAAGGGAGTTGTATACACTCTGCTGTTTCCTTCCTTGTGCGAACCACACCAATCTACTGCCATCTCATTTCAGAGAATGGACCCAAAATAATCTTCGTCAAAGCTGCAGGAAGGAGTTGGAGTTCAGTTGTCAAACTATCGGCTGTTAAAGTGACTCCAAGGCCTGATAGCAGCTTGCTTGTCTCTGCCACTTCAACCACTGCTGCCTCCCTGTCACATCCCAACTCTTCCCTCTCCTCCCCAAACCACAGGTAGCAAGCAACTCCACGTTAACATTGCATGGGTAGATATTCAAAGAGACCCAATTTCCCATGTCTCTCCCAACACATCTTTGAAATCGCTTGTTGATAGTTGCTCTGAAACGGTAACCTCTCTTTATGCTATGAGTGTAGATAGAGGGATAGTGTTTTAGTGTGTGAGTGAGTGTGTGAGTGTGTATGTGCGTGTGAAAGAGAAAGAGAGATGGAGAGAGAAAGGAAGCAAAACAGACAGAGGCAAACGAAGCTCACGGGATGGAGATGAAAAGGGGGAGAGCAAGGGAAAGTGAAAACTCATAAGATGTAATCAAGCGTGCGCCCATTGTGCAGAATTTACAGCTGTAATTTGGTATTCCAGGGCTCCTGTCTGGATGGAGAGGCACGGCACATTCTCATTTGCCAGAAATGTCTCTGCTTGGTGGGCTTTCTGCCTCTCTCCAACAGCTCAAGGCACGGACACAGAGTAGAACAGTTACAACCCGGCACAGTTCAAAAGAAACCTGCGACAGAGCACAGAGACCACATACTGTGAAAATACTGTAACACCTCACAACAGAAGGCACAATGCCAACGGGATTATTGCTCTGCAGGAAGAAGAGCTGAAAATACTGTGAACCAGGACAGAAAAAGACAACCTTATTTCCATATTTTCATAAGGAGAGCTAAATAGATAAACTAGATCAAAAATGACAAAATTAGTGACCACCAACAATGTCAATCTAAGGTTTAAATTGAGTTCTGGGCCCATATTCAGAAAGTGTCTCAGAGTAGGAGTGCTGATCTAGAACCAGGTGTCCCCTTGTCCATTCATTGTAATCTTAAACAAAACTGATCCTAGATCCGCACTCCTTCTCTGAGACACAATCAATACTGTCCCTGACCACTTTGAGAGCTCACCATCTCTAATAGCAGAGTAGGGTTTTGTGAATGTGTGTTGCAGGATCGGCAACAAGACACACATATTTGTTCCGGTCAACTCCTCTCAAGGCAATTAAACACACAGTAAAAAATACTTCTGTGCCTAGTGTGAGTTCACTAGCTGCTCACCCATTGTATGGTTACCTTGACGAACAGCCTGTAGTTTGATTAGAAAGCTGCTTGCTCCATTGTGCTGGATGGTACTGAGGGGGAAGTCAGGGGGATTGAGCACTCACTCGTCATTTGTTCTTAACCAGACAACAAGCAAACATGGCTCCATGATGCTCTCTGACTGAGAGACTGATGGCCATTTGCTTCAAAATCTACAGAAACAAGTCATAAGACAAGTTAATGGGCGCTCAGTTTTGATCGAAAGGAATGAGCATGTCATGCTTGTACTGTTTGTTTGTGTCTTAAAGCCCAAATCTCCAAGCTAACATAGAAGGATGGAATGAGCAACTATTAATCGTTGATTAAATTATGTGTGTGGTTAGACGTGTGTGTATCTTACAGCCAGAAGATCGGCAGCTAACCGACAGGCAGCGGATCGGTATTTCCTCTGTGGCTGTAAATAGCTGTGCTGCTGTATTGTGCTGTGCTGTGGTCGCCGGGGGAACGCAGGCTGTTGTTGTGGGGCCAGCAGCACCAGCACTATTGAGTAAATGTCATAATGCTCCTATGATGTCTTCATATGGAGGAGAGTCACTGCTGGGTGCCCGCTGTTTCGCTGTGTAATGAAATATGTCGGCCGTGATGTATGGTTGTGAGAGAAGCCCAGATTGAAAATTGAATCACACTAACTTAATTTGTGGTCGGGGCAATCAAATTACCTGTTTTGGCTGCAGTGCTGACGATGAATTCATCTTTGTGACCAAACTGTCACGCCAGCGTAAGGGGGCGGAGGGGACAGAGTATGTAGGGGCTATAGAATAATTTGCTGTTGGTGCGGAGTTGTAGATGTATGCTTGTGGCCACCATAAAGCACATAGTACTGTGAAAATATGTTTTACATAGTGTAAAGGCCATACTACCTACAGACTTCATAACACCTACATAGACAGGCTCTACAAAAAACACAGATCAGCCTTTCACGAACATTTATAAACGCCAACGTCAGCTTATGTCGAGAGCCACTGACTGACATAGGGTATAAAGTGCCATAATCAATCAATCAATCAATTTTATTTTATATAGCCCTTCGTACATCAGCTAATATCTCGAAGTGCTGTACAGACACCCAGCCTAAAACCCCAAACAGCTAGTAATGCAGGTGTAGAAGCACGGTGGCTAGGAAAAACTCCCTAGAAAGGCCAAAACCTAGGAAGAAACCTAGAGAGGAACCAGGCTATGAGGGGTGGCCAGTCCTCTTCTGGCTGTGCCGGGTGGAGATTATAACAGAACTATGCCAAGATGTTCAAAAATGTTCATAAGTGACAAGCATGGTCAAATAATAATCATGAATAATTTTCAGTTGGCTTTTCATAGCCGATCATCAAGAGTTGAAAAACAACAGGTCTGGGACAGGTGGCGGTTCCATAACCGCAGGCAGAACAGCTGAAACTGGAATAGCAGCAAGGCCAGGCGGACTGGGGACAGCAAGGAGTCACCACGGGCGGCAGTCCCGACGCATGGTCCTAGGGCCCAGGTCCTCCGAGAGAAAGAAAGAGAGGAGAAAATTAGAGAGAGCCAAGATTTTCAAAATTTTCATAAATGACAAGCATGGTCAAATAATAATCAGGAATAAATCTCAGTTGGCTTTTCATAGCCGATCATTAAGAGTTGAAAACAGCAGGTCTGGGACATGTAGGGGTTCCATAACCGCAGGCAGAACAGTTGAAACTGGAATAGCAGCAAGGCCAGGCGGACTGGGGAGAGCAAGGAGTCACCACGGCCGGTAGTCCCGACGTATGGTCCTAGGGCTCAGGTCCTCCGAGAGAAAGAAAGAGAGAAGGAGAAAATTAGAGAGAGCCAAGATTTTCAAAATGTTCATAAATGACAAGCATGGTCAAATAATAATCAGGAATAAATCTCAGTTGGCTTTTCATAGCCGATCATTAAGAGTTGAAAACAGCAGGTCTGGGACAGGTAGGGGTTCCGTAACCGCAGGCAGAACAGTTGAAACTGGAATAGCAGCAAGGCCAGGCGGACTGGGGACAGCAAGGTGTCATCATGCCCGGTAGTCCTGACGTATGGTCCTAGGGCTCAGGTTCTCAGAGAGAAAGAGAGAACGAGAGAATTAGAGAGAGCATACTTAAATTCACACAGGACACTGGATAAGACAGGAGAAGTACTCCAGGTAACCAACTGACCCTAGCCCCCCGACACAAACTACTGCAGCATAAATACTGGAGGCTGAGACAGGAGCGGTCAGGAGACACTGTGGCCCCATCCGAAGAAACCCCCGGACAGGGCCAAATAGGAAGGATATAACCCCACCCACTTTGCCAAAGCACAGCCCCCGCACCACTAGAGGGAATTCCTCAACCACCAACTTACAATCCTGAGACAAGGCCGAGTATAGCCCACAAAGGTCTCCACCACAGCACAAACCAAGGGGGGGCGCCAACCCAGACAGGAAGATCACGTCAGTAACTCAACCCACTCAAGTGACGCACCCCTCCTAGGGACGGCATGAAAGAGCACCAGCAAGCCAGTGACTCAGCCCCTGTAACAGGGTTAGAGGCAGAGAATCCCAGTGGAGAGAGGGGAACCGGCCTGGCAGAGACAGCAAGGGCGGTTCATTGCTCCAGAGCCTTTCCGTTCACCTTCACACTCCTGGGCCAGACTACACTCAATCATATGACCTACTGAAGAGATAAGTCTTCAGTAAAGACTTAAAGGTTGAGACCGAGTCTGCGTCTCTCACATGGGTAGGCAGACTGTTCCATAAAAATGGAGATCTATAGGAGAAAGCCCTGCCTCCCGCTGTTTGCTTAGAAATTCTAGGGACAATTAGGAGGCCTGCGTCTTGTGACCGTAGCGTACGTATTGGTATGTACGGCAGGACCAACTCGGAAAGATAGGTAGGAGCAAGCCCATGTAACGCTTTATAGGTTAACAGTAAAACCTTGAAATCAGCCCTTGCCTTAACAGGAAGCCAGTGTAGGGAAGCTAGCACTGGAGTAATATGATCAAATTTCTTGGTTCTAGTCAGGATTCTAGCAGCCGTATTTAGCACTAACTGAAGTTTATTTAGTGCTTTATCCGGGTAGCCGGAAAGTAGAGCATTGCAGTAGTCTAACCTAGAAGTAACAAATGCATGGATTAATTTTTCTGCATTTTTTTTGGACAGAAAATGTCTGATTTTTGCAATGTTACGTAGATGGAAAAAAGCTGTCCTTGAAACAGTCTTGATATGTTCGTCAAAAGAGAGATCAGGGTCAAGAGTAACGCCGAGGTCCTTCACAGTTTTATTTGAGACGACTTTACAACCATCAAGATGAATTGTCAGATTTAACAGAAGATCTCTTTGTTTCTTGGGACCTAGAACAAGCATCTCTGTTTTGTCCGAGTTTAAAAGTAGAAAGTTTTCAGCCATCCACTTCCTTATGTCTGAAACACAGGCTTCTAGCGAGGGCAATTTTGGGGCTTCACCATGTTTCATTGAAATGTACAGCTGTGTGTCATCCGCATAGCAGTGAAAGTTAACATTATGTTTTCGAATAACATCCCCAAGAGGTAAAATATATAGTGAAAACAATAGTGGTCCTAAAACGGAACCTTGAGGAACACCGAAATGTACAGTTGATTTGTCAGAGGACAGACCATTCACAGAGACAAACTGATATCTTTCCGACAGGTAAGATCTAAACCAGGCCAGAACTTGTCCGTGTAGACCAATTTGGGTTTCCAGTCTCTCCAAAAGAATGTGGTGATCGATGGTGTCAAAGGCAGCACTAAGGTCTAGTAGCACGAGGACAGATGCAGAGCCTCGGTCTGACGCCATTAAAAGGTCATTTACCACCTTCACAAGTGCAGTCTCAGTGCTATGATGGGGTCTAAAACCAGACTGAAGCATTTCGTATACATTATTTGTCTTCAGAAAGGCAGTGAGTTGCTGCGCAACAGCTTTTTCTAAAATCTTTGAGAGGAATGGAAGATTCGATATAGGCCGATAGTTTTTTATATTTTCCGGGTCAAGGTTTGGCTTTTTCAAGAGAGGCTTTATCACTGCCACTTTTAGTGAGTTTGGTACACATCCGGTGGATAGAGAGCTGTTTATTATGTTCAACATAGGAGGGCCAAGCACAGGAAGCAGCTCCTTCAGCAGTTTAGTAGGAATAGGATCCAGTATGCAGCTTGAAGGTTTAGAGGCCATGATTATTTTCATCATTGTGTCAAGAGATATAGTACTAAAACACTTAAGTGTCTCTCCCGATCCCAGGCCCTCGCAGAGCTGTGCAGATCCAGGACAGCTAAGCCCTGGAGGAATACGCAGATTCAAAGAGGAGTCCGTAATTTGCTTTCTAATGGTCATGATCTTTTCCTCAAAGAAGTTCATGAATTTATTACTGCTGAAGTGAAAGCCATCCTCTCTTGGGGAATGCTGCTTTTTAGTTAGTTTCGCAACAGTATCAAAAAGAAATTTTGGATTGTTCTTATTTTCCTCGATTAAGTTGGAAAAGTAGGATGATCGAGCAGCAGTGAGGGCTCTTCGGTACTGCACGGTACTGTCTTTCCAAGCTAGTCGGAAGACTTCCAGTTTGGTGTGGCGCCATTTCCGTTCCAATTTCCTGGAAGCTTGCTTCAAAGCTCGGGTATTTTCTGTATACCAGGGAGCTAGTTTCTTATGACAAATGTTTTTCGTTTTTAGGGGTGCAACTGCATCTAGGGTATTGCGCAAGGTTAAATTGAGTTCCTCAGTTAGGTGGTTAACTGATTTTTGTCCTCTGACGTCCTTGGGTAGGCAGAAGGAGTCTGGAAGGGCATCAAGGAATTTTTGTGTTGTCTGAGAATTTATAGCACGACTTTTGATGCTCCTTGGTTGGGGTCTGAGCAGATTATTTGTTGCAATTGCAAACGTAATAAAATGGTGGTCCGATAGTCCAGGATTATGTGGAAAAACATTAAGATCTACAACATTTATTCCATGGGACAAAACTAGGTCCAGAGTATGACTGTGGCAGTGAGTAGGTCCAGAGACATGTTGGACAAAACCCACTGAGTCGATAATGGCTCCGAAAGACTTTTGGAGTGGGTCTGTGGACTTCTCCATGTGAATATTAAAATCACCAAAAATTAGAATATGATCTGCTATGACTACAAGGTCTGATAGGAATTCAGGAAACTCAGAGAGGAACGCTGTATATGGCCCAGGAGGCCTGTAAACAGTAGCTATAAAAAGTGATTGAGTAGGCTGCATAGATTTCATGACTAGAAGCTCAAAAGACGAAAACGCCATTTTTTTTTTTGTAAATTGAAATTTGCTATCGTAAATGTTAGCAACACCTCCGCCTTTGCGGGATGCACGGGGGATATGGTCACTAGTGTAACCAGGAGGTGAGGCCTCATTTAACACAGTAAATTCATCAGGCTTAAGCCATGTTTCAGTCAGGCCAATCACATCAAGATTATGATCAGTGATTAGTTCATTGACTATGACTGCCTTTGAAGTGAGGGATCTAACATTAAGTAACCCTATTTTGAGATGTGAGGTATCACGATCTCTTTCAATAATGGCAGGAATGGAGGAGGTCTTTATCCTAATAAGATTGCTAAGGCGAACACCGCCATGTTTAGTTTTGCCCAACCTAGGTCGAGGCACAGACACAGTCTCAATGGGTATGGCTGAGCTGACTACACTGACTGTGCTATTGGCAGACTCCACTAAGCTGGCAGGTTGGCTAACAGCCTGCTGCCTGGCCTGCACCCTATTTCATTGTGGGGCTAGAGGAGTTAGAGCCCTATCTATGTTGGTAGATAAGATGAGAGCACCCCTCCAGCTAGGATGGAGTCCGTCACTCCTCAGCAGGTCAGGCTTGGTCCTGTTTGTGGGTGAGTCCCAGAAAGAGGGCCAATTATCTACAAATTCTATCTTTTGGGAGGGGCAGAAAACAGTTTTCAACCAGCGATTGAGTGCTGAGACTCTGCTGTAGAGCTCGTCACTCCCCCTAACTGGGAGGGGGCCAGAGACAATTACTCGATGCCGACACATCTTTCTAGCTGATTTACACGCTGAAGCTATGTTGCACTTGGTGACCTCTGACTGTTTCATCCTAACATCGTTGGTGCCGACGTGGATAACAATATCTCTATACTCTCTACACTCGCCAGATTTAGCTTTAGCCAGCACCATCTTTAGATTAGCCTTAACGTCGGTAGCCCTGCCCCCTGGTAAACAGTGTATGATCGCTGGGTGATTCGCTTTAAGTCTAATACTGCGGGTAATGGAGTCGCCAATGACTAGGGTTTTCAATTTGTCAGAGCTAATGGTGGGAGCCTTCGGCGTCTCAGACCCCGTAACGGGAGGAGTAGAGACAAGAGAAGACTCAGACTCAGACTCCGACTCGCTACATAATGGGGAGAACCGGTTGAAAGTTTCTGTCGGCTGAATGAGCGACACCGGTTGAGCATTCCAACAGCATTTCCCTCCAGAAGCCATGAGAAAGTTGTCCGGCTGCGGAGACTGTGCGGGGGGATTTATACTAACGTTACTATCTGTACTTACTGGTGGCACAGACGCTGTTTCTTCCTTTCCTACACTGAAATTACCCTTGCCTAACGATTGCGTCTGAAGCTGGGCTTGTAGCACAGCTATTCTCGCCGTAAGGCGATCGTTCTCCTGTATATTATGAGTACAGCGACTGCAATTAGAAGACATCATGTTAATGTTACTACTTAGCTTCGGCTGTTGAAGGTGTTGACGAACCAAGCGTCCGGAGTGAAAAAGTTGAATGAGGGAAAAAAGTTGCGATGGAAAAAACTAAAAATATAAACGGTAATTAAAAACATAAACAAAACAAAAAAACGTAAAGTTGTCAGCTAGCAAAGTAAAGTTGGCAGCAAAACGCACAGCAACAAAACGCACAGCAACACGTCTGCAGATTCAACAGGTAGGAAATACCCAGGCCTGTGTCATACTAACCTGCGGTTGCTGACACAGGCCTGGGTATTTCCTACTGTGTGGTCATGGTGTAATGCCTTTCCCAGAAAGCACCTAGGATATTTTGGAACTGGGAGTCTTTCTTGAAATATATTTATCGGTGTGGTGAGTTACAAAATGGTCGAGACAATTGTTGGTTAGAAACGTGACTTTAGAACTTCTGTAACACAGTCATTCAAAGGGTACGCTGGGAACGATTTTGACGTCTTGTGTCTATCCCTTACTTAACGCATCGTAAAGATAGACCCAACAGACATGGCATGCCGATAGAGCAAATACATCCGGTAAAATAAGTAATTACATAGTTATTGTGTTCTATTCACTGAGGTATACAGAATCAATGAATTGTGAAATTTGGTCACGGTTCAACCAATTATTCCAATTGTGACCAAATGTCTGACAGACCATTGAAATGATAGCAATGTGTACACACACACTTCACACCCACAGTCATTTCACACTCTCAAACACACACACACACTCTTCACACATTTCTCTCTCTCTCTCAAGCACGCATATACAGTACTTGCCATTGAATCGCGGTACCTGAATAGCGAGAGAATCTCAGAGCAATGCAGCCACGCAAAAAAAAGGAGCAGAGATACACGACCAAGCTTAAGTCATGGAGAAACAAACACATCAACACCCAGGATCACACTTCTTTGAACAGAAGTGCCGATGATCACAAACGATGCGGACAGAAGAACTTTCATCGTTATCATCATTACAGATCGCCGTGTCTCTTTGTCCAACCAATGTGTCATCTGTTACATGAAGCAGATCACTGCCTTAAGCCCAATGTCAACCTCATCCGAAGAGGACATTTGGTCGAATGGTTAAGACGTTGTTGGGTTCCCGAGCAGGAGACCCAGGTTCACATCCCACCAGTAACATACGGACATAATATGATCGCGTTCTTTTACTTCATTCTGTAATAACACACAACCAAGAGCCTTCGCCTATGGTGTCACACTGTGAAAGCCACCTTACCAGACACACCTCTCTCTGGTTCTCACCACTTCTAACACACCAGACAACTACTGTCATCCCTCTTTCTCGCTCTATGCAGAAAGTGCAGTGCATTTAGAATCTGAAGGGAAAACAAGCCCCTATAAATAACCTTGTTTACCCCTTTGTGTTGTGCCTGTGTCCTGCTGTGAACAACCCACTCTTTTGCTTTGGTGGAGAGTCACATTCTATAAGAGTAAGCTGAGAAACAGAGGAAAGCAATTTGAGGAAGAGACTACGGAAGAAGAGGAGGAGAAGAAAGGCAAAAAGATGGAGAGATTGGAGGTGAGTTGAATTAAAGGGACTGCTGCTCGTGTGAGAAGGTCTGATGTGCACGTTGGTGTCATCCCCCTCAGTGGCCGGTTGTCACGGTAATGATGCGGAAGTAAGATATAGTCACTTTATCACCACACTCAGGGTCTAACATGGCCTGGGCCTTTGTCTCTCCTGCTCCCTCTGTCTTCGGTTCCAAACTCGCTGTAAGTGACAAATTGATCCTTGGAGACATGCCTTTTTGTCCCTGCTTGCACTGCTGAACAATGAGAGAAAGGAAAAAAACACGTGGAAGTACAATATCTGGGAGCCTGGATGTGGATAATGTAGTAACTGCCTGATAGCAGGGCTATAATGGTTCCACTACCCTATTGTCCTGGGCAAAAGCCGACTACTCACATTCCAATTAATTTGCGCACAAAAAGATGGAATTTATTTTTACTTGTGCACCTCGTGTTATATCAAGGCCTAAACCTGCACTCGTCCGTATACACTCGTACTAATATCGAACGAAAAACTGAGGGCTTACAGCTGAGCTGTGACCCATCAAATAACCCCAAACATCACAGATATCCTACTCTTTCATCTAAATTGGCTTCCTCCACATCCCATCTCCTCTAAAACAAAAGGAGTTATTGTGAGCGCATCTGGCTGACCTTTTCCTGACATCCTCCGCAATGGAGCCCGAGGACAAAGAAACCAGGAGAGCGACAAGAGAAACAAAACTGGAGAGAACCTACCAGGAAGAGGAAGAAAGGAGGATGAGTGTCTTGCCTCCCAACACCCCTGGCTGTCAGACACGGTTATGATTATGAGACACAGGCAGGGGTCAGTGCACCAACGTGGGTATTACAATAATATACCACTACACCAGGGCT